>NC_092718.1:3900910-4200910 GCF_047496885.1 Scyliorhinus torazame
CACACACTCACACTCACACACACACATACTCACACACACACACACACATTCACACACTCACACTCACTCACTCACACACGCACTCACTCACTCACTCACACACACACACTCACACAGGCACACACTCACACACTGAGCACAGGCAGGTTTTGTTTCCTTTAGCACGATTTTCACACACACTCACTCACACTCACACTCACACACACCCACACGCTCACACATTCACAATTCACACACTCACACTCACATACACTCTCACGCTCACACATTCACACACTCTCACGCTCACACACACTCACACACAGTCACACTCACACACACTCACACACATACACACACTCACACACTCACATTCACTCACTCTCACACTCACTCACTGACACACATATTCACACACACACACTCACACACTCACACTCACACACTCACACTCACCCACACTCTCACACACACACACACTCACACTCACTCACACTCACACTCACACACATACACACACTCACACACTCACTCACACATGCACTCACTCACTCACACACACACACACACACACACACACACACTCACTCAGACTCACACTCACACACACTCACACTCACACACACTCACACACTCACTCACACATGCACTCACTCACTCACACACACACTCACACACTCACACACACTCACACACACACTCACGCACGCACGCACATATTCACACACTGAGCACCGGCAGGTTTTGTTTCCTTTAGCACGAATCTCACACACACTCACACTCACACACACACGCTCACTCACACTCACACTCACACACACTCACACTCACACACACACACACTCACACACACACACACGCACTCACTCACTCACACACACACTCATACACACACACTCACACACTCACACACACACTCACACACTCTCATGCTCACACACACTCACTCACACACACACTCACACTCACACACACAGACACACACACACACTCTCACACTCACACACAATCACACTCACACACACTCACACACATACACACACTCACACACTCACTCACTCACTCACAGACACACACATACACACACTCACTCACACACACACTCAATCACACACACACACACTCACACTCACACACACCCACACACACACTCACACTCACTCACACTCACACACACTCACACTCACACACACTCACACACACACTCACACTCACTCACTCTCAAACACTCACTCACACACGCACTCACTCACACACACACTCACACACACACGCACTCACTCACACTCACTCACACACACACACTCACACACTCACACACACACTCACACACTCTCATGCTCACACACACACTCACTCACGCTCACACACACACACACACTCACACACAGACTCACGCACACACTCACTCTCACACTCACACACACTCACACTCACACATACTCACACACATACACACACTCACACACTCACTCACTCTTACACACTCACTCACAGACACACACACACACTCGCTCACGCACACACTCACTCACACACACACTCACACTCACACACACTCACACTCACACACTCACACTCACTCACACACACACTCACACTCTCACACACTCACACTCACATACACACACCCACACACACACTCATGCACGCACACACTCGCACACTGAGCACCGGCAGGTTTTGTTTCCTTTAGCACGAATCTCACACACACTCACACTCACACACACACTCACACTCACTCACTCACACACTCTCACGCTCTCACACACACACACACTCACACACAGACACACACACACTCACTCACTCACTCACACACACACTCACACTCACACACTCACACTCACCCACACTTACACGCACACACTCACACTCACTCACACTCACACACATACACACACTCACGCACTCACACTCACTCACTCTCACACACTCACTCACACACGCACTCACTCACACACACACACACTCACACACACACACTCACACACACTCACACTCACACACACTCACTCACACACTCACTCACTCACTCACATACACACACTCTCACACACACACTCACACACACACACTCATGCACGCACACACTCACACACTGGGCACCGGCAGGTTTTGTTTCCTTTAGCACGAATTTCACACACACTCACACTCACACACACTCACACTCACACACACTCACACACTCACATACACACACTCACACACACACACACTCACACTCACACACACTCACACACTCACTCACTCACATACACACACTCACACACACACACTCACACACACACTCACTCACACACACACACACACACTCACACACACACACACTCACACACACACTCTCACGCACTCACTCACACACACACACTGAGCACCGGCAGGTTTTGTTTCCTTTAGCACAATTCTCACACACACTCACACACACTCACACACACTCACACACACACACTCACACACACACTCACACACACACTCACACTCACACACACTCACACACACACACTCACACACACACTCACTCATACAATCACACGCACACACACATACCCGCACAGACACACACTCACACAGACACACACTCACAAAGACACACTCACTCTCACACACTCACTCACACACGCCCACACACACAGACACACACACATACCCACACAGACACACACACACACAGACACATGCCCATGTACAAACACCCACACACACACAGACACACACACACACTCACAAACCCACACACACACACTCACACACACATACTCACACTCACACACACACACTCACACACACTCTCACACTCACACACACACTCACAAACCCACACACACACTCACACACACATACTCACACTCACACACACACTCACACTCACACACTCACGTACTCTCACACACACACACAGAGTGGCGGGTCTGTGGAATTCATTGCCACAGAGGGCGGTGGAGGCCGGGACGTTGAGTGTCTTTCAGACAGAAGTTGATAAATTCTTGATTTCTCGAGGAATTAAGGGCTATGGAGAGAGAGCGGGTAAATGGAGCTGAAATCAGCCATGATTGAATGGTGGAGTGGACTCGATGGGCCGAATGGCCTTACTTCCGCTCCTATGTCTTATGGTCTTAAATAAGGAGAAGTCATCAAAACCATTCAAACCTTTTCACCAGTATCTGTGAACAAACAGCCTGTCCCTGATGGAAGAGCTGAAATGTAGATTCACAACCAGCATCCAGCAGGCTGACAGTCCTACTTATTGATGTCAGCTTGAAGCCTTCAACACTGAGCTCCAATGCCCATTTCAAACCCCGGCCTCCGCACTGATACTTTCAAGACAGGTACATTTGTGGTCTTGTATTAGGCGCATGTGGGTGGGAGGGAAGACTCAGTGGTTGGTTAAGGATTTCTATTGGTGGTGTCCATGGAGATATGTAAATTAGACTGCAGCATCCCATTGTCAACAGGGGAAGAGAGGGAAGGTTTTGTTCAGTCTGGTTTAATAGTTCATTGCTTGCTTTACAGACATCTATACTTGCAAACATAAGAACCGGCGGAAAAGTTCAGATGTCCGATCCAACACTTCACGGGGAAGTGATGGTATGTTAAGTGCTAAAAGGTCACAATAACTTCTATCGATTTATCTCTAAATGTTTTTGAGGAGTGGGTGGCCTTGGAAAGCATCAGTCGAAACTACAACATGTCCCAGAAGTTGAAGTATTGGTTAAAAAGGCAAAAATGGTTTTTAACGCCTCATCAAAAGTAACTGAAGCCCAAATACTGATCCTTGAAGTACTCCACTAGTTATCCAGCCGTCAGGGATCCCCACATCCCTATATTCTTTGGAGACTTGCATGGCACTGGAGAGGTGCCTTTGCAATATTCCCCAAATTCGGTGGAAAGAAAAGTGGTCCAACAGCAGCACCCTCTCCCACGCCAATATGCTCAGCACCAAAAGGTGTTAGTCATCAGAACCACCTCCACTGGGAAGGCATGGCCTGTGTGTGCCTGGCACGAGAATCCTGAAGCAACTGCTCTACTCAGAACACGGTCGTGGCAGGCGGCTCTCAGGGGGAGAGGGAAACACTTTCGGGATGTCCTCAAAATGTCCCTTATACATCCTGCTGGGTACACCTTTAAAAAAATCTCTAAGAAGATTCGACATGAGTGGATGACCTATTATGGTTTCCCATGTGCCTGTTGCCATGTCCCTAATTATAGATTCTAACACTTTCCCCTCCTACTGAAGTCAGGCTAACTTGCCGATATTTCCATGTTTCCCCCCTCTCTCATTTTCTGAATAGCTGGGTTACATTTGTTACTTTCCACCCCAGTGCCAATTGTTGTAGAATCTACGGAATCTTGTAAGATTTCTTTTTCTTCATTTACGGGATGTGGGCGTCGCTGGTTCGGCCAGATTTACTGCCCGTCCCTAGTTGCCCTTCAGAAGGTGGGGATGAGCTGCTTTCTTGAACCGCAGCAGTCCTCGAGGTGTAGGTACACCCACTGTGCTGTCAGGGTGGGAGTTCCAGGATGTTGCCCCAGCGACAGTGAAGGAACGGCCGATATATTTCCCAGTCAGGGTGGTGAGTGGCTCGGAGGGGAACCTCCAGGTGGTGGGGTTCCCAGGTATCTGCTGCTCTTCTTCTTTTAGAACATAGAACATAGAACAATACAGCGCAGTACAGGCCCTTCGGCCCACGATGTTGCACCGAAACAAAAGCCATCCAACCTACACTATGCCATTATCATCCATATGTTTATCCAATAAACTTTTAAATGCCCTCAATGTTGGCGAGTTCACCACTGTAGCAGGTAGGGCATTCCACGGCCTCACTACTTTATATGGTAATGGTTGTGGGTTTGGAAGGTGTCTATGGAACCTTGGAGAGTTACTGCAGTGTAACTTGTAGATGGGACACACGGCTGCTACTGTTCGTTGGTGGTGGAGGGATTGAATGTTTGTGGAAGGGGGAGCAATCAAGCGGGGCTGCTTTGTCCCGGATGGTGTCGAGCTTCTTGAGTGTTGTTGGAGCTGCACTCATCCAGGCAAGTGGAGAGTATTCCATCACACTCCTGACTTGTGCCTTGTAGATGGTGGACAAGCTTTGGGGGGTCAGGAGATGAGTTACTCGCTGTAGGATTTGACCTGATCTGGTAGCCACAGTATTAATGTGGCTCGTCCAGTTCAGTTTCTGATCAATGGTAACCCCCAGGATCTTGATTGTGGGGGATTCAGCGATGGTAATTTCATTGAATGTCATGGGGCGATGGTTAGATCCTCTCTTGTAGGAAATGGTCGTTGCCTGGCACTTGTGTGGCGCGAATGTAACTTGCCACTTGTCAGCCCAGCCTGGATATTGTCCAGGTCTCGCTGCATTTGGACAGGGACTGCTTCATTATCTGAGGAGTGGCGAATGGTGCTGAACATTGTGCAGTCATCCGCAAACATCCCCACTTCTGACCTTATGATGGAAGGAAGCTGAAGATGGTTGGGGCCGAGGATACTGCCCTGAGGAACTCCTGCAGTGATGTCCTGGAGCTGAGATGATTGACCTCCAACCACCACAACCATTTGGGCTGACAAGTGGCAAGTTATATGCGCACCACACTATCGCCAGGCAATGACCATCTCCGACAAGAGATGGGATTGAAGGTGGACAAATCTGCAGATTATTTAAGGAAGTGGCCCTAGAATTAGTAGATCCAATTGTGATCGTTTTCAAAATTCTTTGGCCTCTGGAATGGTTCCTACAGATTGGAGGGTAGCGAATGTGACCCTGCTATTCACAAAGGCACATAGAGAGAAAACAGGGAACTATAGACCAGTGAGCCTAACGTCGGTAGTGGGAAGTTGCTGGGGTCCATTATCAAGGATTTCATAGCACAGCATTTGGAAAGCAGCGGTGTAATCAGACAAAGTCAGCCTGGATTTACAAAAGGAAAATCATGTTTGACAAATCTACTAGAATTCTTTGAAGATGTAACTAGTCGAGTTGACCAGGGAGAACCGGTGGATGTGGTTTATTTAGACTTTCAGAAGGCTTTCGACAAGGTCTCACATAGCAGATTAATATGTAAAGTTAAAGTGCATTGGATTGTGGGTAGTGTCTTGAGATGGATATAAAACTGGTTCGCAGACAGGAGGCAAAATGTTGGAATAAATGGGTTGTTTTCTGATTTGCAGGCAGTGACCAGTGGGGTACCGCAGGGATCTGTGCCAGGACCCCAACTGCTCACATTATATATTCATGATTTGGTCGAGGGAACAAAATGTATTGTCTCCACATTTGCCGATGATACAAAGTTAGGTGGGAGGGTGAGCTGTGAGGAGGGTGAGCTGTGAGGAGGATGCAGAGATGCTTCAGCGGGATTTGGACAGGCTGAGTGAGTGGGTACACGCATGGCAGATGCAGTATAATGTGGATAAATGTGAGGCTATCCGCTTCGGTAGCAAAAATAGGAAAGCAGATTATTATTTGAATGGGTGTAAATTGAGAGAGGCGGATACTCAGCGAGACCTTGGTGTCCTCGTGCATCAGTCGCTGAAAGTAAGCGCGCAGGTACAGCCGGCAGGAAAGAAAGTAAATGGTATGTTGGCCTTCATAGCGAGAGGATTTGAGTCTAGGAATAGGGATGTTTTACTGCAATTGTATCGGGCATTGGTGAGGCCACACCTGGAGTATTGTGAGCAGTTTTGGTGTCTCTATCTGAGGAAGGATGTTCTTGCTGTCGAGGGAGAGCAGCGAGGGTTTACCAGGCTGATTCCTGGGATGGTGAGACTGTCATATGAGGAGAGACTAAGTCGGTCAGGATTATATTCATTGGAGTTTAGAAGTTTGAGAGTGGATCGCTTAGAAACATATAAAATTTGAACAGAATTAGAGACGGTGGATTCAGAAAGAATGTTCCCGATGGTGGGGAGCCCAGGACTAGGGGTTGTAGTTTGAGGATAAGGGGTAAACCTTTTAGGACTGAGGTGAGGAGAAATGTCTTCACCCAGAGAGCAGTGAATCTGTGGAATTCACTCCCACAATTACTTGAGGACAAAATGTTGTGTAATTTCGAAAAAGGAATTAGATACAGCTCTTGGGGCTAAAGGGATCAAGGGATATGGGGGGGTGGGGGGGGGGGCGTGGCGGGATCAGGATATTGAACTTGATGATCAGCCATGATCATAATGAATGGTGGAGCAGGCTCGAGGGGCCGAATGGCCTCCTATTTTCCGTGTATGTTTCTTTGTATGGCAGATCTGATTGGTGCCTTGGTCCTCGTTTCCTGGGACAGAAATTTCACAGACTCTTATCTTTATTAATCTCTCATATTTTGTTCAATCCACAGGTAGCTCCCAACCCAGAAGAGCCTCTATTGCGAGGATACATTCCATGACCATTGAAGCTCCCATTACCAAGGTACAACTGAATTGGAAATCTAATATTCAAGTAATGCAATGCAGTCCAATTTTTAACTATTTTCATAATATGACATTTTCCCGTTTTTAGTGGTATTTCAAGAATGAGCTGCGAAGGAGAAATCAGGTTGTTTAATTTGCATGTTCTTTAGATTTAGCTCACTGGTGGTCCTTGCAAAAACAAATCAGAGGCAAATTGTTTCTGCAAAGCTGACCACACGTAACTTGAGCATGAAGCATTTATTGTGCATTCCTTGTGGGATTATTTTATTCAACTTTGTCTTTAAGGTAATAAATATCATAAATGTTGCACAAGAGAGCAGCTCTGAGCCTGTGGCTGAAGCTTTAGATCGTGTGCTAGAAATTCTCCGGACCACAGAGCTGTACTCTCCGCAGCTTGGGAACAAGGATGACGACCCACATGCTAGCGATCTGGTGGACGGACTGATGTCTGTAAGTTAAGCTGCAAGTCCACCTTTCAGAATCGTTTTACAAAGCTCGGTGAAATGTTAGTAGTTATTCTGCACCTTTGTTAGACTGTGTTTATGCACATGGAGGTAAGAAGGTGGAAAGATGCGTAATGCATGAGCAAGGCACCTGTTAGAAAGGAAATTTAGTAAATTTCGATGAAGCTGTTCAAACCTTTGTTACTTGTGCCCTGCTTGATTTCTTCTCCTCTTCGCTCAGTTGTCAGCTCAAGTTCAGCATTAACACACTCGCCTCCAGTTCCGAAGATTGTGGGTTCAGGTCCTACTCCAGTGACTTGACACTGCGCTGACACTCCAGTGTAGTACCGAGGGAGTGTTGCATTGTCAGAGGTGCTGTCTTTCAGGATGTTAAACCTAGGCCTGGGTATCCTCTGGTGGATGCAAGTGCTCCCATGGCACTATTTTTGAACAACAAGGGAGTTATCCCTGTGACCGGACCAATGTTTATCTCTCGACGTTATCACCTTCCGTGAATGGGATTTGCCTATACAGAATTTGGCTGCCAAATTTCCTCCAACAGTGGCTGTACTTCAAAAGCGCTGCGTTGACTAAAGCACTTTGGGGTGTTGATGGTTCTGCAGAGGAGTCTATAAATGTGTTACCATCCCAACCGGATGGGAAGATTCCAGAATGGAATCCTGACTCAAAAGAATACAACATTTACTTTTTTTAAAAATAAACGTGAGTCACAGAACTTACTGCAAATTAGTTTTTACAAGAAAAAGCATGATAAAATTGGATTATAATACAAGAGTCCTTTACTCCCCATTTAGTTTAACGATTCCACACTGGTTTTAGGATTAACACAGATTACAAAATGCATCTTAATCAACAATGGTCTCATTAATACAAAGTCCCTTTTAAGCACACAAGATGACTGTGGGTAAATACACTCTCCACTATCAACCCAAGTTAGTGTTACATACATAGAATTTACAGTGCAGAAGGAGGCCATTCGGCCCATCGAGTCTGCACCGGCTCTTGGAAAGAGCACCCTACCCAAGGTCCACACCTCCACCTTACACCCATAGCCCAGTAACCCCACCCAACACCAAGGGCAATTTTGGACACTAAGGGCAATTTATCACGGCCAATCCACCTAACCTGCACATCTTTGGACTGTGGGAGGAAACCGGAGCACCCGGAGGAAACCCACGCACACACGGGGAGGATGTGCAGACTCCGCACAGACAGTGACCCAGCGGAGAATTGAACCTGGGATCCTGGAGCTGTGAAGCAATTGTGCTATCCACAATGCTACCGTGCTGTTTGAGGATGTCACCTCCGGATACCCCCAGATGATTGTCACGTGAGAGTTTCCAAACGCCCCTCCCAAACACGCTTTAAAATCTTGTCTCATAATCCCCTTGCATTCCTAAATCCAGGCTAGGCATTCCAAATGATAACTTTTAAACACAGCTTTCACTCCACTTCTAACAGTGAATCCAGTCCAGGATTTTACACCAACCCCTTCAGGATTTTATTGTCTTGACTGTTGACTTCTTACAGAATCCGTACAGTGCAGAAGGAGGCCATTCAGCCCATCAAGTCTGTACCAAGCCTCTGAAAGAGCACCCTACCTAGATCCAACCCCCCCCCCCCCCCCCCCCCCACCACCACCCCAGCCTGTAACCCCACCTAACCTGCACATCTTTAGACTGGGATGAAATCCACGCAGACATGGGGAGAATGTGCAAACTCCACATAGACACCCACCCAAGGCTTGAGTCGAATCCAAGTCTCAGGCGCTGCGAGGCAACAGTACTAACCATTGTGCCACTGTGCCGTGCTTTAACTCTGAATTTCCAGACTATTAAAATGGCATCAGACGTTTCATCTACGTCCTGAAGTCTGATGTTCCACTTTAACAAAGAACAAAGAACAAAGAACAAAGAACAAAGAAATGTACAGCACAGGAACAGGCCCTTCGGCCCTCCAAGCCCGTGCCAACCATACTGCCCGACTAAACTACAATCTACTACACTTCCTGGGTCCGTATCCTTCTATTCCCATCCTATTCATATATTTGTCAAGATGCCCCTTAAATGTCCCTATCGTCCCTGCCTCCACTACCTCCTCCGGTAGTGAGTTCCAGGCACCCACTACCCTCTGCGTAAAAAACTTGCCTCGTACATCTACTCTAAACTTTGCCCCTCTCACCTTAAACCTATGCCCCCTAGTAATTGACCCCTCTACCCTGGGGAAAAGCCTCTGACTATCCACTCTGTCTATGCCCCTCATAATTTTGTATACCTCTATCAGGTCGCCCCTCAACCTCCTTCGTTCCAGTGAGAACAAACCGAGTTTATTCAATCGCTCCTCATAGCTTATGCCCTCCATACCAGGCAACATTCTGGTAAATCTCTTCTGCACCCTCTCTAAAGCCTCCACATCCTTCTGGTAGTGTGGCGACCAGAATTGAACACTATACTCCAAGTGTGGCCTAACTAAGGTTCTATACAGCTGCAACATGACTTGCCAATTCTTATACTCAATGCCCCGGCCAATGAAGGCAAGCATGCCGTATGCCTTCTTGACTACCTTCTCCACCTGTGTAGCCCCTTTCAGTGATCTGTGGACCTGTACTCCAATTGTCTCTTACTTAGAACACTTTGTTACTCTTCCTTGAACTCTCCTGAACAATGACTCAACATAATGTGGCATACCTAGGGCAGCATGGTTGTACAGTGGTTAGCACTGTTGCTTCACAGCGGCAGGTTCGATTCTCAGCTTGGGTCACTGTCTGTGCGGAATCTGCATGCTCTCCCCGTATCTGCGTGAGTTTCCTCCCACAGTCCCGAAAGACGTGCTATTAGGTCATTTGGACATTCTGAATTCTCCCTCCGTGTACCCAAACAGGCGCCGGAATGTGGCGACAAGGGGATTTTCACAGTAACTTCATTGCAGCGCTAATGTAAACCTACGTGTGACACTAATGAAGATTATTATTAGGTGTCTCAAACTCCACATAGACACCCACATTGTTTCTGGCCTAATTCCCTGGTTATCTGGACTGCAACTTGTACTTTCAGAATCCTGCCCCTTCACAGCTCCAGTCCTGTCCAGTCTTTCTTCTGGCAGAGTTGAGACGTTCACTCCCCAATATCCAGTGTACAACTGCCAGCAAATTAGCTAAACTAAAATTTAAAAGCTTCTCTACCTTACAAGGCCCCAGTTGCTAAGCAATACCCACATACTGATGCCTTTTTTTATTCTTCACGCTGCCACCCTCTCTAACACAATAGAAAGACAATTAGAACTTAACAAAACCCTCACGCATACACCTTTGTCCAGCAAGAATCTAACTTTAGGTATTAATAATAATAATAATAATAATCACTTATTGTCACGAGTAGGCTTCAATGAGGTTACTGTGAAAAGCCCCTAGTCACCACATTCCAGCGCCTGTTCAGGGAGGCTGGTACGGGAATTGAACTCGCGCTGCTGGCCTTGTTCTGCATTACAAGCCAGCTATTTAGCCCACTGTGCTAAACCAGCCTCCGGTATTACCCTGCCAGGCACAGAAACATTAAATTAAATCCACTTAAAACTACTATACCTTATTTCCAATGTCTACCAGTACAAATATAAATCCCTTAAAAGGTTTCCTAACAAATGCAAGTCTCGGTCTTTCTTTCTGATTCATCAATTCCATATTTCCTCTGTTTCCTTCTGGCCTCAACCGATTGTGGGTTTAGTGTTTATTGGCAGAATTTTTAAAATGTGGACTAAATGCTCCCAACCGCAGAATTCCAGATTAATGGGCTGAATGGTTTGCTTCTGGACTGTCTCTTAATCTCCTGTGATTTTCAGAAATTGTCCCTGCAGCTTGTCTGCTCAATAATTTGTGTATCCTCACAGACAGTCAGAATGTGAGGTTCTTACTGCTCAGGCACGCTGCCAATCCCTTCTATTCTCGTGGACCTTCATTTTTGATTTCTGGGGGCTGATGGCCCATCTATATACCGTACACCTACTACATTACTAAATACAAGCAGGAGCTTTGTCATTGGAGAGAAAGAAAGAAAATTAGCCATTCTTGATCCTGACTGCTATCAGGAGGCCCCTGCTGCTCTTGTCTAAAGACCTTGAGGAGATTTTTGACCCCCCCACTTGAATAGTCTGCCAACACTCCTTGGCTCGGCTGAAACGTGAAAAAATGACTTTAGCAATGTGTTGGCGAGTTAGAGAGATCAAAGGACCGTATGGGAGAAAGCGCCAGTGCTTCTGATGTGGAGTGGGGTTAAAGTGGGTACAAATTAACACTATAAATGTTACCTCAGTGGAGTTCTGATCAACCAGTGCTATGCACAGTGCGTGGGCCAGCCAGGAACTCATGTTGAGCAGTTGCCATGTAGATTTGATTATCACAAAGGGACCAACATTGAATCAAACCTAAAACATGACAGCAGAACATTTATATCAGAATTTTATGCACGAACTGACGTGAGATTCAATGGGCCGAGTGGCCTAATTCTGCCCCGATGTTTTATGGTCTTATGGAGATTAAAATGTGTTCAACTGGTCTTCAGTGGTCTGGTTCCCCGATGTTACAGTCTCTCTTTAAGTTTTCACTGTGGGTATATTCACTCTATGTAGATAGGGAAGATGTGACGCATTTAACTGTTGTATATTGTATGATTCCAATACTGTAGAAATGAGCATCTCCTGCTGTGACTAACACACTCTGGCATGGACTGCTGAACCATTCACTTAGGATCCCATTAGCTTGAGCCGAACTGACCACTTGCTAGCACTTGTTTAAGACAGAAAACAAAAAAGGTTACTAAGCAGAATAGAACTTATGGTGCTGGAAGTAACATATTAGTGGGGATAAGGGATTGATTAGCTGACGGGAAGCAGAGGGTTAGGATAACAGGATCGTTTTCAGGATGGTAAACTGGAACTTGGGGTCAGTCCTGGGGCCGCAACTATTTTCAATCTATGTTAATGATTTTGATGAAGGGCTGGCGTGTTTGTCGGCAAAGTTGCTGAAGACAAAGGTGGATAGGAAAGCAAGTTGTGAGGAGGACACAGAGACTTGTCAAGGGATAGAAACAGGTTAGGTGAGTGGGCTAAACATTGTCAGATGGAGTATAATGTGGGAAAATATGAAGTTGTCTACTTTGGCAGAAAGTATAGGAAAGCTAAACATTATTTAAGTGGATTGCAGAACCCAGCAATGCAGAGGGATCTGGGTGTTCTTGTGCACAAATCACAAAAATGTAGCATGCAGGCACAGCATAATCTTCGGCATTTCTTCCCCAAAGATCTGCGGAAACTGGCTGATTGAAAATATTCACGACCGAGCTTGACAGATTTTTGATCAATAAGATTAAGGTTATGGGAAAGGGCAGGACATTGCATTAAAGGTCACAATCAGGTCAGCATGAGCTTTATTGAATCGCGGAGCAGGCTCGAGGGGCTAAATGGTCGACTCTTGCTCCTATATTTTATGATTATATTCTTATAATCAATGCAGCGATGGAATTTTATCAGAGGCTATTGTAACAGCTTGTTTGTAAATTGCGTGACCGCTCTAACTCTCCTCTCTTGCTACCTACAGGATGGTTTGCGGAGACTGTCTGGAAATGAATATATCTTCACCAAAAGTAAGTAGGACTTGTTTCCGGGTGGATCTTTGGGTTCATATCAGATTCTGGGAGAAATATTTTTTAAGGCAGAGTTGGATTGATTCTTATCGGGAGGAGGCAGGAATGTGGGGTTGAGTTACAATCGGATCAGCCATGATATTATTGAATGGCGGAACAGACTCGAGGGGCCGAGTGGCCTATTCCTAGTTTGTTCATTTGTATGTGTGGTAACTTGGTCACAAAAAGGTAGTCGAAATGCGTTAATGTTAAAGTTAATCGTCTTTAATATATAAAAATAACAAAGTTTAAAATACAGTATGGACTCAAAAATGGGAGCAGCACAGTAGCACAGTGGTTAGCACTGTTGCTTCACAGCTCCAGAGTCCCAGGTTCGATTCCCCGCTGGGTCACTGTCTGTGCGGAGTCTGCACGTTCTCCCCGTGTCTACGTGAGTTCCTCCGGGTGCTCCGGTTTCTTCCCACAGTCCAAAGATGTGCAGGTTAGGTGGATTGACCATGATAAATTGCCCTTAGTGTCCAAAAAGGGCCCAGGTATATCTGTGCATAGATCATTGAAGGTGCCAGGACAGGTGGAAAGAGCAGTTAATAAAGCAAATAGTATTCTGAGCTTTATTAATAGGGACAGAGAGTGTACAAGAGTATAAAGGAGGTTAGACTGAACTTATACAGACACTAGTTAGACCTCAGCTGGAATATTGTGCCCAGTTCTGGGTGTCACACTGTAGGAAGGATGTGAACACATTGGAGAGAGAGCAGGAGAGGTTTACAAGAATGGTTCCAGTGATGAGAATCTGCAGTGATGAGGATTGATTGGAGAGGTTCGGACTGTTCTCCTTGGAGAGAAGAAGGTTAAGAGGAGATTTGAAAGAGATGTTCAAAATCATGATAATCTTTATTATTGTCACAAGTAGGCTTACGTTAACACTGCAATGAAGTTACTGTGAAAAGCCCCTAGTCGCCACATTCTGGCGCCTGTTCGGGTACACGGAGGGAGAATTCAGAATGTCCAATTCACCTAACAAGCACGTCTTTCGGGACTTGTGGGAGGAAACCGGAGCACCCGGAGGAAACCCACGCAGACACGGGGAGAACGTGCAGACTCCGCACAGACAGTGACCCAAGCCGGGAATCGAATCTGGGTCCCTGGCACTGGAAGCAACAGTGCTAACCGCTGTGCTGCCGTGATGTACCAATATAAATATAAATCCTTTAAAACTATATATTTTTTCTAACACAAGTCAAACATGGGCAAGGAAACGTCCTGCTGATTACCATGTACTGCCCCCCCCCCCCCCGGCCCAGATGATGAAGCTACAACACAGGACTGCTTGTGCGCCAAACACAATGAGCACCAAGTGACAGAACCAATTCCACATCCCTAGCCAAGCTGTCCCAGTGCAGCTACAACACTGGCATCTACCCGGCAATGTGGGAAATTGCCCAGGTGTGTCCCGTACACAAGTAACAGGACAAATCCGATCCAGCCAATTACCGCCCTGTCCGTCTACTCACCATCATCAGCAAAGTGATGGAAGGAGTCATCAACAGCACTTACTCAGCAATAACCTGCTTACAGACGCTCAGTTTGGGTTCCGTCAGGGTCACTCAGCTCCTGACCTCATACAGCCTTGGTTCAAACATGGACAAAAGAGCTGAACTCCAGGGGTCAGGTTAGAGTGACATAAAGGAGCCTTAGCTCACCTGGATTCAGGGGGGAAACTCTCTACTGGTTGGAGAGAATGGATGTGGTTATTTATCCATAGAATCCCTGCCGTGCAGAAGGAGGCCATTTGGCCCATCGAGTCTGCACCAACCCCTCCGAAAGAACACTCTTCCTAAGCCCACTCCCCCACCATATCCCCGTAAACTGCACTTTGATCATGGCCAATCCACTTAATCTGTACATCTTTGGGATGATTGGTGATCAATCATCTCAGTCACGGACAACACTGCAGGGGTTCCGTGGATGGTGTTCTCACACCAACCATCTTCAGCTGCTTCATAACTGACCGTCCGCCCTTGGAGATCTCGGTGGCGAGTGCCGTCCACAAATGGGGGCTAGACGGAATGGTGCTTGTGGTGGTCTCCCAGAGGATCTGAGGGCCTGAGGTGCTTGCCCTCTGCGCATGCTGGCACCCTGGCAGTGCTACCGAGGTGCCAGCTTGCCACTGCCCGGGCGTCCAGGTGGCACTGCCCGGGCGTCCAGGTGGCACTGCCCAGGTGTCCAGGTGGCACTGCCCGGGTGTCCAGGTGGCACTGCCCGGGTGTCCAGGTGGCATTGCCCGGGTGTCCAGGTGGCACTGCCTGGGTGTCCAGGTGGCACTGCCTGGGTGTCCAGGTGGCATTGCCTGGGTGTCCGGGTGGCACTGCCCAGGTGTCCAGGTGGCACTGTCTGGGTGTCCAGGTGGCATTGCCCGGGTGTCCGGGTGGCACTGCCCGGGTGGCACTGCCCGGGTGGCACTGCCCGGGTGGCACTGCCCAGGTGCCCAGGTGGCACTGCCCAGGTTTCCGGGTGGCACTGCCCGGGTGCCCAGGTGGCACTGTCCGGGTGCCCAGGTGGCACTGCCCGGGTAGCACTTCCCTCCATTCTAAGGTAAGTGGGGATGTTCGCTGATGATAGCAAAATGTTCAGCCAAATATTGACGCAGTCCGTGTGGAAACGCAGCGACCTGGACAATACCCAGGCCTGGGCTGACAAGGATGTGCATTAACATCACACGTGTAGCAGACAATGACCATCTCCATCAGCCCTTGACATTCAATGACATCTCCATCACTGAATCTCCCACTATCCACATCCTGGGGGTTACCATTGACCAGAAACTAAACTGGACGCAGACATATAAATACTGTGGCTACAAGAGCAGGTCAGAGGCTGGGATTCCTGCGGTGAGTAACTCTGGTCTCGCCAGGGCCGCCACTCCCCAATGCTGCCTCGCCAGGGAGACCACTCCCCAATGCTGCCTCGCCAGGGAGACCACTCCCCAATGCTGCCTCGCCAGGGAGACCACACCCCAATGCTGCCTCGCCAGGGAGACCACTCCCCAAGGCTGCCTCGCCAGGGAGACCACTCCCCAATGCTGCCTCGCCAGGGAGACCACTCCCCAATGCTGCCTCGCCAGGGAGACCACTCCCCAATGCTGGTCTCGCCAGAGAGACCACACCCCAATGCTGCCTGGCCAGAGAGACCACACCCCAATGCTGCCTCGCCAGGGAGACCACTCCCCAATGCTGGTCTCGCCAGAGAGACCACACCCCAATGCTGCCTCGCCAGGGAGACCACTCCCCAATGCTGCCTCGCCAGGGAGACCACTCCCCAATGCTGGTCTCGCCAGAGAGACCACACCCCAATGCTGCCTGGCCAGAGAGACCACACCCCAATGCTGCCTCGCCAGGGAGACCACTCCCCAATGCTGGTCTCGCCAGAGAGACCACACCCCAATGCTGCCTCGCCAGGGAGACCACTCCCCAATGCTGCCTCGCCAGGGAGACCACACCCCAATGCTGCCTCGCCAGGGAGACCACTCCCCAATGCTGGTCTTGCCAGGGAGACCACTCCCCAATGCTGCCTCGCCAGGGAGACCACACCCCAATGGTGCCTCGCCAGGGAGACCCCACCCCAATGCTGGTCTCGCCAGAGAGACCACACCCCAAAGCTGCCTCGCCAGAGAGACCACTCCCCAATGCTGGTCTCGCCAGAGAGACCACTCCCCAATGCTGGTCTCGCCAGGGAGACCACGCCCCAATGCTGCCTCGCCAGGGAGACCACACCCCAATGCTGGTCTCGCCAGGGAGACCACTCCCCAATGCTGCCTCGCCAGAGAGACCACACCCCAATGCTGCCTCGCCAGGGAGACCACTCCCCAATGCTGCCTCACCAGGGAGACCCCACCCCAATGCTGCCTCGCCAGAGAGACCACACCCCAATGCTGGTCTCGCCAGGGAGACCACCCCCCAATGCTGCCTCGCCAGGGAGACCACTCCCCAATGCTGGTCTCGCCAGGGAGACCACCCCCCAATGCTGGTCTCACCAGGGAGACCACTCCCCAATGCTGCCTCGCCAGGGAGACCACTCCCCAATGCTGCCTCGCCAGGGAGACCACACCCCAATGCTGGTCTCGCCAGGGAGACCACTCCCCAATGCAGCCTCACCAGGGAGACCACTCCCCAATGCTGCCTCGCCAGGGAGACCACTCCCCAATGCTGGTCTCGCCAGGGAGACCACACCCCAATGCTGCCTCGCCAGGGAGACCACACCCCAATGCTGGTCTCGCCAGGGAGACCACACCCCAATGCTGCCTCGCCAGAGAGACCACACCCCAATGCTGCCTCGCCAGGGAGACCACACCCCAATGGTGCCGCTCCAGGGAGACCCCACCCCAATGCTGGTCTCGCCAGAGAGACCACACCCCAATGCTGGTCTCGCCAGAGAGACCACACCCCAATGGTGCCTCGCCAGGGAGACCCCACCCCAATGCTGCCTCGCCAGAGAGACCACACCCTAATGCTGGTCTCGCCAGGGAGACCACACCCCAATGCTGGTCTCGCCAGAGAGACCACACCCCAATGGTGCCTCGCCAGGGAGACCACACCCTAATGCTGGTCTCGCCAGGGAGACCACACCCCAATGCTGGTCTCGCCAGAGAGACCACACCCCAATGCTGGTCTCGCCAGGGAGACCCCACCCCAATGCTGGTGTCGCCAGGGAGACCACTCCCCAATGCTGCCTCGCCAGAGAGACCACACCACAATGCTGGTCTCGCCAGAGAGACCACACCCCAATGCTGCCTCGCCAGGGAGACCCCACCCCAATGCTGGTGTCGCCAGGGAGACCACTCCCCAATGCTGCCTCGCCAGGGAGACCACTCCCCAATGCTGCCTCGCCAGGGAGACCACACCCCAATGCTGCCTCACCAGGGAGACCACTCCCCAATGCTGGTCTCGCCAGGGAGACCACTCCCCAATGCTGCCTCGCCAGGGAGACCACACCCCAATGCTGCCTCGCCAGAGAGACCACACCCCAATGCTGCCTCGCCAGGGAGACCACTCCCCAATGCTGGTCTCGCCACAGAGACCACACCCCAATGCTGCCTCGCCAGGGAGACCACACCCCAATGCTGGTCTCGTCAGAGAGACCACTCCCCAATGCTGCCTCGCCAGGGAGACCACACCCCAATGGTGCCTCGCCAGGGAGACCACACCCCAATGCTGCCTCGCCAGAGAGACCACACCCCAATGCTGGTCTCGTCAGAGAGACCACTCCCCAATGCTGCCTCGCCAGGGAGACCACACCCCAATGCTGGTCTCGCCAGGGAGACCACTCCCCAATGCTGCCTCGCCAGGGAGACCACACCCCAATGCTGGTCTCGTCAGAGAGACCACTCCCCAATGCTGCCTCGCCAGGGAGTCCACACCCCAATGCTGGTCTCGCCAGAGAGACCACACCCCAATGCTGATCTCGCCAGGGAGACCACTCCCCAATGCTGCCTCGCCAGGGAGACCACTCCCCAATGCTGCCTCGCCAGGGAGACCACACCCCAATGCTGGTCTCGCCAGAGAGACCACTCCCCAATGCTGGTCTCGCCAGAGAGACCACACCCCAATGCTGATCTCGCCAGGGAGACCACTCCCCAATGCTGCCTCGCCAGGGAGACCCCACCCCAATGCTGCCTCACCAGAGAGACCACTACCCAATGCTGGTCTCGCCAGAGAGACCACACCCCAATGCTGATCTCGCCAGGGAGACCACTCCCCAATGCTGCCTCGCCAGGGAGACCCCACCCCAATGCTGCCTCGCCAGAGAGACCACACCCCAATGCTGCCTCGCCAGGGAGACCCCACCCCAATGCTGCCTCACCAGGGAGACCACACCCCAATGCTGGTCTCGCCAGGGAGACCACACCCCAATGCTGCCTCGCCAGAGAGACCACTCCCCAATGCTGCCTCGCCAGGGAGACCACTCCCCAATGCTGCCTCGCCAGGGAGACCACACCCCAATGCTGGTCTCGCCAGAGAGACCACTCCCCAATGCTGGTCTCGCCAGAGAGACCACACCTCAATGCTGATCTCGCCAGGGAGACCACTCCCCAATGCTGCCTCGCCAGGGAGACCACACCCCAATGCTGCCTCGCCAGAGAGACCACACCCCAATGCTGCCTCGCCAGGGAGACCCCACCCCAATGCTGCCTCACCAGGGAGACCACACCCCAATGCTGGTCTCGCCAGGGAGACCACACCCCAATGCTGCCTCACCAGGGAGACCACTCCCCAATGCTGCCTCGCCAGGGAGACCACTCCCCAATGCTGGTCTCGCCAGAGAGACCACACCCCAATGGTGCCTCTCCAGGGAGACCACACCCCAATGCTGCCTCGCTAGAGAGACCACTCCCCAATGCTGCCTCGCCAGGGAGACCACACCCCAATGCTGCCTCGCCAGAGAGACCACACCCCAATGCTGCCTCGCCAGGGAGACCACTCCCCAATGCTGCCTCGCTAGAGAGACCACTCCCCAATGCTGTCTCGCCAGGGAGACCACTCCCCAATGCTGCCTCGCTAGAGAGACCACTCCCCAATGCTGCCTCGCCAGGGAGACCACACCCCAATGCTGGTCTCGCCAGGGAGACCACACCCCAATGCTGCCTCGCCAGGGAGACCACTCCCCAATGCTCCCTCGCCAGGGAGACCCCACCCCAATGCTGGTCTCGCCACGGAGACCATTCCCCAATGCTGGTCTCGCCAGAGAGACCACACCCCAATGCTGCCTCGCCAGGGAGACCACACCCCAATGCTGCCTCGCCAGAGAGACCACTCCCCAATGCTCCCTCGCCAGGGAGACCACACCCCAATGCTGCCTCGCCAGGGAGACCACTCCCCAATGCTCCCTCGCCAGGGAGACCCCACCCCAATGCTGGTCTCGCCACGGAGACCATTCCCCAATGCTGGTCTCGCCAGAGAGACCACACCCCAATGCTGCCTCGCCAGGGAGACCACACCCCAATGCTGCCTCGCCAGAGAGACCACTCCCCAATGCTCCCTCGCCAGGGAGACCCCACCCCAATGCTGGTCTCGCCACGGAGACCATTCCCCAATGCTGGTCTCGCCAGAGAGACCACACCCCAATGCTCCCTCGCCAGGGAGACCCCACCCCAATGCTGGTCTCGCCAGGGAGACCACTCCCCAATGCTGGTCTCGCCAGGGAGACCACTCCCCAATGCTCCCTCGCCAGGGAGACCCCACCCCAATGCTGGTCTCGCCACGGAGACCATTCCCCAATGCTGGTCTCGCCAGAGAGACCACACCCCAATGCTCCCTCGCCAGGGAGACCCCACCCCAATGCTGGTCTCGCCAGGGAGACCACTCCCCAATGCTGCCTCGCCAGAGAGACCCCACCCCAATGCTGCCTCGCCAGGGAGACCACTCCCCAATGCTGGTCTCGCCAGGGACACCACACCCCAATGCTGCCTCGCCAGAGAGACCACAACCCAATGCTGCCTCGCCAGAGAGACCCCACCCCAATGCTGCCTCGCCAGGGAGACCACACCCCAATGCTGCCTCGCCAGGGAGACCACTCCCCAATGCTGGTCTCGCCAGGGAGACCACACCCCAATGCTGCCTCGCCAGGGAGACCACACCCCAATGCTGCCTCGTCAGAGAGACCACTCCCCAATGCTGGTCTCGCCAGGGAGACCACACCCCAATGCTGCCTCGCCAGGGAGACCACACCCCAATGCTGCCTCATCAGAGAGACCACACCCCAATGCTGCCTCGCCAGAGAGACCACTCCCCATTGCTGCCTCGCCAGGGAGACCACACCCCAATGCTGCCTCGCCAGAGAGACCACTCCCCATTGCTGTCTCGCCAGGGAGACCCCACCCCAATGCTGCCTCGCCAGGGAGACCACACCCCAATGCTGGTCTCGCCAGAGAGTCCACAGCCCAATGCTGCCTCGCCAGGGAGACCACACCCCAATGCTGGTCTCGCCAGAGAGTCCACAGCCCAATGCTGCCTCGCAGGGAGACCACACCTCAATGCTGGTCTCGCCAGAGAGTCCACAGCCCAATGCTGGCTCGCCAGGGAGACCACACCCCAATGCTGCCTCGCCAGGGAGACCACACCCCAATGCTGCCTCGCCAGGGAGACCACACCCCAATGCTGTCTCGCCAGGGAGACCCCACCCCAATGCTGGTCTCGCCAGGGAGACCACACCCCAATGCTGGTCTCGCCAGGGCCGCCACTCCCCAATGCTGGTCTCGCCAGAGAGACCACACCCCAATGCTGCCTCGCCAGGGAGACCACACCCCAATGCTGCCTCGCCAGGGAGACCACTCCCCAATGCTGGTCTCGCCAGGGAGACCACACCACAATGCTGCCTCGCCAGAGAGACCACTCCCCAATGCTGCCTCGCCAGGGAGACCACTCCCCAATGCTGCCTCGCCAGGGAGTCCACACCCCAATGCTGCCTCGCCAGGGAGACCACTCCCCAATGCTGCCTCGCCAGGGAGACCCCACCCCAATGCTGGTCTCGCCAGGGAGACCACACCTCAATGCTGCCTCGCCAGGGAGCCCACTCCCCAATGCTCCCTCGCCAGGGAGACCCCACCCCAATGCTGGTCTCGCCACGGAGACCATTCCCCAATGCTGGTCTCGCCAGAGAGACCACACCCCAATGCTCCCTCGCCAGGGAGTCCCCACCCCAATGCTGGTCTCGCCAGGGAGACCACTCCCCAATGCTGGTCTCGCCAGGGAGACCACTCCAAAATGCTGCCTCGCCAGGGAGACCACTCCCCAATGCTGCCTCGCCAGAGAGACCCCACCCCAATGCTGCCTCGACAGGGAGACCACACCCCAATGCTGGTCTCGCCAGAGAGACCACTCCCCAATGCTGGTCTCGCCAGGGACACCACACCCCAATGCTGCCTCGCCAGAGAGACCACAACCCAATGCTGCCTCGCCAGAGAGACCCCACCCCAATGCTGCCTCGCCAGGGAGACCACACCCCAATGCTGCCTCGCCAGGGAGACCACTCCCCAATGCTGGTCTCGCCAGGGAGACCACACCCCAATGCTGCCTCGCCAGGGAGACCACACCCCAATGCTGCCTCATCAGAGAGACCACTCCCCAATGCTGGTCTCGCCAGGGAGACCACTCCCCAATGCTGCCTCGCCAGAGAGACCACACCCCAATGCTGCCTCGCCAGGGAGACCACACCCCAATGCTGCCTCATCAGAGAGACCACACCCCAATGCTGCCTCGCCAGAGAGACCACTCCCCATTGCTGCCTCGCCAGGGAGACCCCACCCCAATGCTGGTCTCGCCACGGAGACCATTCCCCAATGCTGGTCTCGCCAGAGAGACCACACCCCAATGCTCCCTCGCCAGGGAGACCCCACCCCAATGCTGGTCTCGCCAGGGAGACCACTCCCCAATGCTGGTCTCGCCAGGGAGACCACTCCCCAATGCTCCCTCGCCAGGGAGACCCCACCCCAATGCTGGTCTCGCCACGGAGACCATTCCCCAATGCTGGTCTCGCCAGAGAGACCACACCCCAATGCTCCCTCGCCAGGGAGACCCCACCCCAATGCTGGTCTCGCCAGGGAGACCACTCCCCAATGCTGCCTCGCCAGAGAGACCCCACCCCAATGCTGCCTCGCCAGGGAGACCACACCCCAATGCTGGTCTCGCCAGAGAGACCACTCCCCAATGCTGGTCTCGCCAGGGACACCACACCCCAATGCTGCCTCGCCAGAGAGACCACAACCCAATGCTGCCTCGCCAGAGAGACCCCACCCCAATGCTGCCTCGCCAGGGAGACCACACCCCAATGCTGCCTCGCCAGGGAGACCACTCCCCAATGCTGGTCTCGCCAGGGAGACCACACCCCAATGCTGCCTCGCCAGGGAGACCACACCCCAATGCTGCCTCATCAGAGAGACCACTCCCCAATGCTGGTCTCGCCAGGGAGACCACTCCCCAATGCTGCCTCGCCAGAGAGACCACACCCCAATGCTGCCTCGCCAGGGAGACCACACCCCAATGCTGCCTCATCAGAGAGACCACACCCCAATGCTGCCTCGCCAGAGAGACCACTCCCCATTGCTGCCTCGCCAGGGAGACCACACCCCAATGCTGCCTCGCCAGAGAGACCACTCCCCATTGCTGTCTCGCCAGGGAGACCCCACCCCAATGCTGCCTCGACAGGGAGACCACACCCCAATGCTGGTCTCGCCAGAGAGTCCACAGCCCAATGCTGCCTCGCCAGGGAGACCACACCCCAATGCTGGTCTCGCCAGAGAGTCCACAGCCCAATGCTGCCTCGCAGGGAGACCACACCTCAATGCTGGTCTCGCCAGAGAGTCCACAGCCCAATGCTGGCTCGCCAGGGAGACCACACCCCAATGCTGCCTCGCCAGGGAGACCACACCCCAATGCTGCCTCGCCAGGGAGACCACACCCCAATGCTGCCTCGCCAGGGAGACCACACCCCAATGCTGTCTCGCCAGGGAGACCCCACCCCAATGCTGGTCTCGCCAGGGAGACCACACCCCAATGCTGGTCTCGCCAGGGCCGCCACTCCCCAATGCTGGTCTCGCCAGAGAGACCACACCCCAATGCTGCCTCGCCAGGGAGACCACACCCCAATGCTGCCTCGCCAGGGAGACCACTCCCCAATGCTGGTCTCGCCAGGGAGACCACACCACAATGCTGCCTCGCCAGAGAGACCACTCCCCAATGCTGCCTCGCCAGGGAGACCACTCCCCAATGCTGCCTCGCCAGGGAGTCCACACCCCAATGCTGCCTCGCCAGGGAGACCACTCCCCAATGCTGCCTCGCCAGGGAGACCCCACCCCAATGCTGGTCTCGCCAGGGAGACCACACCTCAATGCTGCCTCGCCAGGGAGCCCACTCCCCAATGCTCCCTCGCCAGGGAGACCCCACCCCAATGCTGGTCTCGCCACGGAGACCATTCCCCAATGCTGGTCTCGCCAGAGAGACCACACCCCAATGCTCCCTCGCCAGGGAGACCCCACCCCAATGCTGGTCTCGCCAGGGAGACCACTCCCCAATGCTGGTCTCGCCAGGGAGACCACTCCAAAATGCTGCCTCGCCAGGGAGACCACTCCCCAATGCTGCCTCGCCAGAGAGACCCCACCCCAATGCTGCCTCGACAGGGAGACCACACCCCAATGCTGGTCTCGCCAGAGAGACCACTCCCCAATGCTGGTCTCGCCAGGGACACCACACCCCAATGCTGCCTCGCCAGAGAGACCACAACCCAATGCTGCCTCGCCAGAGAGACCCCACCCCAATGCTGCCTCGCCAGGGAGACCACACCCCAATGCTGCCTCGCCAGGGAGACCACTCCCCAATGCTGGTCTCGCCAGGGAGACCACACCCCAATGCTGCCTCGCCAGGGAGACCACACCCCAATGCTGCCTCATTAGAGAGACCACTCCCCAATGCTGGTCTCGCCAGGGAGACCACTCCCCAATGCTGCCTCGCCAGAGAGACCACACCCCAATGCTGCCTCGCCAGGGAGACCACACCCCAATGCTGCCTCATCAGAGAGACCACACCCCAATGCTGCCTCGCCAGAGAGACCACTCCCCATTGCTGCCTCGCCAGGGAGACCCCACCCCAATGCTGCCTCGCAGGGAGACCACACCTCAATGCTGGTCTCGCCAGAGAGTCCACAGCCCAATGCTGGCTCGCCAGGGAGACCACACCCCAATGCTGCCTCGCCAGGGAGACCACACCCCAATGCTGCCTCGCCAGGGAGACCACACCCCAATGCTGTCTCGCCAGGGAGACCCCACCCCAATGCTGGTCTCGCCAGGGAGACCACACCCCAATGCTGGTCTCGCCAGGGCCGCCACTCCCCAATGCTGGTCTCGCCAGAGAGACCACACCCCAATGCTGCCTCGCCAGGGAGACCACACCCCAATGCTGCCTCTCCAGGGAGACCACTCCCCAATGCTGGTCTCGTCAGGGAGACCACACCCCAATGCTGGTCTCTCCAGGGAGACCACACCACAATGCTGCCTCGCCAGAGAGACCACTCCCCAATGCTGCCTCGCCAGGGAGACCACTCCCCAATGCTGCCTCGCCAGGGAGACCACACCCCAATGCTGCCTCGCCAGGGAGACCACTCCCCAATGCTGCCTCGCCAGGGAGACCACACCCCAATGCTGGTCTCGCCAGGGAGACCACTCCCCAATGCTGCCTCGCCAGGGAGAGCACACCCAAATGCTGGTCTCGCCAGGGCCGCCACACCCCAATGCTGCCTCGCCAGGGAGACCACTCCCCAATGCTGCCTCGCCAGGGAGACCACTCCCCAATGCTGCCTCGCCAGGGAGACCCCACACCAATTCTGCCTCGCCAGGGAGACCACACCCCAATGTTGGTCTCGCCAGAGAGACCACACCCCAATGCTGCCTCGCCAGGGAGACCACACCCCAATGCTGGTCTCGCCAGGGAGACCACACCCCAATGCTGCCTCGCCAGGGAGACCACTCCCCAATGCTGGTCTCGCCAGGGAGACCACTCCCCAATGCTGCCTCGCCAGGGAGACCACACCCCAATGCTGGTCTCGCCAGGGAGACCACACCCCAATGCTGCCTCGCCAGAGAGACCACTCCCCAATGCTGCCTCGCCAGAGAGACCACTCCCCAATGCTGCCTCGCCAGGGAGACCACTCCCCAATGCTGGTCTCGCCAGGGAGACCACTCCCCAATGCTGGTCTCGCCAGGGAGACCACTCTCCAATGCTACTTCGCCAGGGAGACCACTCCCCAATGCTGGTCTCGCCAGGGAGACCATTCCCCAATGCTGCCTCGCCAGGGAGACCACTCCCCAATGCTGCCTCGCCAGGGAGACCACTCCCCAATGCTGCCTCGCCAGGGAGACCACTCCCCAATGCTGGTCTCGCCAGAGAGACCACACCCCAATGCTGCCTGGCCAGAGAGACCACACCCCAATGCTGGCTCGCCAGGGAGACCACTCCCCAATGCTGGTCTCGCCAGAGAGACCACACCCCAATGCTGCCTCGCCAGGGAGACCACTCCCCAATGCTGCCTCGCCAGGGAGACCACTCCCCAATGCTGGTCTCGCCAGAGAGACCACACCCCAATGCTGCCTGGCCAGAGAGACCACACCCCAATGCTGCCTCGCCAGGGAGACCACTCCCCAATGCTGGTCTCGCCAGAGAGACCACACCCCAATGCTGCCGCGCCAGGGAGACCACTCCCCAATGCTGCCTCGCCCGGGAGACCACACCCCAATGCTGCCTCGCCAGGGAGACCACTCCCCAATGCTGGTCTTGCCAGGGAGACCACTCCCCAATGCTGCCTCGCCAGGGAGACCACACCCCAATGGTGCCTCGCCAGGGAGACCCCACCCCAATGCTGGTCTCGCCAGAGAGACCACACCCCAAAGCTGCCTCGCCAGAGAGACCACTCCCCAATGCTGGTCTCGCCAGAGAGACCACTCCCCAATGCTGGTCTCGCCAGGGAGACCACGCCCCAATGCTGCCTCGCCAGGGAGACCACACCCCAATGCTGGTCTCGCCAGGGAGACCACTCCCCAATGCTGCCTCGCCAGAGAGACCACACCCCAATGCTGCCTCGCCAGGGAGACCACTCCCCAATGCTGCCTCACCAGGGAGACCCCACCCCAATGCTGCCTCGCCAGAGAGACCACACCCCAATGCTGGTCTCGCCAGGGAGACCACCCCCCAATGCTGCCTCGCCAGGGAGACCACTCCCCAATGCTGGTCTCGCCAGGGAGACCACCCCCCAATGCTGGTCTCGACAGGGAGACCACTCCCCAATGCTGCCTCGCCAGGGAGACCACTCCCCAATGCTGCCTCGCCAGGGAGACCACACCCCAATGCTGGTCTCGCCAGGGAGACCACTCCCCAATGCAGCCTCACCAGGGAGACCACTCCCCAATGCTGCCTCGCCAGGGAGACCACTCCCCAATGCTGGTCTCGCCAGGGAGACCACACCCCAATGCTGCCTCGCCAAGGAGACCACACCCCAATGCTGGTCTCGCCAGGGAGACCACACCCCAATGCTGCCTCGCCAGGGAGACCACACCCCAATGGTGCCGCTCCAGGGAGACCCCACCCCAATGCTGGTCTCGCCAGAGAGACCACACCCCAATGCTGGTCTCGCCAGAGAGACCACACCCCAATGGTGCCTCGCCAGGGAGACCCCACCCCAATGCTGCCTCGCCAGAGAGACCACACCCCAATGCTGGTCTCGCCAGGGAGACCACACCCCAATGCTGGT
Organism: Scyliorhinus torazame; assembly: GCF_047496885.1. Classification (NCBI taxonomy): domain Eukaryota; kingdom Metazoa; phylum Chordata; class Chondrichthyes; order Carcharhiniformes; family Scyliorhinidae; genus Scyliorhinus; species Scyliorhinus torazame. The sequence goes on from NC_092718.1 coordinate 3,928,678, forward strand.
CTCGCCAGAGAGACCACACCCCAATGCTGGTCTCGCCAGAGAGACCACACCCCAATGCTGCCTCGCCAGGGAGACCCCACCCCAATGCTGGTGTCGCCAGGGAGACCACTCCCCAATGCTGCCTCGCCAGAGAGACCACACCACAATGCTGGTCTCGCCAGAGAGACCACACCCCAATGGTGCCTCGCCAGGGAGACCCCACCCCAATGCTGGTGTCGCCAGGGAGACCACTCCCCAATGCTGCCTCGCCAGAGAGACCACACCCCAATGCTGGTCTCGCCAGAGAGACCACACCCCAATGGTGCCTCGCCAGGGAGACCCCACCCCAATGCTGGTGTCGCCAGGGAGACCACTCCCCAATGTTGGTCTCGCCAGAGGGACCACACCCCAATGCTGCCTCGCCAGGGAGACCACACCCCAATGCTGGTCTCGCCAGGGAGACCACACCCCAATGCTGCCTCGCCAGGGAGACCACTCCCCAATGCTGGTCTCGCCAGGGAGACCACTCCCCAATGCTGCCTCGCCAGGGAGACCACACCCCAATGCTGGTCTCGCCAGGGAGACCACACCCCAATGCTGCCTCGCCAGAGAGACCACTCCCCAATGCTGCCTCGCCAGAGAGACCACTCCCCAATGCTGCCTCGCCAGGGAGACCACTCCCCAATGCTGGTCTCGCCAGGGAGACCACTCCCCAATGCTGGTCTCGCCAGGGAGACCACTCTCCAATGCTCCTTCGCCAGGGAGACCACTCCCCAATGCTGGTCTCGCCAGGGAGACCACTCCCCAATGCTGCCTCGCCAGGGAGACCACTCCCCAATGCTGCCTCGCCAGGGAGACCACTCCCCAATGCTGCCTCGCCAGGGAGACCACTCCCCAATGCTGGTCTCGCCAGAGAGACCACACCCCAATGCTGCCTGGCCAGAGAGACCACACCCCAATGCTGCCTCGCCAGGGAGACCACTCCCCAATGCTGGTCTCGCCAGAGAGACCACACCCCAATGCTGCCTCGCCAGGGAGACCACTCCCCAATGCTGCCTCGCCAGGGAGACCACTCCCCAATGCTGGTCTCGCCAGAGAGACCACACCCCAATGCTGCCTGGCCAGAGAGACCACACCCCAATGCTGCCTCGCCAGGGAGACCACTCCCCAATGCTGGTCTCGCCAGAGAGACCACACCCCAATGCTGCCTCGCCAGGGAGACCACTCCCCAATGCTGCCTCGCCAGGGAGACCACACCCCAATGCTGCCTCGCCAGGGAGACCACTCCCCAATGCTGGTCTTGCCAGGGAGACCACTCCCCAATGCTGCCTCGCCAGGGAGACCACACCCCAATGGTGCCTCGCCAGGGAGACCCCACCCCAATGCTGGTCTCGCCAGAGAGACCACACCCCAAAGCTGCCTCGCCAGAGAGACCACTCCCCAATGCTGGTCTCGCCAGAGAGACCACTCCCCAATGCTGCCTCGCCAGGGAGACCACACCCCAATGCTGGTCTCGCCAGGGAGACCACTCCCCAATGCTGCCTCGCCAGAGAGACCACACCCCAATGCTGCCTCGCCAGGGAGACCACTCCCCAATGCTGCCTCACCAGGGAGACCCCACCCCAATGCTGCCTCGCCAGAGAGACCACACCCCAATGCTGGTCTCGCCAGGGAGACCACCCCCCAATGCTGCCTCGCCAGGGAGACCACTCCCCAATGCTGGTCTCGCCAGGGAGACCACCCCCCAATGCTGGTCTCGACAGGGAGACCACTCCCCAATGCTGCCTCGCCAGGGAGACCACTCCCCAATGCTGCCTCGCCAGGGAGACCACACCCCAATGCTGGTCTCGCCAGGGAGACCACTCCCCAATGCAGCCTCACCAGGGAGACCACTCCCCAATGCTGCCTCGCCAGGGAGACCACTCCCCAATGCTGGTCTCGCCAGGGAGACCACACCCCAATGCTGCCTCGCCAAGGAGACCACACCCCAATTCTGGTCTCGCCAGGGAGACCACACCCCAATGCTGCCTCGCCAGGGAGGCCACACCCCAATGGTGTCGCTCCAGGGAGACCCCACCCCAATGCTGGTCTCGCCAGAGAGACCACACCCCAATGCTGGTCTCGCCAGAGAGACCACACCCCAATGGTGCCTCGCCAGGGAGACCCCACCCCAATGCTGCCTCGCCAGAGAGACCACACCCCAATGCTGGTCTCGCCAGGGAGACCACACCCCAATGCTGGTCTCGCCAGAGAGACCACACCCCAATGCTGGTCTCGCCAGAGAGACCACACCCCAATGGTGCCTCGCCAGGGAGACCCCACCCCAATGCTGGTGTCGCCAGGGAGACCACTCCCCAATGCTGCCTCGCCAGAGAGACCACACCACAATGCTGGTCTCGCCAGAGAGACCACACCCCAATGGTGCCTCGCCAGGGAGACCCCACCCCAATGCTGGTGTCGCCAGGGAGACCACTCCCCAATGCTGCCTCGCCAGAGAGACCACACCCCAATGCTGATCTCGCCAGAGAGACCACACCCCAATGGTGCCTCGCCAGGGAGACCCCACCCCAATGCTGGTGTCGCCAGGGAGACCACTCCCCAATGCTGCCTCGCCAGGGAGACCACTCCCCAATGCTGCCTCGCCAGGGAGACCACTCCCCAATGCTGGTCTCGCCAGAGAGACCACACCCCAATGGTGCCTCGCCAGGGAGACCACACCCCAATGCTGCCTCGCCAGAGAGACCACACCCCAATGCTGGTGTCGCCAGGGAGACCACTCCCCAATGCTGCCTCGCCAGAGAGACCACACCCCAATGCTGCCTCGTCAGAGAGACCACTCCCCAATGCTGGTCTCGCCAGAGAGACCACACCCCAATGCTGACTCGCCAGGGAGACCACTCCCCAATGCTGCCTCTCCAGAGAGACCACACCCCAATGCTGCCTCGCCAGGGAGACCACACCTCAATGGTGCCTCGCCAGGGAGACCACACCCCAATGCTGCCTCGCCAGGGAGACCACACCCCAATGCTGCCTCACCAGGGAGACCACTCCCCAATGCTGGTCTCGCCAGGGAGACCACTCCCCAATGCTGCCTCGCCAGGGAGACCACACCCCAATGCTGCCTCGCCAGAGAGACCACACCCCAATGCTGCCTCGCCAGGGAGACCACTCCCCAATGCTGGTCTCGCCACAGAGACCACACCCCAATGCTGGTCTCGCCGGGGAGACCACTCCCCAATGCTGCCTCGCCAGGGAGTCCACACCCCAATGCTGATCTCGTCAGAGAGACCACTCCCCAATGCTGCCTCGCCAGGGAGACCACACCCCAATGGTGCCTCGCCAGGGAGACCACACCCCAATGCTGCCTCGCCAGAGAGACCACACCCCAATGCTGGTCTCGTCAGAGAGACCACTCCCCAATGCTGCCTCGCCAGGGAGACCACACCCCAATGCTGGTCTCGCCAGGGAGACCACTCCCCAATGCTGCCTCGCCAGGGAGACCACACCCCAATGCTGGTCTCGTCAGAGAGACCACTCCCCAATGCTGCCTCGCCAGGGAGTCCACACCCCAATGCTGGTCTCGCCAGAGAGACCACTCCCCAATGCTGGTCTCGCCAGAGAGACCACACCCCAATGCTGATCTCGCCAGGGAGACCACTCCCCAATGCTGCCTCGCCAGGGAGACCCCACCCCAATGCTGCCTCACCAGAGAGACCACACCCCAATGCTGGTCTCGCCAGAGAGACCACACCCCAATGCTGATCTCGCCAGGGAGACCACTCCCCAATGCTGCCTCGCCAGGGAGACCCCACCCCAATGCTGCCTCGCCAGAGAGACCACACCCCAATGCTGCCTCGCCAGGGAGACCCCACCCCAATGCTGCCTCACCAGGGAGACCACACCCCAATGCTGGTCTCGCCAGGGAGACCACACCCCAATGCTGCCTCGCCAGAGAGACCACTCCCCAATGCTGCTTCGCCAGGGAGACCACTCCCCAATGCTGCCTCGCCAGGGAGACCACACCCCAATGCTGGTCTCGCCAGAGAGACCACTCCCCAATGCTGGTCTCGCCAGAGAGACCACACCTCAATGCTGATCTCGCCAGGGAGACCACTCCCCAATGCTGCCTCGCCAGAGAGACCACACCCCAATGCTGCCTCGCCAGGGAGACCCCACCCCAATGCTGCCTCACCATGGAGACCACACCCCAATGCTGGTCTCGCCAGGGAGACCACACCCCAATGCTGCCTCACCAGGGAGACCACTCCCCAATGCTGCCTCGCCAGGGAGACCACTCCCCAATGCTGGTCTCGCCAGAGAGACCACACCCCAATGGTGCCTCTCCAGGGAGACCACACCCCAATGCTGCCTCGCTAGAGAGACCACTCCCCAATGCTGCCTCGCCAGGGAGACCACACCCCAATGCTGCCTCGCCAGAGAGACCACACCCCAATGCTGCCTCGCCAGGGAGAACACTCCCCAATGCTGCCTCGCTAGAGAGACCACTCCCCAATGCTGTCTCGCCAGGGAGACCACTCCCCAATGCTGCCTCGCTAGAGAGACCACTCCCCAATGCTGCCTCGCCAGGGAGACCACACCCCAATGCTGGTCTCGTCAGGGAGACCACACCCCAATGCTGCCTCGCCAGGGAGACCACTCCCCAATGCTCCCTCGCCAGGGAGACCCCACCCCAATGCTGGTCTCGCCACGGAGACCATTCCCCAATGCTGGTCTCGCCAGAGAGACCACACCCCAATGCTGCCTCGCCAGGGAGACCACACCCCAATGCTGCCTCGCCAGAGAGACCACTCCCCAATGCTCCCTCGCCAGGGAGACCCCACCCCAATGCTGGTCTCGCCAGGGAGATCACACCTCAATGCTGCCTCGCCAGGGAGACCACTCCCCAATGCTCCCTCGCCAGGGAGACCCCACCCCAATGCTGGTCTCGCCACGGAGACCATTCCCCAATGCTGGTCTCGCCAGAGAGACCACACCCCAATGCTCCCTCGCCAGGGAGACCCCACCCCAATGCTGGTCTCGCCAGGGAGACCACTCCCCAATGCTGGTCTCGCCAGGGAGACCACTCCCCAATGCTGCCTCGCCAGGGAGACCACTCCCCAATGCTGCCTCGCCAGAGAGACCCCACCCCAATGCTGCCTCGCCAGGGAGACCACACCCCAATGCTGGTCTCGCCAGAGAGACCACTCCCCAATGCTGGTCTCGCCAGGGACACCACACCCCAATGCTGCCTCGCCAGAGAGACCACAACCCAATGCTGCCTCGCCAGAGAGACCCCACCCCAATGCTGCCTCGCCAGGGAGACCACACCCCAATGCTGCCTCGCCAGGGAGACCACTCCCCAATGCTGGTCTCGCCAGGGAGACCACACCCCAATGCTGCCTCGCCAGGGAGACCACACCCCAATGCTGCCTCGCCAGGGAGACCACACCCCAATGCTGCCTCATCAGAGAGACCACTCCCCAATGCTGGTCTCGCCAGGGAGACCACTCCCCAATGCTGCCTCGCCAGGGAGACCACACCCCAATGCTGCCTCATCAGAGAGACCACACCCCAATGCTGCCTCGCCAGAGAGACCACTCCCCATTGCTGCCTCGCCAGGGAGACCACACCCCAATGCTGCCTCGCCAGAGAAACCACTCCCCATTGCTGTCTCGCCAGGGAGACCCCACCCCAATGCTGCCTCGCCAGGGAGACCACACCCCAATGCTGGTCTCGCCAGAGAGTCCACAGCCCAATGCTGCCTCGCAGGGAGACCGCACCTCAATGCTGGTCTCGCCAGAGAGTCCACAGCCCAATGCTGGCTCGCCAGGGAGACCACACCCCAATGCTGCCTCGCCAGGGAGACCACACCCCAATGCTGTCTCGCCAGGGAGACCCCACCCCAATGCTGGTCTCGCCAGGGAGACCACACCCCAATGCTGGTCTCGCCAGGGCCGCCACTCCCCAATGCTGGTCTCGCCAGAGAGACCACACCCCAATGCTGCCTCGCCAGGGAGACCACACCCCAATGCTGCCTCGCCAGGGAGACCACTCCCCAATGCTGGTCTCGCCAGGGAGACCACACCCCAATGCTGGTCTCTCCAGGGAGACCACACCACAATGCTGCCTCGCCAGAGAGACCACTACCCAATGCTGCCTCGCCAGGGAGACCACTCCCCAATGCTGCCTCGCCAGGGAGACCACACCCCAATGCTGCCTCGCCAGGGAGACCACTCCCCAATGCTGCCTCGCCAGGGAGACCCCACCCCAATGCTGGTCTCGCCAGGGAGACCACACCTCAATGCTGCCTCGCCAGGGAGACCACTCCCCAATGCTCCCTCGCCAGGGAGACCCCACCCCAATGCTGGTCTCGCCACGGAGACCATTCCCCAATGCTGGTCTCGCCAGAGAGACCACACCCCAATGCTCCCTCGCCAGGGAGACCCCACCCCAATGCTGGTCTCACCAGGGAGACCACTCCCCAATGCTGGTCTCGCCAGGGAGACCACTCCCCAATGCTGCCTCGCCAGGGAGACCACTCCCCAATGCTGCCTCGCCAGAGAGACCCCACCCCAATGCTGCCTCGCCAGGGAGACCACACCCCAATGCTGGTCTCGCCAGAGAGACCACTCCCCAATGCTGGTCTCGCCAGGGACACCACACCCCAATGCTGCCTCGCCAGAGAGACCACAACCCAATGCTGCCTCGCCAGAGAGACCCCACCCCAATGCTGCCTCGCCAGGGAGACCACACCCCAATGCTGCCTCGCCAGGGAGACCACTCCCCAATGCTGGTCTCGCCAGGGAGACCACACCCCAATGCTGCCTCGCCAGGGAGACCACACCCCAATGCTGCCTCATCAGAGAGACCACTCCCCAATGCTGGTCTCGCCAGGGAGACCACTCCCCAATGCTGCCTCGCCAGAGAGACCACACCCCAATGCTGCCTCGCCAGGGAGACCACACCCCAATGCTGCCTCATCAGAGAGACCACACCCCAATGCTGCCTCGCCAGAGAGACCACTCCCCATTGCTGCCTCGCCAGGGAGACCACACCCCAATGCTGCCTCGCCAGAGAGACCACTCCCCATTGCTGTCTCGCCAGGGAGACCCCACCCCAATGCTGCCTCGCAGGGAGACCACACCTCAATGCTGGTCTCGCCAGAGAGTCCACAGCCCAATGCTGGCTCGCCAGGGAGACCACACCCCAATGCTGCCTCGCCAGGGAGACCACACCCCAATGCTGCCTCGCCAGGGAGACCACACCCCAATGCTGTCTCGCCAGGGAGACCCCACCCCAATGCTGGTCTCGCCAGGGAGACCACACCCCAATGCTGGTCTCGCCAGGGCCGCCACTCCCCAATGCTGGTCTCGCCAGAGAGACCACACCCCAATGCTGCCTCGCCAGGGAGACCACACCCCAATGCTGCCTCGCCAGGGAGACCACTCCCCAATGCTGGTCTCGCCAGGGAGACCACACCCCAATGCTGGTCTCTCCAGGGAGACCACACCACAATGCTGCCTCGCCAGAGAGACCACTCCCCAATGCTGCCTCGCCAGGGAGACCACTCCCCAATGCTGCCTCGCCAGGGAGACCACACCCCAATGCTGCCTCGCCAGGGAGACCACTCCCCAATGCTGCCTCGCCAGGGAGACCACACCCCAATGCTGGTCTCACCAGGGAGACCACTCCCCAATGCTGCCTCGCCAGGGAGAGCACACCCAAATGCTGGTCTCGCCAGGGCCGCCACACCCCAATGCTGCCTCGCCAGGGAGACCACTCCCCAATGCTGCCTCGCCAGGGAGACCACTCCCCAATGCTGCCTCGCCAGGGAGACCCCACACCAATGCTGCCTCGCCAGGGAGAGCACACCCAAATGCTGGTCTCGCCAGGGCCGCCACACCCCAATGCTGCCTCGCCAGGGAGACCACTCCCCAATGCTGCCTCGCCAGGGAGACCACACCCCAATGCTGGTCTCGCCAGGGAGACCACACCCCAATGCTGCCTCGCCAGAGAGACCACTCCCCAATGCTGCCTCGCCAGAAAGACCACTCCCCAATGCTGCCTCGCCAGGGAGACCACTCCCCAATGCTGGTCTCGCCAGGGAGACCACTCCCCAATGCTGGTCTCGCCAGGGAGACCACTCTCCAATGCTACTTCGCCAGGGAGACCACTCCCCAATGCTGGTCTCGCCAGGGAGACCACTCCCCAATGCTGGTCTCGCCAGGGAGACCACTCTCCAATGCTACTTCGCCAGGGAGACCACTCCCCAATGCTGGTCTCGCCAGGGAGACCACTCTCCAATGCTACTTCGCCAGGGAGACCACACCCCAATGCTGCCTCGCCAGGGAGACCACACCCCAATGCTGCCTCGCCAGGGAGACCACACCCCAATGCTGTTCTCGCCAGGGAGACCACACCCCAATGCTGCCTCGCCAGGGAGACCACACCCCAATGCAGGTCTCGCCAGGGAGACCACACCCCAATGCTGCCTCGCCAGAGAGACCACACCCCAATGCTGCCTCGCCAGGGAGACCACACCCCAATGCAGGTCTCGCCAGGGAGACCACTCCCCAATGCTGCCTCTCCAGGGAGACCACACCCCAATGCTGCCTCGCCAGGGTGACCACACCCCAATGCTGCCTCGCCAGGGAGACCACTCCCCAAGGCTGCCTCGCCACGGAGACCACACCCCAATGCTGGTCTCGCCAGGGAGACCACTCCCCAATGCTGGTCTCGCCAGGGAGACCACACCCCAATGCTGCCTCGCCACGGAGACCACACCCCAATGCTGGTCTCGCCAGGGAGACCCCACCCCAATGCTGGTCTCGCCAGGGAGACCACTCCCCAATGCTGGTCTCGCCAGGGAGACCACACCCCAATGCTGCCTCGCCACGGAGACCACACCCCAATTCTGCCTCGCCAGAGAGACCACACCCCAATGCTGGTCTCGCCAGGGAGACCACACCCCAATGCTGCCTCGCCACGGAGACCACACCCCAATTCTGCCTCGCCACGGAGACCACACCCCAATGCTGGTCTCGCCAGGGAGACCACTCCCCAATGCTGCCTCGCCACGGAGACCACACCCCAATGCTGGTCTCGCCAGGGAGACCACTCCCCAATGCTGCCTCGCCAGGGAGACCACACCCCAATGCTGCCTCGCCAGGGTGACCACTCCCCAATGCTGGTCTCGCCAGGGAGACCACACCCCAATGCTGCCTCGCCAGGGAGACCACACCCCAATGCTGGTCTCGCCAGGGAGACCCCACCCCAATGCTGCTTCGCCAGAGAGACCACACTCCAATGCTGCCTCGCCAGAGAGACCACACCCCAATGCTGCCTCGCCAGAGAGACCACTCCCCAATGGTGCCTCGCCAGGGAGACCACACCCCAATGCTGCTCTCGCCAGGGAGACCACACCCCAATGCTGCTTCGCCAGAGAGACCACACCCCAATGCTGCCTCGCCAGGGAGACCACACCCCAATGCTGCCTCGCCAGGGAGACCACTCCACAATGCTGGTCTCGCCAGGGAGACCACACCCCAATGCTGCCTCGCCAGGGAGACCACACCCCAATGCTGGTCTCGCCAGGGAGACCCCACCCCAATGCTGCTTCGCCAGAGAGACCACACTCCAATGCTGCCTCGCCAGAGAGACCACACCCCAATGCTGCCTCGCCAGGGAGACCACACCCCAATGCTGCCTCGCCAGGGAGACCACACCCCAATGCTGCCTCGCCAGGGAGACCACTCCCCAATGCTGCCTCGCCAGGGAGACCACTCCCCAATGCTGCCTCACCAGGGAGACCACTCCCCAATGCTGGTCTCGCCAGGGAGACCACTCCCCAATGCTGCATCGCCAGAGAGACCACTCCCCAATGCTACCTCGCCAGGGTGACCACACCCCAATGCTGCCTCGCCAGGGAGACCACACCCCAATGCTAGTCTCGCCAGGGAGACCACACCCCAATGCTGCCTCGCCAGGGAGACCACTCCCCAATGCTGGTCTCGCCAGGGAGACCACTCCCCAATGCTGCCTCGCCAGGGAGACCACTCCCCAATGCTGGTCTCGCCAGGGAGACCACTCCCCAATGCTGGTCTCGCCAGGGAGACCACTCTCCAATGCTACTTCGCCAGGGAGACCACTCCCCAATGCTGGTCTCGCCAGGGAGACCACTCTCCAATGCTACTTCGCCAGGGAGACCACACCCCAATGCTGCCTCGCCAGGGAGACCACACCCCAATGCTGTTCTCGCCAGGGAGACCACACCCCAATGCCGGTCTCGCCAGGGAGACCACACCCCAATGCTGCCTCGCCAGAGAGACCACACCCCAATGCTGCCTCGCCAGGGAGACCACACCCCAATGCTGCCTCGCCACGGAGACCACACCCCAATGCTGGTCTCGCCAGGGAGACCCCACCCCAATGCTGCCTCGCCAGGGAGACCACACCCCAATGCCGGTCTCGCCAGGGAGACCACACCCCAATGCTGCCTCGCCAGGGAGACCACACCCCAATGCTGCCTCGCCAGGGAGACCACACCCCAATGCTGCCTCTCCAGGGAGACCACTCCCCAATGCTGCCTCGCCAGGGTGACCACACCCCAATGCTGCCTCGCCAGAGAGACCACTCCCCAATGCTGCCTCGCCACGGAGACCACACCCCAATGCTGGTCTCGCCAGGGAGACCACTCCCCAATGCTGGTCTCGCCAGGGAGACCACTCCCCAATGCTGCCTCGCCAGGGAGACCACTCCCCAATGCTGGTCTCGCCAGGGAGACCACTCCCCAATGCTGGTCTCGCCAGGGAGACCACTCTCCAATGCTACTTCGCCAGGGAGACCACTCCCCAATGCTGGTCTCGCCAGGGAGACCACTCTCCAATGCTACTTCGCCAGGGAGACCACACCCCAATGCTGCCTCGCCAGGGAGACCACACCCCAATGCTGTTCTCGCCAGGGAGACCACACCCCAATGCCGGTCTCGCCAGGGAGACCACACCCCAATGCTGCCTCGCCAGAGAGACCACACCCCAATGCTGCCTCGCCAGGGAGACCACACCCCAATGCTGCCTCGCCACGGAGACCACACCCCAATGCTGGTCTCGCCAGGGAGACCCCACCCCAATGCTGCCTCGCCAGGGAGACCACACCCCAATGCCGGTCTCGCCAGGGAGACCACACCCCAATGCTGCCTCGCCAGGGAGACCACACCCCAATGCTGCCTCGCCAGGGAGACCACACCCCAATGCTGCCTCTCCAGGGAGACCACTCCCCAATGCTGCCTCGCCAGGGTGACCACACCCCAATGCTGCCTCGCCAGAGAGACCACTCCCCAATGCTGCCTCGCCACGGAGACCACACCCCAATGCTGGTCTCGCCAGGGAGACCACTCCCCAATGCTGGTCTCGCCAGGGAGACCACACCCCAATGCTGCCGCGCCAGGGAGACCACACCCCAATGCTGGTCTCGCCAGGGAGACCACTCCCCAATGCTGCCTCGCCACGGAGACCACACCCCAATGCTGGTCTCGCCAGGGAGACCCCACCCCAATGCTGCCTCGCCAGGGAGACCACACCCCAATGCTGCCTCGCCAGGGATACCCCACCCCAATGCTGCCTCGCCAGGGAGACCACACCCCAATGCTCGTCTCGCCAGGGAGACCACACCCCAATGCTGGTCTCGCCAGGGAGACCACACCCCAATGCTGCCTCGCCACGGAGACCACACCCCAATGCTGGTCTCGCCAGGGAGACCACACCCCAATGCTGCCTCGCCAGAGAGACCACACCCCAATGCTGCCTCGCCAGGGAGACCACACCCCAATGCTGCCTCGCCAGAGAGACCACTCCCCAATGCTGGTCTCGCCAGAGTTACCACACCCCAATGCTCCCTCGCCAGGGAGACCACTCCCCAATGCTGCCTCGCCAGTGAGACCACTCCCCAATGCTGGTCTCGCCAGGGAGACCACTCCCCAATGCTGCCTCGCCAGAGAGACCACTCCCCAATGCTGCCTCGCCAGGGTGACCACACCCCAATGGTGCCTCGCCAGGGAGACCCCACCCCAATGATGCCTCGCCAGGGAGACCACACCCCAATGCTGCCTCGCCAGGGAGACCACTCCCCAATGCTGCCTCGCCAGAGAGACCACACCCCAATGCTGCCTCGCCAGGGAGACCACACCCCAATGCTGCCTCGCCAGAGAGACCACACCCCAATGCAGGTCTCGCCAGGGAGACCACACCCCAATGCTGCCTCGCCAGAGAGACCACACCCCAATGCTGCCTCGCCAGGGAGACCACACCCCAATGCTGCCTCGCCAGAGAGACCCCACCCCAATGCAGGTCTCGCCAGGGAGACGACTCCCCAATGCTGCCTCGCCAGAGAGACCACTCCCCAATGCTGCCTCGCCAGGGAGACCACACCCCAATGCAGGTCTCGCCAGAGAGACCACTCCCCAATGCTGCCTCGCCAGGGAGACCACACCCCAATGCAGGTCTCGCCAGGGAGACCACACCCCAATGCTGCCTCGCCAGGGAGACCACACCCCAATGCAGGTCTCGCCAGGGAGACCACTCCCCAATGCTGCCTCGCCAGGGAGACCCCAGCCCAATGCTGGTCTCGCCAGGGAGACCACACCCCAATGCTGGTCTCGCCAGGGAAACCACACCCCAATGCTGCCTCGCCAGAGAGACCACACCCCAATGCAGCCTCGCCAGAGAGACCCCACCCCAATGCTGCCTCGCCTGGGAGACCACTCCCCAATGCTGGTCTCGCCAGGGAGACCACTCCCCAATGCTGCCTCGCCAGGGAGACCACACCCCAATGCTGCCTCGCCAGGGAGACCACTCCCCAATGGTGCCTCGCCAGGGCGACCACTCCCCAATGCTCCCTCGCCAGGGAGACACCACCTCAATGCTGGTCTCGCCAGGGAGACACCACCCCAATGCTGGTCTCGCCAGGGAGACCACGCCCCAATGCTGGTCTCGCCAGAGAGACCAAACCCCAATGCTGCCTCGCCAGAGAGACCCCACCCCAATGCTGCCTCGCCAGGGAGACCCCACCCCAATGCTGCCTCGCCAGGGAGACCACTCCCCAATGCTGGTCTCACCAGGGAGACCACACCCCAATGCTGGTCTCGCCAGGGAGACCACACCCCAATGCAGGTCTCGCCAGGGAGACCACACCCCAATGCTGCCTCGCCAGAGAGACCACACCCCAATGCTGCCTCGCCAGGGAGACCACACCCCAATGCTGCCTCGCCAGAGAGACCCCACCCCAATGCAGGTCTCGCCAGGGAGACCACTCCCCAATGCTGCCTCGCCAGAGAGACCACTCCCCAATGCTGCCTCGCCAGGGAGACCACACCCCAATGCAGGTCTCGCCAGAGAGACCACTCCCCAATGCTGCCTCGCCAGGGAGACCACACCCCAATGCAGGTCTCGCCAGGGAGACCACACCCCAATGCTGCCTCGCCAGGGAGACCACACCCGAATGCAGGTCTCGCCAGGGAGACCACTCCCCAATGCTGCCTCGCCAGGGAGACCCCAGCCCAATGCTGGTCTCGCCAGGGAGACCACACCCCAATGCTGGTCTCGCCAGGGAAACCACACCCCAATGCTGCCTCGCCAGAGAGACCACACCCCAATGCAGCCTCGCCAGAGAGACCCCACCCCAATGCTGCCTCGCCTGGGAGACCACTCCCCAATGCTGGTCTCGCCAGGGAGACCACTCCCCAATGCTGCCTCGCCAGGGAGACCACACCCCAATGCTGCCTCGCCAGGGAGACCACTCCCCAATGGTGCCTCGCCAGGGCGACCACTCCCCAATGCTCCCTCGCCAGGGAGACACCACCCCAATGCTGGTCTCGCCAGGGAGACACCACCCCAATGCTGGTCTCGCCAGGGAGACCACGCCCCAATGCTGGTCTCGCCAGAGAGACCAAACCCCAATGCTGCCTCGCCAGAGAGACCCCACCCCAATGCTGCCTCGCCAGGGAGACCCCACCCCAATGCTGCCTCGCCAGGGAGACCACTCCCCAATGCTGGTCTCACCAGGGAGACCACACCCCAATGCTGGTCTCGCCAGGGAGACCACTCCCCAATGCTCCCTCGCCAGGGAGACCCCACCCCAATGCTGGTCTCGCCAGGGAGACCACTCCCGAATGCTCCCTCGCCAGAGAGACCACTCCCCAATGCTGCCTCGCCAGGGAGACCACTCCCCAATGCTGCCTCGCCAGGGCGACCACTCCCCAATGCTGGTCTCGCCAGAGAGACCACACCCCAATGCTGGTCTCGCCAGGGAGACCACACCCCAATGCTGCCTCGCCAGGGAGACCACACCCCAATGCTGGTCTCGCCAGGGAGACCACACCCCAATGCTGGTCTCGCCAGGGAGACCCCACCCCAATGCTGCCTCGCCAGGGAGACCACTCCCCAATGCTGCCTCGCCAGGGAGACCACTCCCCAATGCTGCCTCGCCAGGGAGACCACTCCCCAATGCTGCCTCGCCAGGGAGACCACTCCCCAATGCTGCCTCGCCACGGAGACCACACCCCAATGCTGGTCTCGCCAGGGAGACCACTCCCCAATGCTGGTCTCGCCAGGGAGACCACACCCCAATGCTGCCTCGCCAGGGAGACCACACCCCAATGCTGGTCTCGCCAGGGAGACCACACCCCAATGCTGGTCTCGCCAGGGAGACCACTCCCCAATGCTGCCTCGCCAGTGAGACCACTCCCCAATGCTGGTCTCGCCAGGGAGACCACTCCCCAATGCTGCCTCGCCAGAGAGACCACTCCCCAATGCTGCCTCGCCAGGGTGACCACACCCCAATGGTGCCTCGCCAGGGAGACCCCACCCCAATGCTGCCTCGCCAGGGAGACCACACCCCAATGCTGCCTCACCAGGGAGACCACTCCCCAATGCTGCCTCGCCAGAGAGACCACACCCCAATGCTGCCTCGCCAGGGAGACCACACCCCAATGCTGCCTCGCCAGAGAGACCACACCCCAATGCTGCCTCGCCAGGGAGACCACACCCCAATGCTGCCTCGCCAGAGAGACCCCACCCCAATGCAGGTCTCGCCAGGGAGACCACTCCCCAATGCTGCCTCGCCAGAGAGACCACTCCCCAATGCTGCCTCGCCAGGGAGACCACACCCCAATGCAGGTCTCGCCAGAGAGACCACTCCCCAATGCTGCCTCGCCAGGGAGACCACACCCCAATGCTGCCTCGCCAGGGAGACCACACCCCAATGCTGCCTCGCCAGGGAGACCACACCCCAATGCAGGTCTCGCCAGGGAGACCACACCCCAATGCTGCCTCGCCAGGGAGACCACACCCCAATGCAGGTCTCGCCAGGGAGACCACTCCCCAATGCTGCCTCGCCATGGAGACCCCAGCCCAATGCTGGTCTCGCCAGGGAGACCACACCCCAATGCTGCCTCGCCAGGGAAACCACACCCCAATGCTGCCTCGCCAGAGAGACCACTCCCCAATGCTGCCTCACCAGGGAGACCCCACCCCAATGCAGCCTCGCCAGAGAGACCACTCCCCAATGCTGCCTCGCCAGGGCGACCACTCCCCAATGCTCCCTCGCCAGGGAGACCACTCCCCAATGCTGGTCTCGCCAGGGAGACCACTCCCCAATGCTGCCTCGCCAGGGAGACCACACCCCAATGCTGCCTCGCCAGGGAGACCACTCCCCAATGCTGCCTCGCCAGGGAGACCACTCCCCAATGCTGGTCTCGCCAGGGAGACCCCACCCCAATGCTGCCTCGCCAGGGAGACCCCACCCCAATGCTGCCTCGCCAGGGAGACCACTCCCCAATGCTGGTCTCACCAGGGAGACCACACCCCAATGCTGGTCTCGCCAGGGAGACCACTCCCCAATGCTCCCTCGCCAGGGAGACCCCACCCCAATGCTGGTCTCGCCAGGGAGACCACTCCCGAATGCTCCCTCGCCAGAGAGACCACTCCCCAATGCTGCCTCGCCAGGGAGACCACTCCCCAATGCTGCCTCGTCAGGGAGACCACACCCCAATGCTGCCTCGCCAGAGAGACCACTCCCCAATGCTGCCTCGCCAGAGAGACCACTCCCCAATGGTGCCTCGCCAGGGCGACCACTCCCCAATGCTCCCTCGCCAGGGAGACCCCACCCCAATGCTGGTCTCGCCAGGGAGACCACACCCCAATGCTGGTCTCGCCAGAGAGACCACACCCCAATGCTGCCTCGCCAGGGAGACCACACCCCAATGCTGGTCTCGCCAGGGAGACCACACCCCAATGCTGCCTCGCCAGGGAGACCACACCCCAATGCTGGTCTCGCCAGGGAGACCACACCCCAATGCTGGTCTCGCCAGGGAGACCCCACCCCAATGCTGCCTCGCCAGGGAGACCACTCCCCAATGCTGCCTCGCCAGGGAGACCACTCCCCAATGCTGCCTCGCCAGGGAGACCCCACCCCAATGCTGCCTCACCAGAGAGACCACACCCCACTGCTGCCTCGCCAGGGAGACCACTCCCCAATGCTGCCTCGCCAGGGAGACCACACCCCAATGCTGGTCTCGCCAGAGAGACCACACCCCAATGCTGCCTCGCCAGGGAGACCACAACCCAATGCTGCCTCGCCAGGGAGACCCCACCCCAATGCTGGTCTCGCCAGAGAGACCACACCCCAATGCTGCCTCGCCAGAGAGACCACACCCCAATGCTGCCTCGCCAGGGAGACCACACCCCAATGCTGCCTCGCCAGGGAGACCCCACCCCAATGCTGGTCTCGCCAGGGAGAACACACCCCAATGTTGGTCTCGCCAGGGCCGCCACTCCCCAATGCTGCCTCGCCAGGGAGACCACACCCCAATGCTGCCTCGCCAGGGAGACCACACCCCAATGCTGCCTCGCCAGGGAGACCACACCCCAATGCTGCCTCGCCAGGGAGACCCCACCCCAATGCTGCCTCGCCAGGGAGACCACACCCCAATGCTGGTCTCGCCAGGGCCGCCACTCCCCAATGCTGCCTCGCCAGGGAGACCACACCCCAATGCTGCCTCGCCAGAGAGACCACACCCCAATGCTGGTCTCGCCAGAGAGACCACTCCCCAATGCTGCCTCGCCAGGGAGACCACACCCCAATGCTGGTCTCGCCAGGGAGACCACACCCCAATGCTGCCTCGCCAGGGAGACCACACCCCAATGCTGCCTCGTCAGGGAGACCACACCCCAATGCTGCCTCGCCAGGGAGACCACTCCCCAATGCTGCCTCGCCAGGGAGACCACTCCCCAATGCTGCCTCGCCAGAGAGACCACACCCCAATGCTGGTCTCGCCAGGGAGACCACACCCCAATGCTGCCTCGCCAGGGAGACCCCAGCCCAATGCTGCCTCGCCAGGGAGACCACACCCCAATGCTGCCTCGCCAGGGAGACCACACCCCAATGCTGCCTCGCCAGGGAGACCACACCCCAATGTTGGTCTCGCCAGAGAGACCACACCCCAATGCTGCCTCGCCAGGGAGACCACTCCCCAATGCTGCCTCGCCAGGGAGACCACTCCCCAATGCTGCCTCGCCAGGGAGACCACACCCCAATGCTGCCTCGCCTGGGAGACCACACCCCAATGCTGCCTCGCCTGGGAGACCACACCCCAATGCCGCCTCGCCAGGGAGACCACTCCCCAATGCTGCCTCGCCAGGGAGACCACTCCCCAATGCTGCCTCGCCAGGGAGACCACACCCCAATGCTGCCTCGCCTGGGAGACCACACCCCAATGCTGCCTCGCCAGGGAGACCACACCCCAATGCTGCCTCGCCAGGGAGACCACATCCTTTAATTAATTGAAAAGGTTCAATTGCCTGTGGAAACCCTCCTTTGGCACTCGAGCAGTGTGTCCCAGATCCTAACCACTCGGTTTGGGGGGGGCGGTGAAATCCTCATGCTACCATCGCTTCTTTTGCCAATTAATTTAAATCCATGACTTCTGGATCCTCCCACCAATGCGAACAGATTCCCTGCCGACTCTGCTCAGATCCCTCATGATTTTGAATATCTCTATCAAACCTCCCACCCTTCTCTTCAAAGACAGCACCCCCACCTTCTCCATTCTATCCATATAAATCGTTCTGTTTATCCACATTCCACCCTAATCTGCTCTTCTTGTCCAAAGTAGCACAGTAACACCGTGGTTAGCACTGTTGCTTCACAGCTCCAGGGCCCCGGGTTCGATTCCTGCTTGGGTCACTGTCTGTGCGGTGTCTGCACGTCCTCCCCGTGTGGGTTTCCTCCGGGTGCTCCGGTTTCCTCCCACTAGTCCTGAAAGATGTGCTGTTAGGTGAATTGGACATTCTGAATTCTCCCTCTGTGTACCCGGACAGGCGCCGGAATGTGGCGACTAGGGGCTTTTCACAGTAACTTCATTGCAGTGTTAATGTAAACCTACTCGTGACACTAAGAAAGATTATTATTATTAAGTGGGTGAAGTCTCACTTTCTGACGTTGAACTCCATCTGTCAGACTTTATCTCTCTATTCCCTTAACTGTCTGCTCCTATTTACTGTGCCACTTAAATTATTGTTATCAGGAAACATAAATGTACAGCTCCCTAATCCTTTATCTAGTTATTTAGGAATTTACGTAAAGCGGAGACCTCAGTATCGATTCTTGAAGGGGGAGAAAGCACCATTCACCACATCCTGTCTCTGACTACAAAGCCATCACCCCTACATTCTGTACCCTACCTCGAACCAATGCTGATCCAAACCAATAAGCTGCCTCCAATCCTGTTGCCATTTTCATTAACAATCTCGGATATGGAACCTTGTCAAATGCCTTCTGGAAATCCGCAGACACAGCCTCATCTACCACTCTCATCTCAGATTCAGCATTCAATTAAGTTCATTAAACATACTCACCCAAAATAGAATAATGCTGCTCCTCTCTATAATCAACTCATTTTTTGTTCAGATACATGTGGGCAGCACGGTAACACAGTGGTGAGCACTGTTGCTTCACAGCACCAGGGTACCAGGTTTGATTCCCAGCTTGGGTCACTGTCTGTGCGGAGTCTGCACGTTCTCCCCGTGTCTGTGTGGGTTTCCTCCGGGTGCTCCGGTTTCCTCCCACAAGTCCCGAAAGACGTGCTGTTGGGTGAATTGGACATTCTGAATTCTCCCTCAGTGTACCCGAACAGGTGCCGGAATGTGGCGACTAGGGGATTTTCACAGTAACTTCATTGCAGTGTTAATGTGAACCTACTTGTGACACTAGTAAAGATTATTATTACTTTCCGAATGACAGATACCAGTATCTTTCCCACAGTTTATTTTTAACAATAATTGGCTAGAATTTCTCTCCTACTGTACGAAATAATGAGTGACATTATTCACCATTGATAAATATTCTGATTTTTATTTCTCAGGATTCAAAGCGCATGATCTCCCTTCTCCACATTCAGCTCCCATCTGTCGATGTCCCTTTGTAACTTCCTGCTCCCGTCTGTACAATTTGCTGCGTTCTCCACCATTGCTGTCATCTATAAACTAGATCTGTATATAACTATTCCTCTGGTGATTTAGGTGTGGTCTATTACGATCCTTTGATTATTGATTTTCTTTGCGTGTCTTTTCCCCTCAGATGCCCACACTGTTCACGCTCATTTCCATGTTCCTGTCTCGCTTCATGACATCCCTCCGAGGATCACTGAAACAATGGAAAATGAGGATTCCTGGGACTTTGATATATTTGAATTGGAAGCTGCAACTTACAAAAGGTAAATTTAAAATATTGGAGCAATAAGCAGTTTGGATAGAGACTAAACTTGTGAGAATTGGAATGTCACAGTTCAGCTCATAGTTTTGGGGAAAGTATTATCAGTTGAGGAGTGAATGTCTTATTGCGAGACTTGAATCCCAGGAAGTATATAATTGGGAATGGAGACGAGTGATAGCCTGTAGATCACTCACTGCCGCGGGAGAACAGACCTCCCATTGGGAAGCAGGCACGTGGACCGGAGCGTTTTCATCACTGACCGCACAGCTGTTCCTATTGTTTCACTGGGTGGTGATGATTCTGGTTAAAGGTTGTTTTTGTGACCAAATAAATTTGTAACAAAGGTCCTACTAAATGGGCTCAATCTAACCAAATGCGGTCGCGTTTAGCCTCATGTTTCCCCAGCGCTCGCAGTGCAGAGAGGCACCCCGCTATCTAACGGCCATCGGTGAACACGGAACGCACTCCCGAGGCCGTTCTCAGCTCCGCCCACCAGAACTCTTCAGTGCAGTAAAATGGCATCCCGAAATCCTGAGCTCTTGGCGCGACCCCCCAACCCGCCACAAGCCCCAACTCGCTATAAGAGGGTCCTCAGCCCCCCGCCCCCCCCCCCCCCCCCACACCCGCGGAGTGCACCCCGCCGGCCCGATCACTGCTGCGTGAAAGATGCCAGTTTGGCACTGTCAGCCTAGCAGTGCCAACTGGGCACCTTGGCAGTGCCAGACTGGCACTTGCTTTATAAATTTAGAGTACCCAATTATTTTTTTCAATACCACACGGACAGTGACCCGGGGCCGGGATCGAATCCAGGTCCTCAGCGGCATGAGGCAGCAGTGCTAACCACTGTGCCACCGTGCCACCCCTTCCGGCCACATCATTTACCGCCCACATTGCGCCATGGTGCGCTGCAGGTGGCTGGTAGATTGCACCCAATATTTCACCAGTGGAACCGTTCCTCACTCTATTTTTAACATCTGAGTCTGGTGGGCAGGGTGCGTGCCCATCTCAGCTCTTACCCTCGTGGTGCCCCCTCCCCCGGCAGTGCTTGCCACTGCCTCCATCAAGCCTGCCTCTTCAGTGCCACCTCTGTCCCTGTCACTTGCCGGCTTAACTATTCCATCACGTGCCTGGCTGCTGTCCCACTTGTAAACCTCGGCAAATGCAGTTCATCCTAAACTCCTCTACGCCGATTCTAACCCTCACCAAGCCTCATTCACCAGTCACTCCTCTGCACACTCACTTCCTTCGGCCAGAAGTCTAGAATCATCTTGATTTCCCTCCCTATACCTGCCTTAATCTCCTTGTGTGGTTCACTGCCAAAGTCTATTTGATTCCAGTGCTGCAAAGCACCTGGGACCAGTTGCAATGTTAACAGTGCTATATAAATGCAAACTGGTATCTTTCAAGGTAACATCAGTCTCATTTCTAGCTATCTGAAACTTTAATTTGTCTAATTCAAGCCTCTTTGAACACCCCTGATTTTAATCACACCCATTGGGAGCCATGCCTTCAGTAACCCTGGGTTCTATGGTCTGGGATTTTCCTCCCAAAACCTCTACACCCCTCCATCTTGCCCCCATCCTCTTCTCTTTCTCCCCCATCCTCTTCTCTTTCCCCCACATCCTCTTCTCTTTCCCCTATCTCTCCTTCCTCCTATAAATTAATAGAATCATAGAACTTACAGTGCACAAGGAGGCCATTCGGCCCATCGGGTCTGCACCAGCCCGTGGAAAGAGCCCCCTACCCAAGCCCACACCCCCACCCTATCCCCGTAACCCAGTAACCCCACCCAACCTTTTTGGACACTAAGGGCAATTTATCATGGCCAATCCACCTAACCTGCACATCTTTGGACTGTGGGAGGAAACCGAAGTACCCGGAGGAAACCCACGCAGACACAGGGAGGACGTGCAGACTCCGCACAGACAGTGACCCAGCCGGGAATCGAACCCGGGACCCTGGCGCTGTGAGACAGCAGTGCCAATCACTGTGCCGCCCCAGCTCTTTGACCAAGTTTGGCCATTTGCCCTCATTACCTTACGTGACCTCCTATCAAATTGTTTTTTATGGCGTTCCTGTGAAGCACTTTGGGATGTCTATTTGCAGTGATGCAGAAATACAAGTTGGTGTTTATCGTGACAAAGTGCATTGTGGTCTGGTTTCATGCACAACGTCCACTGATAACTCACGGCTATTTTCACTCAAACTTAGCAACTACACCCGTCCTTCATTAGCAGTAGACCACTAACGCCATTGGTCACTGATATCAGATCCTCACATGAGGCAGAAATATCCAGCATGGTTGTAATGTGTCAGTGTGAAGCCTGGAGCAAACCCTGGCCTAAGTGGAAACCATTTCTGAACCTACAATTGGATTACTGCCGTCCATCCCTGGGTACAACTTATTTATTTATAAATTTAGACTCCTCAATTGTTTTTTTACAATGTGGCCAATCCACCTACTTTGCACATCTTTTTGGGTTTTGGGGGTGGGAGCCACGCCAACACGGGGGGAATGTGCAAACTGCACACAGACAGTGACCCAGGGCCGGGATCGAACTCGGGTCCTCAGTGTCGCGAGGGACTGGGTACAGCTTATTCACGCCAACACGGGGGGAATGTGCAAACTGCACACAGACACAGGCTGGCTGTAATCACTAACTCCTTGTACATCAATGTAATTGGACCGATGTCAGCAAGATATTTGCATTTGTAGCTGCATTCATTGTAAGAAATATTGACGGCAACACTTGTTTGAACTTTGGAATGCAGGTTAATAACTGACGATATATGATGTTGATTGACGGGCCAGGTTAGTGAGCTGATCTACATCACTGAGCAATAGAATGCTTGGCTTGGGGCTGACATCCATCGGGTGAATTGTTGGCTAGAGATTTACATGGCAGGATGCATCGCCTGAGAAAGGGTGTCTTAGTGGGATCCATCCCATTTCCTGACACATTAATCCAAGTGACATTGCACTGTCTACATACAGAGTCGGAAGGTGAAGTGCTGCAGTAAAGGTCCCTACCCGTTATAGAACAGGCCCTTCGGCCCACGATGTTGTGCCGACCATTTACCCTAATCTAAGATCAACCTAACCTCCACCCCTTCAATTCAGTCCATGTGCCTGTCTAAGAGTCGCTTAAATGTCTCGAATGACTCTGACTCCACCACCTCTGCTGGCCGTGCATTCCACACACCCACCACTCTCTGTATAAAGAACCTCTGACATCTCCCCTATACCTTCCTCCAATCACCTTAAAATTATGTCCCCTCGTGACAGCCATTTCCACCCTGTTATCTGGAACAGAAGCAGGAAAACTGCTGAAGCCTTAATATTTTTAGCTTTACATTTTTAAAAAATAAAGTTGTACTGAATTATTCTTTTCCTGAAAGGTTAAGACTCCATGAAGCCAGGTTATCCTAGCATTAATACTGCTCTGTAATCATTTAGAATCAAGAATGTGACTTGTGGCCCAGGGGGATGAAGAACAGGAAAAGGATTTCAACTGAAACATTATACAAGTGGATACGCCCAGCTCTTAGTCCATGACAAAATAAAATCTGTTAGCAGACATCGTCTCTAAACCTCTCATCCTTTTATCTAGGCCTCTGGTCTATCTTGGGCTGAAAACATTTTCGCGCTTTGGAGTTTGTGAATTTTTAAACTGTTCTGAGTCAGTATTACGGTCCTGGTTACAAATTATTGAAGCAAATTACCACTCCTCAAATTCCTACCACAACTCGACACACTCGGCAGACGTGCTGCATGCAACTGCATATTTCCTTCGTCAGGAAAGAGTTAAGGTGAGTTGGGACATTTTCTAAAATAATAGAATTTGTTTTCCTTCAAAGGGACCTCCTGCTCCCAGTGACCCATCTCTGCTTTTCACAAACGTGCTGATTTAAAATTTTTTTTAAATTTTAAAAATTGTTCTTGGGATGGGGCTGTAAGAATCTTGGAAAATCCCGACCTTTGATTTCTTAAATCAGTGACTGCGGCCTATAGCTTTCATCCTGCTTTTGTAATACACCCCTGGGTAAAAGAGGCTGAGAGATGACTTGATGGGCGATTATGGTTTGGGTCTTTGTTGATCCAAGTGTTTTTGAATCGCAGGATTTTGGAAGAGTCCAGTCATAAAAAATTAACTTCAGAAATCTAGCAGAATAATTAAACGGGCAGCCTTCTGCGAGAACTGAAAGATAAACGCCTACAATCGGAGGCATAGGTGGGTGTGGAGCCCAAGGGAAAGAGCAGTCTCCAGACCTTGTCCTTGAATGAAGCTTGGTATTGATATATTTCAGTTGGTGAGAGTTAGATCTTGAGCATCTGTCCTGGTTTGGGAAGGCAGATGGTTAAGTGGCATCTTCTGTAAGAAATAATAGCAAGGTAATGATTGGGTTAAATCGGCATCACAGAGGCTTTTCTGTGCAAAGAAAATATAAGAGAAAACTTCTTGAGCACAGAAATTGTAATGATCTCACGTGTCACATTGACTGACATTTTTATATTCATTTACGGGATGTGCCCATTGCTGGCTTGACCAGCATTTTTTGCCCATCCCTAGCCGCCCTTCAGAAGGTGGGAGTGAGCTGCCTTCTGGAACCGCTGCAGTCCCTGAGGTGTAGGTACACCCACTGTGCTGTTAGGGAGGGAGTTCCAGGATGTTGCCCCAGCGACAGTGAAGGAACGGTGATACATTTCCCAGTCAGGGTGGTGAGTGACTTGGAGGGGAACCTCCTGGTGGTGGGGTTCCCAGGTATCTGCAGCTCTTGTCCTTCTAGATGGTAGCAGTTGTGGGGTTGGACGGTGCTGCCTAAGGAACCTTGGCGAATTACTGCAGTGCATCTTGTAGATGGTACACACGGCTGCCACTGTACGTCAGTGGTGGGTGGTTTGAATGTTTGTGGAAGGGAAGAAATCAAGCGGGGCTGCTTTGTCCTGGATGACGAGCTTCTTGAATGTTGTTGGAGCCGCACTCATCCAGGCAAGAGGAGAGTTTTCCACTACATTCCTGACATGTGCCTTGTAGATGGTGGACAGGCTTTGGGGGAGTTCAGGAGGTGGTTTACTCACCGTAGGATTCCTAGTCTTTGACCTGCCCTGGTAGCCACAGTATTAATGTGTCTGGGTCCAGTTCAGTTTCTGATCAATGGTAACCCCCAGGATGCTGATTGTGGGGGATTCAGCGATGGTAATGCCATTGAATGTCAAGGGGTGATAGTCAGATCCTCTCTTGTAGGAGATGGTCATTGCCTGGCTTTAGGTGGCATTAATGTTACTTGTCACTTATCAGCCGAATCCTGGTTATTTCCCAGGTCTTGCTGCAATTGGACATGGACTGCTTCATTATTTGTGGAGTCTGGAGTGATGCTGAACAACTACTGACCTGATGATGGAAGGGAGGTCATTGATGAAGCAGCTGATGATGGCTGGGAC
The DNA here is from genome assembly GCF_047496885.1 of Scyliorhinus torazame. Classification (NCBI taxonomy): domain Eukaryota; kingdom Metazoa; phylum Chordata; class Chondrichthyes; order Carcharhiniformes; family Scyliorhinidae; genus Scyliorhinus; species Scyliorhinus torazame. The sequence continues at coordinate 3,953,864 of NC_092718.1, forward strand.
GAGGACACGACCCTGAGGAACTCCTGCAGTGATGTCCTGGAGCTGAGATGATTGACCTCCAACCACCACAACCATCTTCCTTTGTGCCGGGTCTGACTCCAACCAGCGGAGAGTTTCCCCCTGATTCCCACTGACTCCAGTTTAGCTCGGGCTCCTTGATGCCACACTCGGTCAATGCTGCCTTGATGTCGAGGGCAGTCACTCTCTCCTCACCTCTGGCATTCAGCTCTTCTGTCCATGTTTGAACCAAGGCTGTAATGAGGTCAGGAGCTGAGTGACCCTGGCAGAACCCAAACTGAATGTCCGTGAGCAGGTTATTGCTGAGTAAGTGCTGCTTGATTGCACTGTTGATGACTCCTTCCACCACTTTGCTGATGATGGAGAGTAGACAGACAGGGTGGTAATTGGCTGGGTTGGATTTGTCCTGTTTCTTGTGTACAGGACACACCTGGGCAATTCTCCACATTGCTGGGTAGATGCCAGTGTTGTAGCTGTACGGGAACAGCTTGGCTAGGGGTGCGGCAAGTTCTGGAGCACAAGTCTTCAGTATTATTGCCAGTATATTGCCAGGGCCCACAGCCTTTGCCGTATCCAGTGCCTTCAGCCGTTTCTTGATACCCCGTGGAGTGAATCGTATCGGCTGAAGACTGACATCTGTGATGCTGGGAACCTCCGGAGGAGACCGAGACGGATCATCCACTCGGCACTTCTGGCTGAAGATTGTTGCGAAGGCCTCAGCCTTGTCTTTTGCACAGATGTGCTGGGCTCCTCCATCATTGAGGATGGGGATATTTGTGGAGCCTCCTCCTCCAGTGAGTTGTTTAATTGTCCACCACCATTCACGGGTGGATGTGGCAGGACTGCAGAGCTTAGATCTGATGCGTTGGTTGTGGAATCGCTTCGCTCTGTCTATTAATTGCTGCTTATGATGTTTGGCACGCTGTGCTGTCGCTTCACCAGTTGACACCTCATTTTTCAGTCTGCCTGGTGTTGTTCCTGACACGCTCTCCTGCACTCTTCATTGACCCAGGGTTGATCCCCTGGCTGGGTGGTAATGGGGGAGTGGGGGATGTCCCGGGCCATGAGGCTGCGGATTGTGGTTGATACAATTCTGCTGCTGCTGATGGCCCCCAGCCGCGTGGGTGCCCAGTCTGGAGTTGCTAGCTCTGTTCAAAGTCTATCCCATTTAGCTCGGTGGTAGTGCCACACAACACGATGGAGGGTGTCCTCAATGTGAAGATGGGGCTTTGTCTCCACAAGGACTGTGCGGTGGTCACTCTGACCGATACTGCCATGGGCAGATGCATCTGCAGCAGGCAGGTTGGTGAGGATGAGGTCAAGTATTTTTTTCCTCCTTGGTTTTCTCATCATTTGCTGCAGGCCTAGTCTAGCAGCTCTGTCCTTTAGGACCCGGCCAGCTCGGTCTGTGGTGGTATCACCGAGCCACACTTGGTGATGGACATTGAAGTTCCCACCCAGAGTACATTCTGTGCCCTTGCTGCCCTCAGTGCTTCCTCCAAGTGGTGTTTAACATGGAGGAGAACTGATTCATCAGCTGATGTGGCCGGTACGTGGTAATCAGCAGGAGGTTTCCTTGTCCATGTTTAACCTGAAGCCAGGAGACTTCATGGGGTCCAGAGCCGATGTTAAGGGCTCCCAGTGCAACTCCCTCCAGACAAGACATAGCTTGGAATAGTGATGGTGGGGTCTAGGGCGTTAACTGTAAGGTATGATTCTGTGAGTATTACTCTGTGAGGCAGCTCTCCCAATTTTGGCACAAGCCCCCAGATGTTAGTAAGGAGAACTCTGTAGTTGATAGAGCTGTGTTTGCTGTTGCCTCCGGTGCCTCGGTCCATGTCGGCAGATACGTCTGGTTGCAATTCTTTGTTTTCTTTGTAATGGTTGAATACTATGTCTCGCTGGCCCATTTCAGAGTCAACCCTCTTGCTGTGGGTCTGGAGTCAGACCAGATAACAAAATTAGTCGTGGGTTTTTACGACAATTGGACATTTAATTTCAGATGTTTTTATAAGTTTAAATTCCACCACCTGCCATGGTGGGATTCGAGCCCGGGTTCCCGGAGTGTCTGTGGATTACTGAACCATGGACAATATCACGCCACCACCGCCTTCCCTTCAACACCGGTTATCAGGATATTTGCTTCTCCCCAGACTGTAGTGGCAGCGCTGTTGTGATTTAATACAACTGCTCAGAGATATTAGTCTGTATGAAGTCTCACTTGTACTGAGTAAAATATAACCAGTCACCAATAAAGATTATCACTTTGAATGATTTCAGAACTTGAGAATAAGTGTTCATTAATTCTGATACCCCGGGTACCAACAGGATGTTGCTTGGCAGGTCAGCATTTATTGTCCATCTCGAGAAGCCTCGAGCAGCTGATGTTTGGACCATCTGGAACTGCTCCATCCTCTGTTGCTGATGTTGCTCCCATAATGGTGTTGGGGGTTAGTTCTGATTGCAGAGCTACACACTGTTAGTTAAAGCACAGCTCGGGTACCATGTACAGTCTGGTCACTGCATTGCAGGAAGGTGTGGTAGCGCTAAAGAGGGTGCTGAGGAGTGACGAGGTAATGCCAAGTCTGGAATCTTTCGGCTATGAAGAAAGATTGGGTAGGCTGGGGTTGTTTACTTCGGAACAGAGGGTGCTGAAATCTATCAAATATAAAGGCCTAAATCCAGCAAATAAAGTCTCTGTTTACCCTGACAGGGGCTCATAAAACAGGAGATATTGATTGAAAGGAATTGGTAGATTGATCAGAAAGGAGATGGTGAAACATTTTATATTCCGAGGGTGATGGGTCTGCAACTTGCTGCCTAAAAATATGTAGAAGCAGAAAATTGTTAGACACAAGAAATAGCAAGGATACTGCCACCTTCATAGAATTTACAGTGCGGAAGGAGGCCACTCGGCCCATCGAATCGGCACCGGCCCTTGGAAAGAGCACCCTATTTAAGCCCACGCCTGCACCCTATCCCTGTAACCCCACATAACGTATTGGTCACTAAGGGCAATTTATCATTGGCCAATCCACCTAACCTGCACATCTTTGGACTGTGGGAGGAAACCGGAGCACCCGGAGGAAACCCACGCACACACGGGGAGGACGTGCAGACTCCGCACAGACAGTGACCCGAGGTCGGAATTGAACCCGGGTCCCTGACGCTGTGAGGCAACAATGATACCCATTGTGCCACCACGAATCCGCTTCTTGTCCAGATATCCATAGAGACCATCGAGTGACACAAGTCAGGAGTGTGATGGAATACTCTCCACTTGCCTGGATGAGTGCAGCTCCAACAACACTCAAGAAGCTCAACACCATCCAGGACAAAGCAGCCCGTTGATTGCCCCCCCCTTCCACAAACATCCAATCCCTCCAGCACTGCCAAACAGTGGCAGCCGTGTGTAACATCTGCAAGATGCACAGCAGAAACTCACCAAGGCCCCTTTGACAGCACCTTCCAAACCAACGACCACCACCATCTAGAAGGACAAGAGCAGCAGATACTGGGAACCCCACCACCTGGAGGTTCCCCTCCAAGACAGCATCTGGGTGACGAAATGCATCGCCGTTCCTGCCCTCTAGCTGGGTCAAAACCCTGGAATTCCTTTCCTAACAGCACAGTGGATGTACCTACACCTCTAGGACTGCAGCGGTTCAAGAAGGCAGCTCACCCCCACCTTCTGAAGGGCAACTTGGGATGGACAATAAATGCTGGCCTAACCAGCGACACCCACATCCCGTAAATAGATGTTTTAAAGTAGGCATTTGTCCGCTCTGGCCTACTCCACCATTCTGTACAAATATGGTTGTCTGGTTTACTTTCCTGACTGCCTGTCTGCCCCTGTAACCCTTTCTGTCTAAATGAAGAATTGAACCCGGGTTCCTGACGCTGATGATAGTATAGCTGCCCTTCACTGACCGTCAATACAATGGGTTAAATAGCTTCCTGTGTTGTAAAAATCATAGAATCCACAGTGCAGAATGAGGCCATTCGCCCATCGGGTCAGCACCGGCTCTTGAAAAGAGCACCTCACGCAAGCCCACGCCTCCACCCTGTTCCGCAACCCAGCAACCCCACCTAACCTAAGGGCAATTTAGCGCGGCCAATCCACCTAACCTGCACATCTCTGGACTGTGAGAGGAAACCGGAGCACCCGGAGGAAACCCACGCACACACATAGAACATAGAACATAGAACAATACAGCGCAGTACAGGCCCTTCGGCCCACGATGTTGCACCGAAACAAAAGCCATCTAACCTACACTATGCCATTATCATCCATATGTTTATCCAATAAACTTTTAAATGCCCTCAATGTTGGCGAGTTCACTACTGTAGCAGGTAGGGCATTCCACGGCCTCACTACTCTTTGCGTAAAGAACCTACCTCTGACCTCTGTCCTATATCTATTACCCCTCAGTTTAAAGTTATGTCCCCTCGTGCCAGCCATTTCCATCCGCGGGAGAAGGCTCTCACTGTCCACCCTATCCAGCCCCCTAATCATTTTGTATGCCTCTATTAAGTCTCCTCTTAACCTTCTTCTCTCCAACGAAAACAACCTCAAGTCCATCAGCCTTTCCTCATAAGATTTTCCCTCCATACCAGGCAACATCCTGGTAAATCTCCTCTGCACCTGCTCCAAAGCCTCCACGTCCTTCCTATAATGCGGTGACCAGAACTGTACACAATACTCCAAATGCGGCCGTACCAGAGTTCTGTACAGCTGCAACATGACCTCCTGACTCCGGAACTCAATCCCTCTACCAATAAAGGCCAACACTCCATAGGCCTTCTTCACCACCCTATCAACCTGGGTGGGAACTTTCAGGGATCTATGTACATGGACACCTAGATCCCTCTGCTCATCCACACTTTCAAGAACTTTTCCATTAGCCAAATATTCCACATTCCTGTTATTCCTTCCAAAGTGAATCACCTCACACTTCTCTACATTAAACTCCATTTGCCACCTCTCAGCCCAGCTCTGCAGCTTATCTATATCCCTCTGTAACCTGCTACTTCCTTCCACACTATCGACAACCCCACCGACTTTAGTATCGTCTGCAAATTTACTCACCCACCCTTCTGCGCCTTCCTCTAGGTCATTGATAAAAATGACAAACAGCAACGGCCCCAGAACAGATCCTTGTGGTACTCCACTTGTGACTGAACTCCATTCTGAACATTTCCCATCAACCACCACCCTCTGTCTTCTTTCAGCTAGCCAATTTCTGATCCACATCTCTAAATCACCCTCAATCCCCAGCCTCCGTATTTTCTGCAATAGCCTACCGTGGGGAACCTTATCAAACGCTTTGCTGAAATCCATATACACCACATCAACTGCTCTACCCTCGTCTACCTGTTCAGTCACCTTCTCAAAGAACTCGATAAGGTTTGTGAGGCATGACCTACCCTTCACAAAGCCATGCTGACTATCCCTGATCATATTATTCCTATCTAGATGATTATAAATCTTGTCTCTTATAATCCCCTCCAAGACTTTACCCACTACAGACGTGAGGCTCACCGGTCTATAGTTGCCGGGGTTGTCTCTGCTCCCCTTTTTGAACAAAGGGACCACATTTGCTATCCTCCAGTCCTCTGGCACTATTCCTGTAGCCAATGATGACATAAAAATCAAAGCCAATGGTCCAGCAATCTCTTCCCTGGCCTCCCAGAGAATCCTAGGATAAATCCCATCAGGTCCCGGGGACTTATCTATTTTCAGCCTGTCCAGAATTGCCAACACCTCTTCCCTACGTACCTCAATGCCATCTAATCTATTTACCTGGAGCTCAGCATTCTCCTCCACAAGATTATCTTTTTCCTGAGTGAATACTGACGAAAAATATTCATTTAGTATCTCGCCTATCTCTTCAGACTCTACACACAACTTCCCATCCCTGTCCTTGACTGGTCCTACTCTTTCCCTAGTCATTCGCTTATTCCTGACATACCTATAGAAAGCTTTTGGGTTTTCCTTGATCCTTCCTGCCAAATACTTCTCATATCCCCTCCTTGCTCGTCTTAGCTCTCTCTTTAGATCCTTCCTCGCTACCTTGTAACTATCCATCGCCCCAACTGAAACTTCACACCTCATCTTCACATAGGCCTCCTTCTTCCTCTTAACAAGAGATTCCACTTCTTTGGTAAACCATGGTTCCCTCGCTCGGCACCTTCCTCCCTGCCTGACCGGTACATACTTATTAAGATCACGCAGTAGCTGATCCTTGAACAAGCTCCACTTATCCAGTGTGTCCAACACTTGCAGCCTACTTCTCCACCTTATCCCCCCCAAGTCACGTCTAATGGTATCATAATTTCCCTTCCCCCAGCTATAACTCTTGCCCTGCGGTGTATACTTATCCCTTTCCATCCTTAACGTAAACGTCACCGAATTGTGGTTACTGTCCCCAAAGTGCTCACCTACCTCCAAATCCAACACCTGGCCTGGTTCATTACCCAAAACCAAATCCAATGTGGCCTCGCCTCTTGTTGGCCTGTCAACAAACTGTGTCAGGAAACCCTCCTGCACACACTGTACAAAAAACGACCCATCTAATGTACTCGAACTACATCTTTTCCAGTCAATATTTGGAAAGTTAAAGTCTCCCATAATAACTACCCTGTTACTTTCGCTCTTATCCAGGATCATCCTCGCCATCCTTTCCTCTACATCCCTAGAACTATTTGGAGGCCTATAGAAGACTCCCAACAGTGTGACCTCACCTTTCATGTTTCTAACCTCAGCCCATACTACCTCGGAAGATGAGTCCCCATCTAGCATCCTCTCCGCCACCGTAATACTGCTCTTGACTAGCAGCGCCACACCTCCCCCTCTTTTGCCTCCTTCTCTGATCTTACTAAAACACCTAAACCCCGGAACCTGCAACATCCATTCCTGTCCCTGCTCTATCCATGTCTCCGAAATGGCCACAACATCGAAGTCCCAGGTACCAACCCATGCTGCCAGTTCCCCTACCTTATTTCGTATACTCCTGGCATTGAAGTAGACACACTTCAAACCACCTACCTGAACACTGGCCCCCTCCTGCGACGTCAAATCTGAGCTCCTGACCTCTATACTCTCATTCTCCCTTACCCTAAAACTACAATCCAGGTTCCCATGCCCCTACTGCATTAGTTTAAACCCCCCCAAAGAGCACTAACAAATCTCCCCCCCAGGATATTTGTGCCCCGCAGGTTCAGATGTAGACCATCCTGTCTGTAGAGGTCCCACCTTCCCCAGAAAGAGCCCCAGTTATCCAGAAATCTGAATCCCTCCCGCCTGCACCATCCCTGTAGCCACGTGTTTAATTGCTCTCTCTCCCTATTCCTCATCTCACTATCACGTGGCACGGGCAACAACCCAGAGATAACAACTCTGTTTGTTCTAGTTCTGAGCTTCCATCCTAGCTCCCTGAAAGCCTGCCTGACATCCTTGTCCCCTTTCCTATCTATGTCGTTAGTGCCAATGTGGACCACGACTTGGGGCTGCTCCCCCTCCCCCTTAAGGACCCGGAAAACACGATCCGAGACATCACGTACCCTTGCACCTGGGAGGCAACATAGCAAACGTGAGTCTCTCACGCTCCCACAAAATCTCCTATCTGTGCCCCTGACTATCGAGTCCCCAATTACTAATGCTCTGCTCCTCTCTTCCCTTCCCTTCTGAGCAACAGGGACAGACTCCGTGCCAGAGGCCCGTACCCCATGGCTTACCCCTGGTAAGTCCCCCCCCCCACAAGTATCCAAAGCGGTATACTTGTTTCTCAGGGGAACGACCGCAGGGGATCCCTGCACTGACTGTTTTTTCCCAGTCCCTCTTACAGTTACCCATCTATCTCCAATCTTTGGTGTAACTAATTCCCTGAAGCTGCTTTAGAACATAGAACATAGAGCAATACAGCGCAGTACAGGCCCTTCGGCCCACGATGTTGCACCGAAATAAAAGCCATCCAACCTACACTATGCCATTATCATCCATATGTTTATCCAATAAACTTTTAAATGCCCTCAATGTTGGCGAGTTCACCACTGTAGCAGGTAGGGCATTCCACGGCCTCACTACTCTTTGCGTAAAGAACCTACCTCTGACCTCTGTCCTATATCTATTACCCCTCAGTTTAAAGTTATGTCCCCTCGTGCCAGCCATATCCATCCGCGGGAGAAGGCTCTCACTGTCCACCCGATCCAACCCCCTGATCATTTTGTATGCCTCTATTAAGTCTCCTCTTAACCTTCTTCTCTCCAACGAAAACAACCTCAAGTCCATCAGCCTTTCCTCATAAGATTTTCCCTCCATACCAGGCAACACCCTGGTAAATCTCCTCTGCACCCGCTCCAAAGCCTCCACGTCCTTCCTATAATGCGGTGACCAGAACTGTACGCAATACTCCAAATGCGGCCGTACCAGAGTTCTGTACAGCTGCAACATGACCTCCCGACTCCGGAACTCAATCCCTCTACCAATAAAGGCCAACACTCCATAGGCCTTCTTCACAACCCTATCAACCTGGGTGGCAACTTTCAGGGATCTATGTACATGGACACCTAGATCCCTCTGCTCATCCACACTTTCAAGAACTTTACCATTAGCCAAATATTCCGCATTCCTGTTATTCCTTCCAAAGTGAATCACCTCACACTTCTCTACGTTAAACTCCATTTGCCACCTCTCGGCCCAGCTCTGCAGCTTATCTATATCCCTCTGTAATCTGCTACATCCTTCCACACTATCGACAACACCACCGACTTTAGTATCGTCTGCAAATTTACTCACCCACCCTTCTGCGCCTTCCTCTAGGTCATTGATAAAAATGACAAACAGCAACGGCCCCAGAACAGATCCTTGTGGTATTCCACTTGTGACTGTACTCCATTCTGAACATTTCCCATCAACCACCACCCTCTGTCTTCTTTCAGCTAGCCAATTTCTGATCCACATCTCTAAATCACCCTCAATCCCCAGCCTCCGTATTTTTTGCAATAGCCTACCGTGGGGAACCTTATCAAACGCTTTGCTGAAATCCATATACACCACATCAACTACTCTACCCTCGTCTACCTGTTCAGTCACCTTCTCAAAGAACTCAATAAGGTTTGTGAGGCATGACCTACCCTTCCAAAGCCATGCTGACTATCCCTGATCATATTATTCCTATCTAGATGATTATAAATCTTGTCTCTTATAATCCCCTCCAAGACTTTACCCACTACAGACGTGAGGCTCACCGGCCTATAGTTGCCGGGGTTGTCTCTGCTCCCCTTTTTGAACAAAGGGACCACATTTGCTGTCCTCCAGTCCTCTGGCACTATTCCTGTAGCCAATGATGACATAAAAATCAAAGCCAAAGGTCCAGCAATCTCTTCCCTGGCCTCCCATAGAATCCTAGGATAAATCCCATCAGGTCCCGGGGACTTATCTATTTTCAGCCTGTCCAGAATTGCCAACACCTCTTCCCTACGTACCTCAATGCCATCTATTCTATTAGCCTGGGGCTCAGCATTCTCCTCCACAACATTCTCTTTTTCCTGAGTGAATACTGACGAAAAATATTCATTTAGTATCTCGCCTATCTCTTCAGACTCCACACACAATTTCCCATCCCTGTCCTTGACTGGTCCTACTCTTTCCCTAGTCATTCGCTTATTCCTGACATACCTATAGAAAGCTTTTGGGTTTTCCTTGATCCTTCCTGCCAAATACTTCTCATGTCCCCTCCTTGCTCGTCTTAGCTCTCTCTTTAGATCCTTCCTCGCTACCTTGTAACTATCCATCGCCCCAACCGAAACTTCACACTTCATCTTCACATAGGCCTCCTTCTTCCTCTTAACAAGAGATTCCACTTCCTTGGTAAACCACGGTTCCCTCGCTCGACGCCTTCCTCCCTGTCTGACCGGTACATATTTATCAAGAACACGCAGTAGCTGATCCTTGAACAAGCCCCACTTATCCAGTGTGCCCAACACTTGCAGCCTACTTCTCCACCTTATCCCCCCCAAGTCACGTCTAATGGCATCATAATTGCCCTTCCCCCAGCTATAACTCTTGCCCTGCGGTGTATACTTATCCCTTTCCATCATTAACGTAAACGTCACCGAATTGTGGTCACTGTCCCCAAAGTGCTCTCCTACCTCCAAATCCAACGCCTGGCCTGGTTCATTACCCAAAACCAAATCCAACGTGGCCTCGCCTCTTGTTGGCCTGTCAACATATTGTTTCAGGAAACCCTCCTGCACACACTGTACAAAAAACGACCCATCTATTGTACTCGAACTATATCTTTTCCAGTCAATATTTGGAAAGTTAAAATCTCCCATAATAACTACCCTGTTACTTTCGCTCATATCCAGAATCATCTTCGCCATCCTTTCCTCTACATCCCTAGAACTATTAGGAGGCCTATAAAAAACTCCCAACAGGGCGACCTCTCCTTTCCTGTTTCTAACTTCAGCCCATACTACCTCGGCAGAAGAGTCCCCATCTAGCATCCTCTCCGCCACCGTAATACTGCTCTTGACTAGCAGCGCCACACCTCCCCCTCTTTTGCCTCCTTCTCTGAGCTTACTAAAACACCTAAACCCCGGAACCTGCAACATCCATTCCTGTCCCTGCTCTATCCATGTCTCCGAAATGGCCACAACATCGAAGTCCCAGGTACCAACCCACGCTGCCAGTTCCCCTACCTTGTTTCGTATACTCCTGGCATTGAAGTAGACACACTTCAAACCACCTACCTGAACACTGGCCCCCTCCTGCGATGTCAAATCTGTGCTCCTGACCTCTATACTCTCATTCTCCCTTACCCTAAAACTACAATCCAGGTTCCCATGCCCCTACTGCATTAGTTTAAACCCCCCCAAAGAGCACTAACAAATCTCCCCCCCAGGATATTTGTGCCCCTCAGGTTCAGATGTAGACCATCCTGTCTGTAGAGGTCCCACCTTCCCCAGAAAGAGCCCCAGTTATCCAAAAATCTGAATCCCTCCCGCCTGCACCATCCCTGTAGCCATGTGTTTAAATGCTCTCTCTCCTTATTCCTCATCTCACTATCACGTGGCACGGGCAACAATCCAGAGATAACAACTCTGTTTGTTCTAGTTCTGAGCTTCCATCCTAGCTCCCTGAAAGCCTGCCTGACATCCTTGTCCCCTTTCCTACCTATGTCGTTGGTGCCAATGTGGACCACGACTTGGGGCTGCTCCCCCTCCCCCCTAAGGACCCGGAAAACACGATCCGAGACATCACGTACCCTTGCACCTGGGAGGCAACATACCAAACCTGAGTCTCTCACGCTCCCACAAAATCTCCTATCTGTGCCCCTGACTATAGAGTCCCCAATTACTAATGCTCTGCTCCTCTCCCCCCTTCCCTTCTGAGCAACAGGGACAGACTCCGTGCCAGAGGCCCGTACCCCATGGCTTACCCCTGGTAAGTCCCCCCCCCCCACAAGTATCCAAAGCGGTATACTTGTTTCTCAGGGGTACGACCGCAGGGGATCCCTGCACTGACTGTTTTTTCCCAGTCCCTCTTACAGTTACCCACCTATCTCCAATCTTTGGTGTAACTAATTCCCTGAAGCTGCTATCTATGACCCCTTCTGCCTCCCGAATGATCCGAAGTTCTTCCAACTCCAGCTCCAGTTCCCTAACTCGGTCTTGGAGGAGCTGGAGATGGCAGCACTTCCTGCAGGTAAAATCAGCAGGGACACTAACTGCATCCCTCACCTCAAACATCCTGCAGGAGGAACATTGCACTCCCTTCCCTGCCATTCCTCCAACTTTCTACCAAGATCTGGCTAAAAAATAATAATAATATAATAAAATATGGTACTTACCTCAGACCAATGGGTTTTATTATTAGGTTAGAGGAGGAGGGCGGGTGGGAGACACTACACGTGTAGTGTCTCGGGTTTCCTCTCCACCAGAATTTATTGGGGAGGGTCTTCCCAGACGTCCGCGGGTCGACTTCCTGCTCCCGCCTAAAAAACTAATTTAAAATTTAAAAAAAAGAAAAATTCTCAGCTCCTGCTGAAATTGACTAACCAGCCAGCTGTTCTCACGCCGCCGAAATCGACTGGCCTGCCCCTGCAAAGACAAGTGCTTTTAAAGGTTGACTTACCTCCCAGCAACCTCCTTCCGCAATGCTCCCGCTGAAACTGACTCACCACTCACCAGCTGTTCTCCCGCCGCCGAAATCGACTGGCCTGCCCCTGCAAAGACAAGTGCTTTTAAAGGTTGACTTACCTCCCAGCAACCTCCTTCCGCAATGCTCCCGCTGAAACTGACTCACCACTCACCAGCTGTTCTCCCGCCGCCAAAATCGACTGGCCTGCCCCTGCAAAGACAAGTGCTTTTAAAGGTTGACTTACCTCCCAGCAACCTCCTTCCGCAATGCTCCCGCTGAAACTGACTCACCACTCACCAGCTGTTCTCCCGCCGCCAAAATCGACTGGCCTGCCCCTGCAAAGACAAGTGCTTTTAAAGGTTGACTTACCTCCCAGCAACCTCCTTCCGCAATGCTCCCGCTGAAACTGACTCACCAGCTGTTCTCACGCCGAAATCGACTATCTATGACCCCCTCTGCCTCCCGAATGATCCGAAGTTCTTCCAACTCCAGCTCCAGTTCCCTAACTCGGTCTTGGAGGAGCTGGAGATGGCAGCACTTCCTGCAGGTAAAATCAGCAGGGACACTAACTGCATCCCTCACCTCAAACATCCTGCAGGAGGAACATTGCACTCCCTTTCCTGCCATTCCTCTAACTTTCTACCAAGATCTGGCTAACAACTAAATTAAATTTTTATAAAAAATAATAATAATATAATAAAATATGGTACTTGCCTCAGACCAATGGGTTTTATTATTAGGTTAGAGGAGGAGGGCGGGTGGGAGACACTACACGTGTAGTGTCTCGGGTTTCCTCTCCACCAGAATTTATTGGTGAGGGTCTTCCCAGACGTCCGCGGGTCGACTTCCTGTTCCCGCCTAAAACACTAATTTTAAAAAAAAATTTAAAGGAGAGACTTACCTCCCAGAAATCACTTCCGCACTGCCCCCGCTGAAATGGACTAGCCTGCTCCGCTCCTGCTGAAATCGACTTGGCCTCACCCCAGGCAGCGACCTTTTAAACGGTCCCCTCTGCCTCGCAGCTCCCGCGCTTTTTCAAATTCCCGCGCTGATTCTAAGGTCCCAGCTCTCACTCCCGAACTACACAGCTGACCTGCAAGGTAAGTAAGTTAATCAGCACGGGGAGAACGTGCAGACTCTGCACAGACAGTGACCCAAGCCGGAATCGAACCTGGGTCCCTGGAGCTGTGAAGCAACAGTGCTAACCGCTGTGTTACCGTGCTGCCTGTTTCTATGATTCTCGGCTTACTGTACAAAATAAACGTGTTAACTTTCACCTAAACAAGCACAAAGTTTTCTAATGTACCGAAAATTATTCTGCACGTCTAACTGTGCCCTGGCTGGCTCTGCCTGCTCCTTACTCCATCCAGCATTCGGAGTGAAAGCCCAGTCCAGCAGCTGCCCTCCCTCCCGTGAAATAAATCTGTTCTACTGTTTAAATTTTACTTTTCACTCTTCAGCCAAGAGCATCTTCAGATTGTTCAGAGCACTTTCTGTCCATTTTTCAGCAAAGCTTGGACCGGACTGATGAGGTGGCGGCTCTCATTGCAGCCACAGTGCACGATGTTGATCATCCAGGCAGAACAAACTCTTTCCTGTGCAACGCAGGCAGTGAGCTAGCGCTTCTTTACAACGATACGGCCGTACTGGAGAGCCACCACGCAGCAGTGGCATTCCAACTGACCACACGGGACGACAAGTGTAACATCTTCAAGAATATGGAGAGGTAAGGAGCCTGAGGCCCAAAAGGGGCCGGTCCTCGGCTGCCCCGGGAGAGCGGCTCTGCTGTTTTTAGTGGCAATGGTTCCTGCTGCAGTGTGAGGAAGGCTATTTCCTCACCCTCTTGCGGGCGAGTCCAGAACTAGGGGCCACGGATTTAAAATTAGGGGTCACACGTTTAGGACCGAGATGAGGAGAATTTGTTTTCAGGGTTTTGTGACTTTAGAACTTTGCTGCCTCAGAAGGCGGGGGCATTGACTATTTTTGAGGCAGAGGTGGGAAGATTCTTGCTGGGCAAAGAAATTAAAGGTTTTTGGGGCAGATGGGGATGTGAAACGCCACACACCCCACCCCCATCACACACACACACACCCCCATCACACACACCCACACCCCCATCACACCCCCCCCCAATCACACACACACACACACACACACATCACACACACCCACACCCCCATCACACACACACACACCCCCATCACACACACCCACACCCCCATCACACCCCCCCCCATCACACACACACACACCCCCATCACACACACCCACACCCCCATCACACACACCCCACCCCCATCACACACACACACACACACACACCCCCATCACACACACCCCACCCCCATCACACACACACACACACACCCCCATCACACACACACACCCCATCACACACACCCCACCCCCATCACACACATACACCCCCATCACACACACACACCCCATCACACACACCCCACCCCCATCACACACACACACCCCCATCACACACACCCACACCCCCATCACACCCCCCCATCACACACACACACACACCCATCACACCCCCCCCATCACACACACCCACACCCCCATCACACACACCCACACCCCCATCACACACACACACACACACACCCATCACACACACACACCCCCATCACACACACCCACACCCCCATCACACCCCCCCCATCACACACACACACACACACCCCCATCACACACACACACCCCCATCACACACACACACACCCCCATCACACACACACACACCCCCATCACACACACACACACCCCCATCACACACACACACACACCCATCACACACACACACACACCCAGCACACACACACACACACACACCCATCACACACACACACACCCCCATCACACACACACACACCCATCACACACACACACACCATCACACACACACACACACCCATCACACATACACACACACACACACGTAAACATAGAACATAGAACAGTACAGCACAGAACAGGCCCTTCAGCCCTCGATGTTGTACCGAGCATTGTCCGAAACCAAGATCAAGCTATCCCACTCCCTGTCATTCTGGTGTGCTCCATGTGCCTATCCAATAACCGCTTGAAAGTTCCTAAAGTGTCCGACTCCACTATCACAGCAGGCAGTCCATTCCACACCCTAACCACTCTCTGAGTGAAGAACCTACCTCGGACATCCCTCCTATATCTCCCACCCTGAATCTTATAGTTATGCCCCCTTGTAACAGCTACATCCACCCGAGGAAATAGTCTCTGAACGTCCACTCTATCTATCTCCCTCATTACCTTATAAACCTCTATTAAGTTGCCTCTCATCCTCCTCCGCTCCAATGAGAAAAGCCCTAGCTCCCTCAACCTTTCCTCATATCCTGCAAACCAGGCAGCATCCTGGTAAATCTCCTTTGCACCCTTTCCAATGCTTCCACATCCTTCCTATAATGAGGTGACCAGAACTGCACACAATACTCCAAATGTGGTCTCACCAGGGTCATGTACAGTTGCAGCATAACCTCATGGCTCTTAAACTCAAGCCCCCCGTTAATAAACACTAACACACTATAGGCCTTCTTCACGGATCTATCCACTTGAGTGGCAACATTCAGAGATCTGTGGACATGAACCCCAAGATCTCTCTGTTCCTCCACATTCCTCAGAACCCTGCCGTTGACCCTGTAATCCGCATTCAAATTTTTCCTAACAAAATGAATCACCTCGCACTTATCAGGGTTAAACTCCATCTGCCACTTTCCGGCCCAGCTCTGCATCCTATCAATGTCTCTTTGCAGCCTACAACAGCCCTCCACCTCATCCATTACTCCACCAATCTTGATGTCATCAGCAAATTTACTGACCCACCCTTCAGCCCCCTCCTCCAAGTCATTGATAAAAATCACAAATAGCAGAGGACCCAGCCCTGATCCCTGTGGTACACCGCTGGTAACTGGTCTCCAGTCTGAACATTTTCCATCCACCACCACCCTCTGTCTTCTATGTGATAGCCAGTTACTGATACAATCGGCCAAATTTCCCTCTATCCCACACCTCCTTACTTTCTTCATGAGCCGACCATGGGGAACCTTATCAAACGCCTTACTAAAATCCATGTATCCGACATCAACTGCTCTACCTTCATCTACACACTTAGTTACCTCCTCAAAGAATTCAATCAAATACATCACACACACACACCCACATACACACCAACATACACACTACACACACAAACACACCACACACACCACACACACACCAACATACACACCAACATACACACTACACACACATTCACACCACACACACACACACACATATGGGGCGAAATTCTCCCAAAACGGCGCCAATCAGACGGGCATCGCGCCGCCCCAAAGGTCCGGAATGCTCCGCATCTTTGGGGGCCGAGCCCCAACATTGAGGGGCTAGGCCGACGCCGGAGGAATTTCCGCCCCGCCAGCTGGCGGAAACGGCCTTTGTTGCCCCGCCAGCTGGCGCGGAAATGACATCTCCGGGCGGCGCATGCGCGGGAGCATCAGCGGCCGCTGTCAGTTTCCCGCGCATGCGCAGTGGAGGGAGTCTCTTCCGCCTCTGCCATGGTGGAGACCGTGGTGGAGGCGGAAGGGAAAGAGTGCCCCCACGGCACAGGCCCACCCGCGGATCGGTGGGCCCCGATCGCGGGCCAGGCCACCATGGGGGCACCCCCCGGGGTCAGATCGCCCCGGACCCCGGAGCCCGCCCACGCCGCCTTCTCCCGCCGGTAAATAGGTGCTTTAATTTACGCCGGCGGGACAGGCAATTTAGCGGCTGGACTACGGCCCATCCGGGCCGGAGAATCGAGCGGGGGGGCCCGCCAACTGGCGCGGCGCGATTCCCGCCCCCGCCGAATCTCCGGTGCCGGAGACTTCGGCAACCAGCGGGGGCGGGATTCACGTCAGCCCCCGGCGATTCTCCAACCCGGCGGGGGGTCGGAGAACCACGCCCATGATCTTATTGAATGTTGGAGCAGACTAGAGAGGCTCAATTGCCTACTGCTCCTATTCTGTATGTGGAGAAAGGACCATGAGAGAATTTACGGAGCTAACAACACAGGAAGTAGATAATGACCCTCAATCACAATGTGCTCAGATTTAGCACTCTGCTAATTGATGGATTAATTGATTATTTGCAGCATAAACAACTGCAAAGTATTTTTAAAATTACACCTTTATTAAAATACATTTATTTTAAATTAACTTAAAGAGCCGAGGATACATTATCAGTGATGATCTCCTCTGACAGCCCGAGTCTGCACCTGCTGCGAGGGTTGGTGTAGTCCAATGTGTGTAAAACCCTCCTGATCTCGTCTTTCAGCTGCAGAAGTGGGATTGATCGCTGTTGTAATTTGGGAAATTTGTGACGGCCAAAGTGGTCCCACAAACAGCGATAAACGGTCAGTGGCTTTGTGTGATGTTGGTTGAGGAGATACATACATCATGTTTAATGACAATTGATTCAAAAATCAGGAGATGTGGAAGATAGTATTTTTTTTAAAATAGTTTAACAGAAGAGGAAATGTTAGAAATGATAAAAAATATAAGCACACTAGTGTTGGAAGCATTTGCTTTTAATTCTGCTAATTCCAACTGCCTGCGGCTAGCCCACTGGGGGTTGCTTTTCTAGTGGGCTTACTGAATAAATTCTGCCTGAGGTAATGAGGGAAACGATGATGCTTTTCATTGGAAAGGATTGTGGAGATGATTTTAGATGAAGGTCTACAGAGCAAAGCTTATAATCGGTTTAAATTTCATAATCTCACAGGGCAGCCTTGTCTGTTAGCCTAGTCTGGACGGGATGTACTTTATAGGACAGTGATAGATATGTGAATAGGCTGACCCTGCATGTGTGACCTCACATTGCCAGGTGAGTTAATGGGGAGGAGTTTGCAGCTTCTACCTGGTCTAAGAACAGACTGGCAGAAGAAAATTTGTGTTGTGAAATGGGCTACTTTGATGCACCCCGACCACGCAGAGTACAAAGGCTGATCAATATTTGAAGTGCTTCTGCTGAGAGAAACATAATCTTAGAGGAGTGGATTCCACCTACCACAGCTAGCAATTGTCGAACAGGCAAACGAGCTTCTACACTGTCAGTTCCAGATTTGATCTGTGGTGCCCAGCACACCAAGGGTAAGCAAAGTGAACTCTTTAATCTTTACTAATAGGATGGGAAATGTGAAGTCCAATGTTCACTATGTGGCCAGAAATTTCCAACCAGGCGGCTGTACTGAGTAACAGTTTGATGTCATGTCGGATGAAGAATTCTAAATGAGTAAAACACTAAAAGGAAAGGGCCCACCTTATTGATGCTTGAACAGCGGTTTACAATCTTAAGCAGCCAGATGTCCGGCTGTTGCTCTTATTGTGACACATTAACCCTGTAAATTAATTATGGGAGCTCTTTCACTCCCTTTCTACCCAAGCCCTGCCACAGCCTTCGTGTTCATGCTGGGAGGGCGGAGTTACTGAACTCTGCCTAACAATTCTGAATTACGGGCTCTAACTGAGCGTTTCGGCTGAACCACTAGATTCCAGCGCTAATGTGTTTTGCACAATTAACAATTCGAGTCCCTACACCTCGGTGTTGCTACCTTATCAATTGATTCAAATTATGTATTTTAACAAAGCCAATTAATCTTGTTCTGGCTTCTCCTGTCAATTAGAGTTGATTTTTATTTGTACTTTGGCATTAAAAGACCTTCCCATTGCTTTATTTTGTGGCCAAGTAAGAGACGGGTGGTGTTTACCTTTGGGTGTTGCTGCGAATGCGATTATTCCGATGCTTGCACCCTTGAAATGAACTGAAAATGAAAATTGCTTATTGGCACAAGTAGGCTTCAAATGAAGTGACTGTGAAAAGCCCCTAGTCGCCACATTCCAGCGCCTGTTCGGGGAGGCTGGTACGGGAATTGAACCGTGCTGCTGGCCTGCCTTGGTCTGCTTTAAAAGCCGGCGATTTAGCCCTGTGCTAAACCAGCCCCTTCAGCTCACCCAAAGCTCTGTAACCATTCTCGAACTCGCACATCACCTCTGAGCGTGCTGACCTATATTCACACACACGTCACCAACATCGCTACGTTAAAGTTCTCAATAATATTCTGTTCAAATGCTTCCATGACCTTGCCCCTCCTATCTCTGTAACTTCCTCCAACCCCACAACCCTCAAGTCTTTACATTCCTCCAATTTTGCTCTCGCTCCCTCCACCATGCCTTTAGCCTAAGCTCTGAGTTCCCTTTCTAAACCCCTCCATCCCTCCACCTTTAAAATGCTGCTTAAAACCTGCCTTTTGGTCACCTGTCCTGCGTGGCTCAGTGTCTGATAATTGCTTCTTGGGTCATTCCTTTACATTAAAGGTGTGACATAACTCACATTTATTGTTGAATTGAGAATGAACATTTTTGGGCAGGAATGAATACCGGACGCTCCGACAAGCTATCATCGACATGGTCCTCGCGACAGAGATGACAAAACACTTTGAGCACATCAACAAATTTGTAAACAGCATCAACAAACCTTTGGCTGGACTGGAGGAGAACAGTTCTGGGGTAAGAAGTGGGAGACAATCTGTAACTGTGTATGTGTGCGCGTGAGTGTGTACATGCGTGTGAGTGTGTGCATGCCTGTGAGTGTGTGCATGCATGTGAGTGTGTGCATGCCTGAGTGTGTAGTTGCGTGAGAGTGTGTTGATGCACGTGAGTGTGTGCATGCCTGTTGGTGTGCATGTGTACATGCATGTGAGTGTGTGCATGCATGTGAGTGTGTGCATGCCTGAGTGTGTAGTTGCGTGAGAGTGTGTTGATGCACGTGAGTGTGTGCATGCCTGTTGGTGTGCATGTGTACATGCATGTGAGTGTGTACATGCGTGTGAGTGTGTGCATGCCTGTTGGTGTGCATGTGTACATGCGTGTGAGTGTGTACATGCGTGTGTGTGTGCATGCGTGTGAGTGTGTGCATGCCTGTGGGTGTGTGCATGCCTGTGGGTGTGCATGTGTACATGCATGTGAGTGTGTACATGCATGTGAGTGTGTACATGCGTGTGAGTGTGTACCATTACATGAAGTAATAGCTTGGGGAAGCTAAATGCGTGAGGTGGCAGACAGCTGACCTGCACCGACATATCGAAAAGATTTGCTGTCTGACAACAGCTTGAAGGTGCCGGCGGCAGCCAGGGTTACACTGATGCTACTAAGACTTTCACAAGATCCTTGTGCAACACTGAAGTGAGAAAACCTACAATTAATTTATCTGGGAAATCTTCCATTCACACCTCCCTTCACCAGAACCTTGAACTCCCCACTCGGTGTCTGTAACGCTTTCAATGTTTGTGACAGTTCATTCTGGGAGGGGGCTCTGAGCAGCTACTGCAGTTGTGTATCGTTGAGTTGTTTGCAGCCCTGGAAGTGATTGTGGGAATCATTCAAAACAGTCAGCTCCCAGCAAAAATATTAAATTAAGAATTCATGCCCAGGCAGTTAGGAATGGCTGTCCTGCACCGAGCTGATCAACCACACACCCATCAGGCCTTAGAACGTAACAAGCTTTCACTGACTGGGTTAACTTGGAAACAGAATACTTTGAGCATGTTCTCACCCTGTTTCTGCCACTGGAGAGGGTTAGCTCTGCTCCAGCAGTTATGATTCCTCTCTCCCCCCATGCCCACCCCACCTCCCCCCTCTTGTACAAAAGGTGAAGTCACACGGGATCAGGGGTGAGCTGGCAAGGTGGATACAGAACTGGCTAGGCCATAGAAGGCAGAGAGTAGCAATGGAAGGATGCTTTTCTCATTGGAGGGCTGTGACCAGTGGTGTTCCACAGGGATCAGTGCTGGGACCTTTGCTGTTTGTAGTATATATAAATGATTTGGAGGAAAATGTAACTGGTCTGATTAGTAAGTTTGCAGACGACACAAAGGTTGGTGGAATTGCGGATAGCGATGAGGACTGTCAGAGGATACAGCAGGATTTAGATTGTTTGGAGACTTGGGCGGAGAGATGGCAGATGGAGTTTAATCCGGACAAATGTGAGGTAATGCATTTTGGAAGGTCTAATGCAGGGAGGGAATATACAGTGAATGGTAGAACCCTCAAGAATATTGCAAGTCAGAGAGATCTGGTGTACAGGTCCACAGGTCACTGAAAGGGGCAACACAGGTGGAGAAGGTAGTCAAGAAGGCATACGGCATGCTTGCCTTCATTGGTCGGGGCATTGAGTATAGGAATTGGCAAGTCATGTTGCAGCTGTATAGAACCTTAGTTAGGTCACACTTGTGTTCAATTCTGGTTGCCACACTACCAGGAGGATGTGGAGGCTTTAGAGAGGGTGCAGAAGAGATTTACCAGAATGTTGTCTGGTATGGAGGGCATTATCTATGAGGAGCGATTGAATAAACTCGGTTTGTTCTCACTGGAACGAAGGAGGTTGAGGGGCGACCTGATAGAGGTATACAAAATTATGAGGGGCATAGACAGGGTGGATAGTCAGAGGCTTTTCCCTGGGGTAGAGGGGTCAATTACTAGGGGGCATAGGTTTAAGGGGCGAGGGGCAAGGTTTAGAGTACATGTACAAGGCAAGTTTTTTTTACACAGAGGGTAGTGGGTGCCTGGAACTCGCTGCTCGGAAGAGGTGGTGGAAGCAGGGACGATAGTGACATTTAAGGGGCATCTTGACAAATACATGAATAGGATGGGAATAGAGGGATACGGACCCCGGAAGTGTAGAAGGTTTTAGTTTAGACGGGCAGCATGGTCAGCGCAGGCTTGGAGGGCCGAAGGGCCTGTTCCTGTGCTGTACATTTCTTTGTTCTTTGTTCAAACCCACCTCTCTTCTCTTCCCCCACTGGTGCATGTTCATGTCTGGTATGGCAGCCAACATCCTCTTCATGAACGCTACATCGTTTCAATTTGGAGCGTGCGCTCTCGCTAAAACCACCGAATTACCCTCCAATATCCCCGTAACTGTGACGAACTGACCGCTCTGCTCCGCTGCCACCCTCCCCATCAGAAACCAAACTCTTTTATTAATTAATATCGTCACTGCACCCCCCCCAAACCCCACACATTCCACAAAACCAATAGAATCTGGGGTCTCTTTCCTTCTCCCCCCCCCCCCAACCCCTTCAAGTCAGCCATTTTCATAGAATTTAATAGAATTTACGGTGCAGAAGGAGGCCATTCAGCCCATCGAGTCTACACCGGCTCTTAGAAAGAGCACCCGACCCAAGGTCAACACTTCCACCCTATCCCCATTTTATGAGGGCCACGAAGAATCCAGCACGAGTTTTAAGGGTACAAAGTAATAACATTTATTTACAATAACATATATATATATATATATATATATATATATAACAGCAGCAGCAACTTCCCTTGCTGCACACTCCTTCCTGCTGTTTCCAAACTGGCCAGCTTTATTTAT
Source organism: Scyliorhinus torazame (assembly GCF_047496885.1). Classification (NCBI taxonomy): domain Eukaryota; kingdom Metazoa; phylum Chordata; class Chondrichthyes; order Carcharhiniformes; family Scyliorhinidae; genus Scyliorhinus; species Scyliorhinus torazame. Next base: position 3,976,482 of record NC_092718.1, read on the forward strand.
ACTTGGAGTTTACTAATGGTTTCTCCGCCCCCCTCATTGGGGAAGCTCATACTCCCACAGGATTGTGGGATAGTCATTAGTCCCCAGCCAATGGTAAGTAGGCAGGTTATAACATCCCTCCCCCCCCCAAAGTCCAAGGAATCCACCGAAGACCCTGGTGAAGGAGGGCGTCGGACTCGTTTTGCCGCAGGTCGGACACCATTTGCACGCGGCGCTGGATCAGGCGGCGTATAACGAGACGGAGACCGGCGCTTCCGTGATGTACGGCGCAATGGTTGTACATCCACGGCCCGTGGACCTGAGGATTCCCCTTCTGATGCATCCTGTGTCTCCATCTCGGAGTCAGAGTCTGCTGCCTCCGTCATGTCAGCGTCTCTATCTCCATTCGGTTCTGTAACGACCTGCGCAGGCTTCGAGTGAGGCACCAGTGGAAGATTGTGAGGACTACCTTCCCTTGTCTCTGGTCTCTGCGGCTGTAGAAATGAGCTCCGGGGGCAGGGAATCGTTTGAGGGGATAGTCTTCTGGACCGAACGTGGTCTACATGTTTGCACTGGAGACGACCCTGGACTTGCACCTGGTAAGATATAGGGCCCGTTTGGCAAAAGATTACACCAGGAACCCACTGGGCACCACCAGCAAAATTCCAAACGAAAACTGGGTCACCGGGCGCAAACTGCCGAATCGGCCGATGCCGAGAAAATCCCTGTCCCTGGAGCGTGCGCTCTCGTTAAAACCACCGTATTACCCTCCAATATCCCCGTAACTATGACATACCGACCGCTCTGCTCCGCTGCCACTCTCCCCATCAGAAACCAAACACTTTTATTAATTAGTATCGTCACCGCCCCCCCCCCCCCCCCAACCCCACACATTCCACAAGACCAATAGAATCTGGGGTCTCTTTCCTTCTCCCCCCCCCAACCCCTTCAAGTCAGCCATTTTCATAGAATTTAATAGAATTTACGGTGCAGAAGGAGGCCATTCGGCCCATCGAGTCTGCACCAGCTCTTAGAAAGAGCACCCTACCCAAGGTCAACACTTCCACCCTATCCCCAATTTGTGAGGGCCACGAAGAATCCAGCACGAGTTTTACGGATACAAAGTAATAACATTTATTTACAATAACATATATATATAACAGCAGCAGCAACTTCCCTTGCTGCACACTCCTTCCTGCTGGTTCCAAACTGGCCAGCTTTATTTATACTTGGAGTTTACTAATGGTTTATCCTGGTTACAAGGAACATGGATCCTTGAAAAGGGCCTGCGAAATCTGCATGTAAGCGTGCCCAAGGCCGCCCTGGCTATTCCCAGTGATGTAGGGGCGCGGCCGGCGGAAGCTACTGATGCTCCTGGCAAATGGAGCAGTTTTGGGCCACCTTCTCAATGTCGGTGTCGAGGCCTGGCCACCAGACATAACTCCGGGCCAACATTTTTATTTTGGTCACGCCTGGATGCCCATTGTGCAAGTCTGTTAGTATCAGCTCCTGGCCTTTTTCCGGGACAATCACACGCGTCCCCCACAAGAGGATGCCGTCTTCCACGCTGAATTCTGACAGCTTGGAGGAAAATGCCCGCAACTCGCCTGGGAGCTGTCTATGCTGCCCACCATACAGGACTATGTGCCGAACCTTTGACAGGACTGGCTCCGTCCGGGTCCACTCACGGATCTGTGATGCCGTGACAGGCAAGGTGTCCATAAAATTTAGGGTTGCAACCACCTCACCGGTCGTGGGGGTCGACATGGGGCCGGTCGATAAAGGCAATCGGCTCAGTGCGTCGGCATTTGCTATCTGCGTTCCTGGTTTGTGCTCCAGAGAATACTCGTATGCAGCAAGCAACAAAGCCCAGCGCTGGATCCGTGCAGAAGCAATGGGCGGTATTGGCTTATCCTCTCTGAAAAGTCCCAGCAGGGGCTTATGATCAGTCACGATAGTGAAATGGCGGCCGTACATGTACTGGTGGAAGCGTTTCACCGCAAAAACCACTGCCAGGCCCTCCTTCTCGATCTGCGCGTACTTTTTCTCCGCTGCAGTCAATGTGCGGGAGGCGAAAGCTATCGGTCGCTCGGCCCCGTTCTCCATCTTGTGGGACAGGACGGCCCCAACACCATACGGGGATGCATCACATGTGATGAGCAAAGGCTTTCCAGGATCATAGTGGGTTAGTAACCCAGACAACGACAATTGTTGCTTTACCCGCCGGAAAGCGGTTTCTTGCGGCTGACCCCAAACCCAGGTGTGATTTTTCTTTAGCAGCAGGTGCAAAGGGGCCAGCGTAGTTGCCAGATTGGGGAGGAACTTCCCGTAATAGTTTACGAGACCGAGAAAAGAACGAAGATGCGAAGTGTCAGTCGGGGCGGGGGCATGTTGAATTGCACGCACCTTCTCTGCGACGGGGTGCAGACCCTCGCGGTCCACCCGATAACCTAGGTAGACTACTTCCTTTGCCTGAAATACGCACTTTGTGCGACGTAAACGGACTCCAGCCTCCGAAAGGCGTCTAAGGACAGCCTCCAGATTTTCCAAATGTTCCTGCTCCGATGTCCCTGTAATCAAAACGTCATCTAAGTAGATAGCAACACGTGGTAAACCTCTCAAAATGCCCTCCATAACACATTGAAAAATTGCGCAGGCAGAGGATACTCCAAAGGGCAACCGTGTATATTCATACAGGCCCCGGTGTGTATTAATCGTTACATATGGTCGGGAGGCAGGGTCCAGCTCCAACTGCAGGTAGGCGTGGCTCATATCTAATTTTGTGAACGAGAGTCTGCCTGCAAGCTTCCCGTGGAGACATTGGATATCGGTCGAGTCGGGAAGCCGTATTCACTGTAAGTTTATAGTCGCCACACAAGCGAACTGTGGCATCTGGCTTCATTACAGGTACAATTGGTGCTGCCCAGTCAGCAAAACGGATGGGCCTGATAATACCCAAACTCTCCAAACGAGTGAGCTCCCCTTCTACCTTCTCAAGCAAGGCGTAAGGCACCGGGCGCGCCCGGAAATAGCGCGGCGTGGCTCCTGGTTCGACTTGGATACGGGCTACGGCCCCTTTTATTTTCCCCAAACCAGGCTGGAATACATCTGGGTATCGTCTTAGCACCTCAGTCAACCCTTCAGAAACTGTTTGGAGGATGTGCTGCCATTGCAACCGCAAATGGCGCAACCAGTCCCGACCTAACAGGCTGGGCCCATGGCCGCGCACCACGATAAGTGGGAAACGCCCCTCCTGGCGTCCATAAACAACAGGGGTCATTGTAGTTCCTGCAATGTCCAGTGGTTCCCCCGTGTAGGTGGCCAACCTGGCCTGTGAGTCGGTTAATGTAAGAGTCTGTATACCCTGCTTGATGCGGTCGAATGTCCTCTGGGTGATCACGGAGACCGCTGCGCCAGTATCCAACTCCATCTCAAGCAGGTGGCCATTGACCCGTACTGTCACCTTAATGGGGGCCACACGGGGAGCTGCCACACAATGCAACTGCAGGCAGTCGTCCTCCGTCTCCACGTCCTCAGGAGTAGTCGCCGCAGGTTCATTCACATGGAAGGTACGGCCCCTGGGCTGGTCCCAGTTACGGCCCCTGGGCTGGTCCCAGTTTCGGTCGGAAAGACAGCGCCTCTGGCGCCCCCAGGACCGCCGTCCGCGACGGGGTCGGCGCCTACAAGTCTGACACGGACATGGCTCCTCATCCATTGGTTCTGGGGAAGGCTCCCTTCGGGGAGGAATGTCCGATGGCCACTGGCGTCGGTCCGGACATTGCCTCGCCGAAGGTACCGCAGGAGTGCGGGGGGACGTTTTCGGACGGAAGGGGTTGCGCCCCAAGGCTTGCACTTCCATTCCCTGTAGCTCCTGTACTCCTCGCTCTGCGCTCTCTCGGGACAATACTATTTGAATGGCCTGTTGAAAAGTCAATGTTGGCTCAGCTAACAACTTTCTCTGGGTGGCCGCATTGTTAATACCGCAAACCAAACGGTCGCGTAACATTTCTGACAAGGTCTCACCATAGTCACAGTACTCCGCAATCCTGCGTAGCCTGGATAGAAAATCGGCAAGGGATTCTCCAGGGGTCCTCTCAGCGGTATTAAACCGGTAATGCTGGACTATCGTGGACGGGGTTGGGTTAAAATGTTGCCCCACTATATTCACAAGTTCATCAAACGTTTTGGTGTCCGGCGCAGCTGGGTACGTAAGGCTCCTAATCACCCCAAACGTATGCGGGCCGCAGGCGGTGAGCAATATGACCACCTGGCGCTCGTTTTCGGTGATATTGTTTGCCCGGAAATAGTAACGCATCCGTTGTGTGTACTGGTTCCAGCTTTCCAGCGCAGCATCAAAAACATCCAAACATCCGTACAGAGGCATGGTGTAATAGAAAACAACTTCCAACCTGTATCCAACAAAAATCCAGGGAGGTGGCTTCAGCTGAGGCAGGAGCAGCGCTCTGAAAGCTAGTGACATCGAAACAAACCTGTTGGACTTTAACCTGGTGTAAGACTTCGTACTGTGCTCACCCCAGTCCAACGCCGGCTTCAGCAGTGTAGACAGCGATTCACTTTAACCCTCGTCGCCAGTTTTGTGAGGGCCACGAAGAATCCAGCACGAGTTTTAAGGATACAAAGTAATAACAATTATTTACAATAACATATATATATATTATATATATATATAACAGCAGCAGCAACTTCCCTTGCTGCACACTCCTTCCTGCTGGTTCCAAAACTGGCCAGCTTTATTTATACTAGGAGTTTACTAATGGTTTCTCCGCCCCCCTCATTGGGGAAGCTCATACTCCCACAGGATTGTGGGATTGTCATTAGTCCCCAGCCAATGGTAAGTAGGCAGGTTATAACACCCCATAACCCAGTAACCCCACCCAACACTAAGGGCAATTCTGGACACTAAGGGCAATTTTATCATGGCCAATCCACCTAACCTGCACATCTTTGGACTGTGGGAGGAAACCGGAGCACCCGGAGGAAACCCACGCAGACACGGGGAGGATGTGCAGACTCCGCACAGACAGTGACCCAAGCCGGAATCGAACCTGGGACCCTGGAGCTGTGAAGCAATTGTGCTATCCACAATGCTACCGTGCTGCCCCAAGCATTTTCTACCGTGAGGGATTATTCCGCACTCTTTTACCCCCCCCACCTCATCCCAGAAATTCCCCAGCAACTTCCTCTCACATCAACACCTCCCTCCTCCATCCCTAATCGCCCCCCCCCAACCTTTCACACATTCCAGGCTCATCGAAACCTACCTAAACGGGTCCGGCAAGCCGTAGCCCCCCCCCCACCTCGCTCCCGTTCACTAGCCAACGTCAGCCCGATCGCGAGGTAGCTCCCCGCCAGAGCCCGCATCACATAAATAAACCAGAACCCAAACCACCCCTCCCTCGAGCCAACACTCCCCCCACCCCCTCCTTCAACCCTGAAACTGCCCAACACCAATAGTCCCACCCAACCACAAAGCCCTCCAAAAAGAGGGGGGGGGGGGGGGGAAACAAACATAACTCCCCAATTAACAGCAACTCTGTACGAGAAAGAAAAAGGGAGAATGGGAACAAGGGAAAAGTAAGAAAAACACCCATCTTTACAACAACAACCCCATACAACCCTGTCCCAGCCACCGGCAAAGTCCCTTTCAAACCCCCTCAGCTCAGTCCAAGTCCTTGAGCTTTAATAAATGGCCCTTAGCATTATCAGCCTCACCGGGTACACCACACCAAAACACGCAACACTCTGAAGCACTGACTTTGCCCCGTTAAAGGCCGCGCCTCCTTGCCAATTCTGAAATTGACAAATGAAATGAAAATTTCTGTGATGACATCTTGGTAATTTTGAATACTGCTGCCTTCCTACCTAACCCCCTGATTCACCTTGGCCCACTTCAGGCCCCCCTCCTTTATCTGATATCTGTGACATGCTATCATCACTCTCAGTGGCTCATTCGCCCATGGCTTCACCCGGAGCGTGTGTCCCGATCCAGCTCAATGGGGCTGATCCTCCTCTCTACAACATCATAAACATTGACTCTAAATATTCAGTCGACCTTGGACCCTCCACCCCCGCGGGAAACCCTACAATCCTCAGGTTCTGCTGTGTCAACCTCTTCTCCAGGTCTTCGACCTTAGCTCTCAGGCCCTTATTTTTGTCCTCCACTCTCCACAGCTCAGCTTCCAGCGAGGCCAACTGGTCACTGTGTGGCGACAGTGTCTCCTCATCCACTTCAGCACCTCGCCATGCTCCCGCTCTGTCTCCGAGGTCTTTCCCTGCGCATCCTTTATCAGGACCAATGCGTCTTACACCGACTTTGTAACGTCCCCAGCATCTCCTTCCCTTGCCATCCCAAATGTTTGCCGAATTGCCTTTCAAATTCGACAACCATTGCCTCCATCAGCTTATCCACCTTAATAGGTGCGGCCCGCCCAACGAACGTTTCTCCGCCATTTGCAATCCCCCAGGACGCCGCACTTTGCTCAGCTCCTCAGAAGGGCTACCGCTCACACCTTCCGCTCACACCTTCCGCTCACACCTTCCGCTCATACCTTCCGCTCACACCTTCCGCTCACACCTTCCGCTCACACCTTCCACTCACACCTTTCTCCCCAATATTCTTCCTTGGGTCTTTTGACATGGTCTAACAAATCGCTCTCAAATGGGAGGAGTTTGTCCACCAATTACCCCTGGGAACCGGGTGAAAAGGGCCAAAAACCAAAGACTAGCGGGAGCTACCTTAGTGTGACCTCCTATAAGTCGCCACCAGAAGTGACTATCTTATGTTGATGACCTGTAGTTATGGTTTTTCACAAGAGGACGCATTCAAAGAACAAAGAACAAAGAAATGTACAGCACAGGAACAGGCCCTTCGGCCCTCCAAGCCCGTGCCGACCATGCTGCCCGACTAAACTACAATCTTCTACACTTCCTGGGTCCGTATCCCTCTATTCCCATCCTATTCATGTATTTGTCAAGATGCCCCTTAAATGTCACTATTGTCCCTGCTTCCACTACATCCTCCGGTAGCGAGTTCCAGGCACCCACTACCCTCTGCGTAAAAAACTTGCCTCGTACATCTACTCTAAACCTTGCCCCTCTCACCTTAAACCTATGCCCCCTAGTAATTGACCCCTCTACCCCGGGGAAAAGCCTCTGACTATCCACTCTGTCTATGCCCCTCATAATTTTGTATACCTCTATCAGGTCGCCCCTCATCCTCCGTTGTTCCAGTGAGAAAACCGAGTTTATTCAACCGCTCCTCATAGCTAATGCCCTCCATACCAGGCAACATCCTGGCAAATCTCTTCTGCACCCTCTCTAAAGCCTCCACATCCTTCTGGTAGTGTGGCGACCAGAATTGAACCAGAGTGGTTCTCTTTGTAACCATTCATCAAGAGCTCCAGGGCAATCCTCGGCCTTTTAGAGAAAGGTGACCCAGCCGATTGATTATTTCCTGATATGTAAACCGTGCATTTCCATATCGTCCTTGTAAACATTCTCTACACCCTCTCCATGCCTCTGTATCCTTTTGATATAATATAGTGACCAAAACTACACTCGGTACGAAGTGTGATCTAACAAGGTTGATGTAGATTTAACATAACTTCCCTATTTTTCAATTCTACCCCTCTAGAAATACAACTGAGTGCTTGGTCCATTACCCCGATGGCCTGGCTAACCTGTGGTGCGATTTTTAGTTATTTTTCAAGATCAGATCATGTTGCTTAGTTAATTTCTCCTACCACACAGTGCACATGTCTGTTATTAATCAGCTGCTCCGGCTGTGCTCTGGTACACTTTATGCAAAGTTCAGAGTACAGAAGCCAAATCCTGGGTTTCAGAAGCGGGTGGGAGTGCCAGGCGGCTGTTTCTGCGCCCTCTCCTTCCACTGCTGCTGATTGAGAAAATTGATACCCTCTGAAGTGACACCCTCGCCCCCCCTAAATTACACGGCCAACCTCCTGGCCAGGACCCCAGTGTAGTAATCGTTCTGTGTGCAAGTTGCTGTGAGGAAGGTGGGTGATGAGGGTGCAGTGTGTAAGCTGTTCAGTTGGCATTAACATTAAAAATTCAGATTTCTATTGTTGTTTGCACCATGTTTCAGATACTATTGCAGCAACCAACGAAGGTTTGTTAGAATATAAAACTGAGGATGGCGCAGTGGTTAGCACTTATGCCTCACAGCGTCGAGGACCCGGGTCTGGCCCCGGGTCACTGTCCGTGTGGAGTTTGCACATTCTCCCCTTGTCTGCGCGGGTCTCACACCCACAACCCAAAGATGTGCAGGTTAGGTGAGTTGGCCACACTAAATTGCCCCTTAATTGGAAAAAAAAAGTATTGGTTACTCTAAATTTAAAAAAAACAAGTACAGCAAGTAATTAGGAAAGCTAATAGATTGTTATCATTTACTGTGGGGGGAATGGACTACAAAAGTGGGGAGGTTATGCTTCAGTTGTACAGGACATTGGTGAGACCACATTTGGAGTATTGCGGCCAGTATTGGCCTCCTTGTAGGGCAACACGGTGGCGCAGTGGTTAGCCCTGCTGCCGCACGGCGCCGAGGTCCCAGGTTCGATCCCGGCTCTGGGTCACTGTCTGTGTGGAGTTTGCACATTCTCCCCGGGTCTGCGTGGGTTTCGCCCCCACAACACAAAGATGTGCAGGGTAGGTGGATTGGCCACGCTAAATTGCCCCTTAATAGGAAAACATGAATTGGGTACTCGAAATTTATTTAAAGAAAAGAGAAAAGAATATAAAACTGTGCCAAAGTATATTTTCCCCTGCCTTGTCCTTCGAGTGCTGTCTGTTTCTGCTCAGTGATGTGCAGTGCACTCTCACTGTTTCCATTCCAGAACGCTGGCAGCCATGAAGATTCATTCAACACCATCCTCACCTCTCCTGAAAACCGAATTTTGATTAAACGTATGTTGATTAAATGTGCGGACATCTCCAATCCATGTCGACCCCTCGAGCTTTGTATCGAGTGGGCTGCCCGGATTTCAGAAGAATACTTTGCTCAGGTGAGAAGCTGAATTTTTTATCTTTCTCGCCTTATCCTCCAAGGTTGATTGTATTAAAATGTAGCAAACTAAGAATAGCACGGGCAATTTTTGTGAAGTACACATTTTACAAAGGTACCAGCTGGTTTTTTAATGTCTGTTCTTGTTAACTGGCTTCCCCTCCCCTTCACTGGCAGGATCTCACCCACCCCCACCCCTTTCTCTTTCTAATTCCCTGGTTCTCTTCAAACCCACCCCTCAAAGACCTGTCATCCAATGCCTATTGTTTGGCAAGAGTTTTCGATATCCTGAAATACCTTTTTTTCAAAATGTTTTTATTCAAGGTTTGTCAATAATTTTTACAAAACACTCCAAAAAGGAAAATAATACAAAGAAAACAGGGCAATCTGCTAACAAAACACAACTTAACACCCCTCTCAAAGCAAAGTGGGGCATGCGATCCTTACAAAAAGAAAAAGAGATCAGCCCCCCCCCCCCCACCCCCCCCCCCCCCCCCCCCCCCGGCTGCTGCTGCTGACCTCCACCTAACGTTCCGCGAGAAAGTCAAGGAACGGTTGCCACCGCCCGGAGAACCCCTGCAAGGACCCTCGCAAGGCAAACTTTATCTTCTCCAACCTAAGAAACCCCGCCATGTCGTTGACCCAAGCCTCTACGCTTGGGGGCTTCGCGTCCCTCCACATTAACAAGAGCCTTCTCCGGGCTACCAAGGAAGCAAAGGCCAGAACTCTTTCGACTCCTGCACTCCCGGATCGTCCGATACCCCAAATATCGCTATCCCCCAGCTCGGTTTTACCCGCGTGTCCAAGACCTTGAACATAGCCTTTGCGAAGCCTTTCCAAAATTCCGTAAGCGCCGGGCAGGTCCAGAACATATGGGCGTGGTTTGCAGGGCTCCCCGAACACCTCACACATAAAGGTAGCCAAGAATCAGGTGAAAGTAGCCAAACGCTTGAGAGGGAGAGATAGACCGGGAGGGGGGGTGGGGGGGAACAGCTAAACCTAAGAGGAAAGAAAGGCGAACCACAGGAGGGGGGGGGGGGAAGAGACAGGGAACAAGAGAGGAGAACCAGGGAGGTGGGGGGGAGGCAGGGAAATGACAGCCGGATGGAGGGCACGGGATACAATAACGAACTTGGCATCTCCAGGAACAGAGAACAAGGAGAATACAGGCGAAAGACGGGAGGAACGGCAGAAGCGGAGGTGAGCGCGAGACGGCAGCGAGATCTGTCTGGGAGAAGCAAGCGACAACACCAACACCAAACCCATTCGAGTATTGCCCTCTGTAATTGTTTCTCCGGCACCCAAACGTATATCTACCTCCCAGTCTCCCCCCCGCTCCCTTCCCCCCACCCAAACAGTCGCCTACTTATGTGCTGTAAATAATTTTGCCAGGTGTACAGAGTTGCTGCTGTTGAGCTGGGGCACAATACCCTACCAGTTATTCTATTTTATTTTTTATTGTATTTTTTTTATTATTTATTATTTTATTTTCTTTGGTATGTTTGGGTGTGCCCCTCTCTTCTATATATGAGTATATATATATATGTATATGTTTCTTATCCTGTGTACATAACGGTAAATATACTTTGTTCAAAAACCCAATAAAAACATTTATAAAAATAATGGATTAAAGGCGATATGCAGATATAAGCTGAAAGATTTTTCGTTATTTAGTCTTGATGCATTCCTCTCAGGTCTTTTAGAAACAAAGTAATTCTGAAACATTATGAGTATCACCATGAGCAAAACTACCTGAATCACAGGATCCATCCCACCACCCATTCACTTTGAATAGTCCCACACAGAAATCCACATATGCGTTTGTTAACACGTTTCCAAAGCCTTTGTCCATTAGTAACTAGTCAGTGTGTCTTTGAAAGAGCCTTTTGGTGCTTTTTACTTTGGTAAGGAGTCCTATTGGAGAAATGTATCTAATTGGATACTTCCTGTCCCCTATTGCCCAACCTGACCAATTTCTGTCACCAATTTCTGTCAATTTGTTATGAGGAGCAGATGAGAACCGAGAGGCCATTAACCCGTGTCCCTGGCAGAGGTATTGTGCACCAGGGTTGTCCCATAAACCTCCCTGGCTGAGCTCTTCAAACCTCTCCTTGTTTTTTCAATAAATACCTGCAAGTGCCACAATTCTCTTGCTCTCAAAGGCTGATGGAGCCACGTATCCGTAGCCCGTGCCAGCCATTATGTTCCAGGGTGTTGGATAGTCGATCCAGACCTTGGCATGTCTCATTTCTACGTTGTCCCTCCCTGCAGGGTAGTTCAGCTCCACTGAGATCTGAAACATTGTGTACAGAAAGCTGGAGACAGAGTAACCACGTTCTACTAACATGGACTATGTTCCTGAACATGGTGGCCGCCATGTCTACGTATTGCAATTTTTGACATGCAAGATGTTATTGGAATTAGTTGAACTTTTTCACCTTTGTCTTGTTCACAGACTGAGGAGGAGAAGCAACAAGGGTTACCTGTGGTAATGCCTGTGTTTGATCGAAACACCTGCAGCATCCCCAAGTCTCAAATCTCCTTTATTGATTACTTTATAACAGATATGTTTGATGCTTGGGATGGTAAGTCTCTTGATTTTTCCCTAACAGATTTGTACTCTCACCAAAACTGTCAATATGTTCTTTCGTTCAAAAGATAATGTGGCACTGTCATGAAAACGATGTTGCGTCACCGACATGTCTTTAATCATTTTTATTCTTTGTCTTCACATTTTGCCATTTTATTCCATTCCCCCTATCTTGCAGTCTGTTGTTCCTCTAGTGTTGATTGTTGCACTCTGCAAAGGCCATAGATGAAACAGCTCTACTGTACCACGTGCTGCGACTATCCAGTGCTGTTGAATGGAGCTGAGTGTAGTCCTCTTTACCTGGAGCCCATTGTGCACAGGATTCTGTACTGAGGCACTCTCTCAAACCCGTCTGTAGCCTGATGTTTCTGCTGATGTACATTTTCAAGACAATAATTGCTGTTACCCTGCGCGCACTGCTGTTTTTCTCCGTCTATTGTGACACCGAATTAGTCAACACAGAACCAAACTATTTGGTGCAGCCAGTCTATGTTGGCGGCTGTGCCCCATGTGCGCGTCCTGCCACACTATTTACATCATCTACCCAATCAATCAGTTAGTGCAGCAAACTCTCACCAATAACAGAGATAAATCTGTTTGATTGATGTTTGATTTTATTTATAGGCAGAAACCAGCATTCCGCCCAATGGGTACATGTCAGTCTTTATGTTGAACACAAGTTGGCTCTTACCTTACCTTAATCCAAACTCAGTCACTCTATCCCTCTATTCTATCCCTCTATGGGCTGGTTTAGCTCAGTGGGCTAGACAGCTGGTTTGTGATGCAGAACAATGCCAGCGGCGCGGGTTCAATTCCCGTACTGGCCTCCCTGAACAGGCGCCGCAATGTAGCGACTAGGGGCTTTTCACAGTAAACTCTTACTTGTGATAATAAAAGATTATTATTCTTTTCTCCTTCATGTATCCCCTCAAACATATCTGTTATTCTCCTATTGTAGTGAGTTCCACATTCTAACCGTAACCGTTCCCTGAATAAAGAGATTCCTGCTGAACCTTTGGACTTTTTAGTGACTCTCATCCCTAGCCTGGAGTTTTGGGCTGTCTGCAAATGGGAAAATCTTCTCTGCCCTACCTGCCCCTTGGCTTTGAAGACCCCTAACGGATTACCCTCATCCTTCCCTCTCTCTCTCTCTCTCTCGACAGAAAATAACCCCAGTCTCTTTAATCTTTCTCATAATCAATTATTTGATTTGAGTCTTCATTTGTTTTTGATTATAGTGTTCGCTGACCTGCCTAACTTGATCCAGTACTTGACAACTAACTTCAAATATTGGAAGTGTCTGGATGACCAGAAGCTGCGCTCTCTCCGCCCTGCTGCGCAGTGACCAGGCCATGAACCGCCCCCGGACATATCCAGACTCACCGCCATTTGGACAAGTTCTGCACTGCTTCCCATTGGATTTCTTCAAATTGGGGCAAAGCCAAATGTGACATCCCAGGGGAAATGCAGAAGTCGGGAAGCTTTGGTTGTCTGTTTTTGAATGTTTTGACACTGGGTTGATGCTGTGTAATCCCGCTCCAGTGTAACGTTCCCTCGCTGGACTGACAAGAAAAAAACAGTTTGTGTTTGACCCTCCGAATCAGCTGCTGAAGGCCATTGTTCCTCGTTTTTAAACACTCAGTCTGGCTGCTTCCTTTCAGTGTTGGGAATGTCCTGGGTGTCTGTACGTTTATCATGGAGCAGTTTGAGTAGAGATTGTCTTACCACCTGCACAGAGAGACCCAGAAAACAAACCTGCCACCGAGAGATGCAAAGACATGAAGGAGACGCGTTTAGTGAAAGGTTTATGTTTCAGATCTATTTGAAGAAGCACTTCCTCCTCCCTGAGCACTATTGATCCGGGTTTATAAGTTTGAAGAAAAAAATATATATATGTGAATCTAGGAGCAAATGTTTTAAACAAAAAGCTTTTCAAACATTATCATTAACTATTATGATTTAGGTGATCTGTTTATTTATTTTGTTCGATGTTTAATATTTTCTATGAATTTATACACTAAAGCCAAAGCCAACTTTCCAATAATAACATAAAATGACTTGATTCAGATGTGTTGATGTGCAGACCTTTTTATTTCCATAATACAAATACAGAACCTTCAAGAAATGAATCTTTCCATTGCCCTGTATGGATGGCTGTGTCTATTAATGGGGGTTTACATTAATGACGGCTGTGGTACCCGCAAGGTCGCCTGAACTCTGGTTACACTACGTTGCCCTCTAAGCTTTGATAGGATGACTTGTAATTTACCAAACTAAAAGGACGGCACGGTGGCACAGTGGTTAGCACTGCAGCCTCACGGTACCGAGGACCCAGGGCAGCACGGTGGCACAGTGGTTAGCACTGCAGCGTCACGGCACCGAGGACCCAGGGCGGCACGGTGGCTCAGTGGTTAGCACTGCAGCGTCACGGCACCAAGGACCCAGGGCAGCACGGTGGCACAGTGGTTAGCACTGCAGCGTCACGGCACCGAGGACCCAGGGCAGCATGGTGGCACAGTGGTTAGCACTGCAGCGTCACGGCACCGAGGACCCAGGGCAGCACGGTGGCACAGTGGTTAGCACTGCAGCGTCATGGCACCGAGGACCCAGGGCAGCACGGTGGCACAGTGGTTAGCACTGCAGCGTCACGGCACCGAGGACCCAGGGCAGCACGGTGGCACAGTGGTTAGCACTGCAGCGTCATGGCACCGAGGACCCAGGGCAGCACGGTGGCACAGTGGTTAGCACTGCAGCGTCACGGCACCAAGGACCCAGGGCAGCACGGTGGCGCAGTGGTTAGCACTGCTGTCTCACGGCACTGAGGACCCGGATTTGATCCCAGCCCCGGGTCACTGTCCGTGTGGAGTTTGCACATTCTCCCTGTGTCTGCGTGGGTCTCACCCCCACAACTCAAAAGATGTACAGGGTAGGTGGATTGGCCACGCTAAATTGCCCCTTAATTGGGGGGAAAAAATTGGGTACTCTAAATTAATTTTTAAATTTACCAAACTGAAACCTGCAATAGTTATATTGTAGAATTCCAATGGCTTCTGCGATGCTTGTATCTTTTAACTAAGCCATCCATGTTGGGAATGTTTCCCATTTCTGTCGTATTTTAGACAATGTTCTGACCAGTCCCCTGACAAGGTCACCCTGTCTGTTACCCTCCATCCTCTCTGTGAGAACTATGATGGCACAGACCCAAGTTCTGGATGGGGTACCCCCAAATTGTTCTGCCCCAGGTGAGGAGGGCTGAACTGGCTCCCTTTCTTTATTCAATCCGTTCAGTTGGTCACCGCAAGATTACTTCAAAAATGATTCCTTCCCTGGTAGATTCCTATTCCCAATCCCAATGTTTGTGTTTTAAATTGAGCCAGACTTTCTTGAGTTCAGCAAGAGTTTATTAGCTACTAAACATTAAAGAAAATAAAACATGGTCACACCGATTAACAACGAGAACGGAGTCCAAAATTGTGTTTTAAAATATATGAATCTGTCTTTGATTGTTCTGTGAGGAGGAGATGGTGAAATCTCACAGCCATTTGAAATTCGTCATTCCAGTGACGCTGACTAGTTGGTTTGATGATCCCAGAGTCCTGCAGTTTAGCTGATGAGTTGTCTTGCTTCCTTTTGTAGCTGTGACTGTGCTGACATATCTTGCTTCAGTAATTAAACAGAGCGAGCAAGACTTGCGTCTTTACCTGCTGGGGGAGGGGGTGGGGGGGCACTCTGCGGTTTTTTGTTTCTGTATCACACTCTCTGACCGAGTTCTTTTTCCCAGATTTTTATCCCTGTCTCTTGTGTATTCCTGGAAGGTGAAAATCCACAAACCAGTCTAGGACATAATCCACGGAATATAATTCTGCTGAGATGATACTCCGTTTCCATTATCTCCACAGGAGATTGCGATTCATGTTTGCCTGGCTCCTTCCTTTCAAATGACTGGGGTGGGGTGTGACATTCCATTGTCTCTCTCTTGGTACCACCCACACCGGAGAAATTAAGACACTAACTGAATTTACATCCTTGGCCATCTCCGGCTTGTATGTCCATTTTTAAAAACACATGTCTTACTTAAAAGTTCAATATGTCCATAAGTAATTTGGGGGTTTTCTCCATCATTGTGACAACAATGTATAGCACAGTCCAGTCTACTCTTTGATAAGAGGATTTTTATTCATTGGAGTTGTTTGTCTTGCCATTGGCTATGTCCTTGTTCCTGGTTAAACAATGCACCCTTTATAGAACATAGAACATTACAGTGCAGTACAGGCCCTTCGACCCTCGATGTTGCGCCGACCTGTGAAACCACTCTAAAGTCCATCTACACTATTCCCTTATCGTCCATATGTCTATCCAATGGCCATTTGAATGTCCTTCGTGTTGTTCTTTCTCTTTCGTCCATTGTATGACCAATTAGTGACGTGCTTTCCTTGTATCTCACTTATAGACACGTGATTTAGAAGTTAGCATCCCTTGGTAAATTGTCTACATTTCAACGTTACATTATATCTACAGCATGCAAGATCCTGAATGGCCTCGACAAGGTGGACGTGGAAAGGATGTCCCTCTGTGGGTGAGTCTGGAACTAGGGGGCACTGTTTTAAAATTAGGGATCGTCCTTTTCAGACTGAGATTAGGAGAAATGTTTTTCTCTGCATTACAAGCCAGCTGTTTAGCCCACTGTGCTAAACCAGCCCTCTGACCTGTAGTTCTGTTTAAGTTAAACTCGGTCCATTTACAATATCCATCTCTTTGGCGTTTAAAAACCTGATTAGTGCCCCCTGTAAAATGAAAATGTTCAGTACTCGGCAGAAGTGATATTTCTTTCCTCAAAAAGGATTTTTGCTCCCAGTTTGTTTGGTTATAATTCAGAATGTCCAAATTACCTAACATCACGTCTTTCGGGACTTGTGGGAGGAAACCGGAGCACCCGGAGGAAACCCACGCAGACACGGGGAGAACGTGCAGACTCCGCACAGACAGTGACCCAAGCAGGAATCGAACCCGGGACCCTGGAGCCGTGAAGTAACAGTGCTAACCACTGTGCTCCTAGAAAATTTGAGAATGCCGTTAGTTTTCCTGGTAATGTTTGAAGCTCACAGCCCTTAATGTGGATTTGTATGAGTTACATCCTGAGCAATGTGCTGTCTGACGGTGTTTAACGCTCCTTGAATTACATAAGAACCAGGAACAGGAAGAGGCCATTCAGTCCCTGGAGGCTGCTTGCATTTCCCTAAGATCATGGCTGATCTGATTGTGGGAGTAACTGCACCATCCTGCCTGTCCCAGTAACCCGCAACTCTCTCCAAGCTCAGGAACTCGGCCTTGAATATGTTCAATGACAGCCCTCACTGCTGTCAGCGGAAGAGAATTGCACAGATTAACAACATTTGGTGGACCTCCTCTTTCAGACAGGACATGGGAATGGTGAAGAAGTCTAGGATATTGGCTGAAGGATATAATTTGATGAGTGTGACTGTGTCAGGCTGTCAATTGATTGGACTGTAGGACAGTCCTCTCAATTTTGGTACAAGCCCCTAGAGGACTTTGCAGGATTGACTGAGCAGGGGGTACCTTTGCCTCTTCCAAATCTGTTACCTCCAATCAATGCTGGGTGGTGCATCCAGTTTTATTCTTTCTGTAATTTTTGTAGAGGTTTTTGTGCAACAGAGTGGCTTGCCTGGCCCTTTCAGAGAGCATGTAGCAATCACCCACATTGCTGAGTAACTGAAGAACAATATAGGCCAGACCAACTGACAACCTTCTCTAAAGGGTGTCAGTAAACCACATGGCTTTTCCCAATTATCTGGTCATTTCATGATCATTATTACTGATATGATTAAACCAAATGCTGGAAAATCTCAGCAGGTCTGGCAGCATCTGTAGGGAGAGAAAAGAGCTCACGTTTTGACAAAGAGTCATCGGACTTGAAACGTTCGCTCTTTTCTCTCCCTGCCGGACCTGCTGAGATTTTCCAGTATTTTCTCTCGATTCAGATTCCAGCATCCGCAGCAATTTGCTTTTATGTTTAAATCAATTAACTGACTTTAAATTACCCAACACTGTGGTAAGACTTTCAACTCCCACCATTTTTAGGTCAGTCTTTTGGATTATAAAACTCGTAACATAATCAATATGCTGCAGTCCCTCTATCCATAAAGAATGGGGCTATTTAATCTTAGATTGTCCTCCAAACCCTTGCCACCCATCTGTGACATTCCTTTATTGTCACAGCACAAATGGGCACTGGTTGATTCATCATTTGAGTTTGCAATGCAAAGACCCTTTCAGTACAGTGTAACTAAGCTATAAAACTTTGGAAGTGTTTGGAGTTATTTCCTGGCTTAATTCAGGGGGAAGAGGTCATATAATCCATGTGAATTTACAATGCTGTGTGGTACAGTGCCACCCATTTAATACCAGTTGATTTGTAGTTTAATGAGACTGTTACTATAGACTGAAAGGTGCGGTTTAGAGCATTTGTTAATCTAACAATTGGTGCCTATTTCAGAGTTCAGGAAACAAATTTATAGTCCGAGATTCTCGTAAACATTTCAGTGAATCAAGCAGGGATTTCTTTGATAACTAAGCTTTCTCTTTTCATCAATGACATTTTGATCAATTTTAGAGAGTAGAATAGATGATGACAATTACCCTTCCCCTCCCCCATAGTCTGGGCCTAATACGGCCATTTACGCAACCGTGAGATATCATAATAATCGCTTATTGTCACAAATAGGCTTCAATGAAGTTACTGTGAAAAGCCCCTAGTCGCCACATTCCGGCACCTGTTCGGGCAGGCTGGTACGGGAATTGAACCCGCGCTGCTGGCCTTGTTCTGCATTACAAGCCAGTGTTTAGCCCACCGTGCTAAACCAGCCCCTAGTTTGTCATTCACCCAGAATTATTTCACCTAAAATAGATAAATAACTAACTGTGCTGTGATGAGGGAAGCACGGTGGCGCCGTGGTTAGCACTGGGACTGCGGTGCTGAGGACCCGGGTTCGAATCCCGGCCCTGGGTCACTGTCCGTGTGGAGTTTGCACATTCTCCCCGTGTCTGCGTGGGTTTTGCCCCCACAGCCCAAAGATGTGCAGGCTAGGTGGATTGGCCGCGCTAAATTGCCCCTTAATTGGAAAAAGATAACTCTAAATTTATTTTAAAAAACAGTGCTGTGATGGTAGAGCTGACTGGCATTTTGAGAGCAGTTTTTAGGTTGTACAGATCCATATTGCTGTCCTTTGTTGATTGGACCCACAAGGCTGCAACATTGACAACATATTTTAAGAACACATTAAAGGTCCAGTATCTCCCCTAGCTGATGTGACAGGAGGAGGGGGGATCCTGAGAGTCTTTATTTTTATGTGTGCCTCTCTGTCTGTCTGTCTCTCTCTCTCCTTGGGGGATATGGGGACTTTCCTGCGGTGAGCCTCTGAACTTGCATTGCTGAAATAATGTTACATTGCTCTGTGTGGACATCTAGAGGTATCTTGTATTCATTTGAAATAACGTATTTTTTAAAAGCTTTGTGTAGCCCTAGCCTTGCTGGAGAATCCATGTGCTTTGCTAGAACTTGGGGTCAATGTGAATGCCTGTTATGGCATTTAGCAAGCATGCATGGGGCAATTGGTGTTCCCTAAATTAGGGCACATATTGCACAATGAGAGTTGCGATTAACCTATTTAACCATCCTGTTCTATGGCTGATGGCAGCACACTTTCCCCCGAATGTTGAGCATGTAATGGAGGCTGGTGTGGCTCTGACAAGGTATTGTGTTGTTTGAAAGACCATCCATTCACTGGTAGCTCATCCAAAGCCCTGTATTTTTTTTAGGTTACGGTAGATGTTAAAATGCTCCATTGTGCCATTTAGAAAATGGAGTTAACCTGAACAATCCATGTTCCTTTACTAATGACAGCAAAAACTGATCATCTGGTTATGATTGAAGAGACGCTTTGTGCACACACTGGCTTCTGTCCATATCATAATTACTAGGTTAAAGTATTCATTCTATATGAACTGTTTCAGATATACAAAGAGGGCCAGTGAGAGAACAATCCTTCCTGTCTGTTTTTGATTGACTTGGGTATAAAGGCAGAGAGAGCCAAGGTGGATAAATAGATTTTGGGAACAAATTACCCAGGATTTAATTGAGTAGAGGAGCAGTCTCGAGGGGCTGAATGGCCTTCTATTCTATTTTGTTATTCTCCACCTTGTGAACACCTGTTGGACTTTCGGAAATTGAGGTCAGGTCTGAGTGAGTTCGCGTTTCAGAATCCCTGGTCTCAGCTGCCATGGCAATTGAAACCAAATTAAGGATTCGAGGTTCAACATAATGATCATCTTATGACTAATGTGGTGGTATTTTCTCCAAATAATTTTATCTACTATTGATGAATTGAGAACAGGCTTAAGGTGTTTAAAACTCTTTCTGCAATCTCTGTGGTCAACGTCATATTCACAAGGACAACGAGAGGCTTGGTAACAAAGAACAAAGAAAAGTACAGCACAGGAAGAGGCCCTTAGGGGCTGGTTTAGCACAGGGCTAAATCGCTGGCTTTTAAAGCAGGCCAACGCAGGCCTGCAGCATGGTTCAATTCCTGTACCAGCCTCCCCGAACAGGCACCGGAATGTGGCGACTAGAGGTAACTTCATTTGAAGCCTACTTGTGACAATAAGCGATTTTCATTTCATTTCGGCCCTCCAAGCCCGTGCCGACCATGCTGCCCGACTACACTACAATCGTCTACATTTCCTGGGTCCATATCCCTCTATTCCCATCCTATTCATGTATTTGTCAAGATGCCCCTTAAACGTCACTATCGTCCCTGCTTCCACCACCTCCTCCGGCAGCGAGTTCCAGGCACCCACTACCCTCTGTGTAAACAACTTGCCTCGTCCATCTCCTCTAAACCTTGCCCCTTGCACCTTAAACCTATGCCCCCTAGTAATTGATCCCTCTACCCTGGGGAAAAGCCTCTGGCTATCCACTCTGTCTATGCCCCTCATAATTTTGTAGACCTCTATCAGGTCGCCCGGCGATGGGGGGAATTTGATAAATTATTATTGGACGGAAAATATTGCGATGGTGAGGAAATGGGCTGTGGAGGATAGGTGGGTCTGTGGCTGGGTGAAGGGGCGTTGTGTAGGGGAACGAGGTTGAGGGTTCTGTTGTTGCCGTCTGTTCCATTCTTGCCGGCCAGGTACTCCGCGAGCCCAATGGTGGTGTCAGCATTAAGGGTGTGGGGTCAGTGCAGGCAACATTTTGGGCTGATATACGACAGCCATAGGTTGTGCCAGCGGGGCTGGACACGAGGTTCCGGGGTGGTAGCAGGGGGATATTGAGTATTTCAGAGTATTTATTCGCAGAGCTGGAGGAGTTGGAGGGAGTGTAGGAGCTGCCCAAGGGGAATGGCTTTAGGCACCTGCAGGTGAGGGATTTTGTGAGGAGAGGGGTGCCGTCCTTCCCAGTGCTGTTATCAGAGAATGATATAGGGGAGGGTGTTGGATATACACAAGGAACTGATGGCGAGGGAGGGCGCCCCCGGTAGAGGAGATCAAGCGTAAGTGGGAGGGGGAGGAGTGGGCCGGGACGTGGGCAGAGGCCTTGCGGAGGTTGAACGCGTCCTCGTCCTGTGTGACCTTGAGCCTGGCCCAGTTTAAGGTGGTGCAGAGGGCCAGATGGCGAGGGTGAGCAGGTTCTTTGTGGGGCTGGAGGATAGTTGCAGGCGGGGCCAGATGTCCTGGGTGTGTCCGAGACTGCGGGGGTTCTGGCAGGGGATCTCGGACGTGGTGTCCGAGGTGCTGTGTGTGAGGGTGGCTCTGAGTCCAGACGTTGGGATATTCGGTGTGTCGGAACACCCGGGTGTCCACGTGGGGAGAGAGGCCGATGCATCGGCCTTTGCCTCCCTGATAGCCCGGAGACGGACCCTGTTGGGTGGGTGGGACGCGGAGCCACCAAAGGCAGGGGTGTGGGTGAGCAGAGTACCTGAGGTTGGAGAAAATCAAGTTCGCTCTGCGCGCCGGTAGAGGGATTCGCTCGGATGTGGAAACCGTTTATCAATTTCTTCGAGGAGGATTGAGGGGTCTGCAAGGTGGGGGGGGGGGGGGGGGGTAAGGGGGTATAAATGAGGCAGGCGGGATGTGGTGGGCTGTTGGTATCAGGGGAGGTTGGGGTTCTGCGGTTGTATGTTTGGGTTGATGTGTTGTCCTGATACTTTGTGTATGTAAAAAGCCTTGAATAAAAATATTTTGAAAAGAAATCTACCAATCAAGATGGAAATTTGGAGAATTCTTTTCTCTCTGAGGGTGGTTTGTCTGTGGAATTCTCTTCAGGGAGCAGTGCTGGTCATTGACTTCATTCAAGGCTGAGTTTTTGATAGACGGGTGAGTTGAGGATTATGGGGGAAGATTAAGTTGTGATGTAACAAAATGAGCCATGATCTTATTGAATTCAGGGCAGGCTCGATGGGCTGAATGGCATCCTGATCCTATGCAGCACCGCAGTGAGACAGGCGGCAGGAATGACGTCGGACAAGATAGATTCAAATCAGGTCACAGGGGAGGCGACCTCCTGCCAGGGCCTCACTCGCTGAGCGATCACTACAGGAGGTGATGGTGAGGAGACAATAATTCAGCAGCAGCAGCAATAGTTAGTGTTGCGCGGTTGATTACCAAGCCAACTTCGGAATGGTCCGTTTGGGATAATTAAAGGTTTTGATTGAAAAAATGAAAACAAGGTGAGTTCAGATCAAGGAGACATGGACCTTAAAATCGGAGCGAGGTTGTTCAAGTGTGATGTGGAGAAACTGTCACCGTCCCCGGACCACACACAAAAACTATGGCTGCGGAATCGACACAGACGTTGAAACCAGGATTGATACATTTTTGTTGGGCAAGGCTGTTGAGTTATGATACCGCCGCAGGGCAATGGAGTTGAGTTACAGCGCAGAGATGATCGAACTGAAAACCTGTGGTTTAAATTTTGGATTGAGTCAAACGTTAACTTTCAATGTGTCCTCGAGACGCTTCACTCACGTTTCCCAACCCCTCGATCCTTATTGTCCGTCTAACAAATATGTTGAGCTGATCCAAATGAGAATGAATCAACACCGCCAGCCTGCCTTACCCTTTGCTCAAATACATTTTTCTGCAACTTGTTCACAGTAATCACAGAAAAACAAAGTCTTGCGTATTTGTGAATTTCTGAGCCCCGGCATTGGTTCCAGGAGAGCTGGAACTCTCCAGAGCTCCAATCATTATTCATTAACGCTCCATCTGACCCGCTGATCTCATCACAGGTTGGACACCATCAACAAAGCATTGCTGAAATGTTCTGCTCCGTTTCTGAGTTGTCAACAGGCCGGTGAACTGTCTGCAACCCGGGAACTATTTGCTTGGTTTCATCGCACAGGGTTCTTGTCTGAATAGCATCACTTTCATGATAGAAACGCAATGCTCAACCTGAGCTGAACAGGCCAATTAATGTCTGGAGGGGCCTGTGACTGGCCTTAGGGTGGAACAGTAGCACAGTGGTTAGCACTGTTGCTTCACAGCTCCAGGGTCCCAGGTTCGATTCTCCGCTGGGTCACTGCCTGTACGGAGTCTGCACGTCCTCCCCGTGTCTGCGTGGGTTTTCTCCGGATGCTCCGGTTTCCTCCTACAGTCCAAAGGTGTGCAGGTTAGGTGGATTGGCCATGATAAATTGCCCTTCCTGTCCAAAGGGGTTGGGTGGGGTTACTGGGTTACGGGGATAGGGTGGAGGTGTGGGCTTAAATGGGGTGCTCTTTCCAAGAGCCGGCGCAGACTCGATGGGCCGAATGGCCTCCTGCACTGTAAATTCTCTGATTGTTAAAGTCATTACTCAGAGCTGTTTACCGTGGTGGAGCGAACGTGCTTCATTTTCCTGACCATTGTCCCCATCGCCACTTCTCTCCTGAAGATGCTGACTCTCACTGGGGTACAGGGTCCCCTCCTCTCCTGAAGGTGCTGACTCTCACTGGGGTACAGGGTCCCCCTCCTCTCCTGAAGGTGCTGACTCTCACTGGGGTACAGGGTCCCCCTCCTCTCCTGAAGGTGCTGACTCTCGCTGGGGTACAGGGTCCCCCTCCTCTCCTGAAGGTGCTGACTCTCACTGGGGTACAGGGTCCCCCTCCTCTCCTGAAGGTACTGACTCTCACTGGGGTACAGGGTCCCCCTCCTCTCCTGAAGGTGCTGACTCTCACTGGGGTACAGGGTCCCCCTCCTCTCCTGAAGGTGCTGACTCTCACTGGGGTACAGGGTCCCCCTCCTCTCCTGAAGGTGCTGACTCTCACTGGGGTACAGGGTCCCCTACCCTCCTGAAGGTGCTGACTCTCACTGGGGTACAGGGTCCCCTCCTCTCCTGAGATGCTGACTCTCACTCGGGTACAGGGTCCCCTCCTCTCCTGAAGATGCTGACTCTCACTGGGGTACAGGGTCCCCTCTTCTCCTGAAGGTGCTGACTCTCACTGGGGTACAGGGTCCCCTCCTCTCCTGAAGGTGCTGACTCTCACTGGGGTACAGGGTCCCCCTCCTCTCCTGAAGGTGCTGACCCTCAAGAATCAGTGAGCTTGATGCCAGTTGTGATCTTCCTGCTCAGCAGTTTTGAGAGGTTGAATGCAAAGGTCAGCAGAAACATTACATTTTGCAGTAATACCAGATCTTACGATGCTGTTTCCAGGAGACATAAACAAGTGTGGACTCTGAGCCAAGGGGAGGGCTAAAGATTTAGTGATTACGCACTTTGGTCAAAGGGTGGAGTGGGTTATGACGGTGGCCTTAATGGTGAGAAATTCAAAGCCCAGGATCAGTGTGGTAAAGGCTGGACTGCCACTAGTGGGGTAAAAGCACGAGATTAGTGATCAAGGAATTAAGAAGATACAGAGGGGGCAAATATAATCAGATATGGGGGATGAGGCCGTGATGGAATTTAGACCGCGCAAGAATTTTAAATGTGAGATGTGGGAGGACCGTGTTCAATGTTTTGGGATAAGTCTTTCTCCCTCCTACGGTGGAGCTGGGGGCTGCGAATCAGCATTTCCTGGGGGTAAAAGGAACTCTACGAACATTGGAACAATGAGAAGGAGGCCATGCAGCCCCTCGAGCGAGTGTTAATGTAAGCCTACTTGTGGCAATAACGATTATTCTAAAAGGTCATGGCTGGGCAACAGCGAACTGATGATGGAACATGTCCATTTTTATGATTTTATTAAACCTCGCCATATCCCTCCAAACAACACAAATACCAATCGCGTTTTTCTGTTTAAATGTATTTGTCAGAGAGATTGCATTCCGACCTTTTCCTTAGCTTCTCCTTGGCTGGTCCTGACCCCTCTTCCCCACCCTCCCCCCCCCCTTTCCCAGCAAAGGGTCCCAGCATGAAATCTGCTTTCACATTGCAGAGAACGTTACCAACAGCTGTTTCTTCAAATCGATTCTTAAAATTAGTGTTAATTTTCATTTTTAAAACCTGTTTCAGTTAGTTTAATAATTTCCATGAAATTTGATGGCGCGATTTAACTTAAGCTAAATGTAAAATAAGAATGTATGAGTGACTATATCTCAACGGGCTGCTTTGTCCAGGATGGTGTCGGGCTTCCCGAGTGTTGTTGGAGCCGCACTCATCCAGGCAAGTGGAGAGCATTCCATTACACTCCTGACTTGTCCCTTGTAGGTGGTGGACAGGCTTTGGGGGGGGTCAGGAGGTGAAAGAACGGTGATTATTTCCAAGTCAGGGTGGTGAGAGACTTGGAGTGCAACTTCCAGGTGATGGTATTCCTGGGCGACACGGCAGCACGGTGGTTAGCACTGTTGCTTCACAGCTCCAGAATACCGGGTTCGATTCCCGGCTTGGGTCACTGTCTGTGTGGAGTCTGCACGTTCTCCCCGTGTCTGCGTGGGTTTCCTCCGGGTGCTCCGGTTTCCTCCCACAAGTCCCGAAAGACGTGCTGTTCGGTGAATTGGACATTCTGAATTCTCCCTCTGTGTACCCGAACAGGCGCCGGAATGTGGCGACTAGGGGCTTTTCACAGTAACTTCATTGCAGTGTTAACGTAAGCCTACTTGTGACAATAAAGATTATTATTATCTGCTGCCTTTGTCCTTAGAACATAAGAACTAGGAACAGGAGTAGGCCATCTGGCCCCTCGAGCCTGCTCCACCATTCAATGAGATCATAGCTGATCTCTTGTAGATTCAGCTCCACTTTCCAGCCCGAACACCATAACCCTTAATTTCTTTACTTTCCCAAAATCTAGCTACCTTTGCCTTAAAAACGTCCAATGTGGTAACCTCAACTGCTTCACTGGGCAGGGAATTCCACAGATTTCCAATCCTTTGGGTGAAGAAGTTCCTCCTAAGCTCAGTCCTAAATCTGCTCCCCCTTCTTTTGAGGCTATGCCCCCCTAGTTCTAGTTTCACCCAACACTGGAAACCACCTCCCTGCTTCTATCCAATCTATTCCCTTCATAATTTTATGTTTCTATAAGATCTCCCCTCATTCTAAATACCAATGAGTGCAGTCCCAGTCTACTCAGTGTCTCCTCAAAAACTAATCCTCTCAACTCCGGAATCAACCTCGTGAATCTCCTCTGCACCCCCTCCAGTGCCAGTACATCCTTTCTCAAGTAAGGACACCAAAACAGTACAGAGTACTCCAGGTGTGGGCTCACCAGCACCATATAGAGCTGCAACATAACCTCCCTGTTTTTAAACTCTTTTTAATCACCTGTTGCATCTGCAAACCAGCTTTTGTGATTCATGCACAAGGACACCCAGGTCCCTCTGCACAGCAACTTGCTGCAATTTTTCACCATTTAAATAATGGTCTATTTTGCTGTTATTCCCACCAAAATGGATCCTCACATTTACCAACATTGTACTCCATATGTTTAAACTATCTATATGCCTCTGCACACTTTGCTCTACCACTCTTTTAGTGTCATCTGTGAACTTTGGCACATTACACTAGGTCCCCAACTCCGATGTAAATTGTAAACAATTGCGGTCCCAAAACTGATCCCTGAGGCACACTACTAATCACTGATCAGCAACCAGAGAAACACCCATTTATCCCCACTCTTTGCTTTCTGTTAGTTAACCAATCCTCTAACCATGCTAATATATTACCTGTAACACCGTGCACCCTTATCTTATGCAACAGCCTTTTGTGCGTCACCTTGTCGAATGCCTTCTGGAAATCCAGATACACTACATCCACCGGTTCCCCATTGTCCGCTGCACTTGTAATGTCCTCAAAGAATTCCACTAAATTAGTTAAACAGGAACCCATGCTGCGTCAGCCCAATGGGACAGTTTCTATCCAGATATCTCGCTATTTCCTCCTTGATGATAGATTCAAGCATTTCCCCAGTGTGGAAGTGAAGCTATAGTTACCCGCCTTTTGGCTACCTCCTGTTTTAAAGAAATGGCATCACATTTGCTCTTTTCCAATCTGTCGAAACCGCCCCAAAGTCCAGTAAATTACCACGAGCGCATTTGCTATCTCCCCCGCCACCTCTTTTATTAACTGGGATGCGCTCTGTCATGGGCCTGGAGACTTGTCTATCTTCAGCCTATTAGCCTGCCCAGCACTATCTCATTAGAGATAATGTTTCTGGGTCTTCACCTGTCATAGTCTCCTTGCCATCAATTATTGGCATGTTATTTGTGTCTTCCACCGTGAAGGCCGACACAAATTACCTGTTGCATGCCTCTGCCGTTTTCTTATTTCCAATTATTAAATCCCCCTTCTCATCACCTGGTTTAGCTCAGTGGGCTAGACAGCTGGTTTGGGGATGAGAAACATATCAGCTATGATTGAATGGCAGTGCAGCCTTGATGGGCCGAATGGCCTAATTCTGCTCTTATGTCTTATGGTACACATGTAGATGGTACACATGTAGATGGTACACACGTAGATGGTACACATAGCTGCTACTGTGCGTTGTTGGTGGAGGGATTGAATATTTATGGATGGGGCGCTAATCAAGTGAGCTGCTTTGTCCTGGATGATGTTGAACTTATGATCTTATGGTCTAACTTCTTGAGTGTTGTTGGAGCAGCACCTTATCCAGGCAAGTGGGGCATATTCTATCACACTCCTGACTTGTGCCTTGTAGATGGTGGACATGCTTTGGGGGGGTCAAGAGGTGAATTACCCGCTGTGGAATTCCTAGCCTTTGACCTGCCCTGGTAGCCACAGTATTAATGTGGCTAGTCCAGTTCAGTTTCTGATCAATGGTAACCCCCAGGATGTTGACTGTGGGGGATTCCGCGATGGCTGGGGCTGGTTTAGCACAGTGGGCTAAACAGTTGGCTTGTAATGCAGAACAAGGCAGCAGCGCGGGTTCAATTTCCGTAACAGCCTTCCCGAACAGGTGCCGGAATGTGGCGACTCGGGGTTTTTCACAGTAACTTCATTGAAGCCTACTTGTGACAACAAGCAATTATTGTTATTATTATTATTATTATTATTATTATTGGTAATGCCATTGTCGAGGGCCGATGGTTGGAGCCTCTCTTGTTGGAGATGTTCATTGCCTGGCACTTGTGTGGCACAAATGTAACAGGCCTCTTATCTGCTCAAGCCTGGATATTGTGCAGGTCTTTCTTCATATTGACATGAACTGTTTCATTATCTGAGGAGTTGCGAATGGTGCTAAACATTGTGCGGTCTTCAACAAATATCCCCACTTCTGACCTTATGATAGGGGAATGGCCAATGATGAAACATTTTCTTACATTACAGTCCACCTGCCACTTACTGAACCTTCCTACACCCTTTCCAGACTCCTGATATCCTCTTCACAACTTACTTTCCACCAATCTTTGTCTCATCAGAAAATTTAGCAAGCCGTACATTCCGTTCCTAAATAGCGGATCTTTGCACTTCATTACAATTTACCAATCTGAAAATGACCTATTTATGCATACTCTGTGTCCTGTGAGCTGACCAATCCTCTAACCCATGTTACCCTCAACACCACAAGCTCTAATGCTGCGCAGTGACCTTTGATGTAGCACCCTCGGGAAATCTAAGTATACCACATCCACAGGTTCCCCTTTATCCACCTTGCTTGTTACTTCCTCACAACATTTAAGAAGCATTTAGATGG
This sequence comes from Scyliorhinus torazame, assembly GCF_047496885.1. Lineage (NCBI taxonomy): Eukaryota > Metazoa > Chordata > Chondrichthyes > Carcharhiniformes > Scyliorhinidae > Scyliorhinus > Scyliorhinus torazame. The sequence continues at coordinate 4,005,229 of NC_092718.1, forward strand.
GCACCTGAAACACCATAGCGTACAAGGCTACGGAACAAGTGCTGGAAAATGGGAAAATTGATAGGTTGGTGGCCACCACTGACACAATGGGCCGAAGGGCCTCTCTCTGTGCTGTAAAAGCTCCGACTAAAGAACTCCATAAATTAGTCATATGTGATAAAAATGGACCTTCTGAAATAATTCGACACGGAATAGTTTCTGAAGCAAGGTCATTGGCCTGCAGCATTAGCTCTAGCGCTGCCTGACCGACTGAATATCTCCAACATGTTCTATTTTATTATTACAGAGAATCAGGGGGGATGAGCACTGGGTTCCAATTCCTTTGTTTATATGCCTACTTGATTGTGGTTGGGGGGGGGGTTACAATTTTTAATGTATCCTGTGTCCTGGCTGTAAGTCTGGTAGCAACAGAAATGTCGGCTTCTAACATCATTCCGCTGAAAATGATGCACGATTTCTCACTCAGCCGGGAATTATGTTCCAAATCGGCACAAGGATGATGTCATTTACAACATTGTTGTTATGTGTTTGGAGCTGTAGCTCTAATAATACTGACCCAGAGACGCTCACTACAGCCCGCCAATCTGGCACCTTCCACTAGAACCAGGGGTTGAAGGCATTGACGCACTTTATTCCCCAAAGTGGGAGCTGTTAAAATTCATTCCCTTGGTTGTTCTTTTTGCAGGGCACGGGCGATGTCTTCTCTCTGCCCATATCCGGAGCGGGCCTGTACCAGCTGCTGCCAGTGAGTCTGGGGGTTGCTGCACTCGCACAGGGGTCTCCCCGACATTATATGGATTGGACCAGGAGTGGAGCGGTGAAAAAAGTGATCTTGGAGCAGCGAAAAGTGAGAGGGAGAAAAAGCAAGATGGCGGCGGGTGGAGACCAAGCAGCGTGGGCGCAGTGGTCGCAGGAGCAGCAGGGGTTCCTTAGACGCTGCTTTGAGGAGCTGAAAACCAAAATGCTGGCGGCGATTGAGAAGCTAGTGGAGACCCAGAAGGCCCAAGGGGCGGCGATCTGGGAGGTGCGGCAAAAAGCCTCGGAGAACGAGGACGAGATCTTGGGCCTGAAGTTGGAGGCGCAAGAGGTGCTGCACAAGAGGTGGGCGGAAAGATTTGAGGACCTGGAGAATAGGTCGAGGAGGAAGAATCTTCGGGTTCTGGGTCTCCCCGAAGGAGTGGAGGGGCCCGATGCCGGGGCATATGTGAGCACGATGCTCAATTCGCTGATGGGCGCGGGAGCTTTCGCGAGGCCCCTGGAACTAGACGGGGCTCACCGGGTCCTAGCAAGGAGACCCAAGGCCAACGAGCCGCCAAGGGCTGTAGTGGTGAGGTTTCACCGTTTTGTGGACAGAGAGTGTGTCCTGAGATGGGCCAAGAAAGAGCGGAGTAGCAGGTGGGAGAACACGGAGATCCGAATCTACCAGGACTGGAATGCAGAGGTGGCTAAGAAGAGAGTGGGCTTTAATCGGGCTACGGCGGTGCTCCATCGAAAGGGTGAAGTTCGGGATGCTGCAGCCAGCGCGATTGTGGGTCACGTTCCAGGATCGGCACCACTATTTCGAAACGCCTGATGAGGGATGGAGTTTTATACGGACTGAAAAGTTGGACTCGAATTGAGGGTTTGTCGTGGGGGATGCTTACTGTGTATATAGTGTTTATTACGTTTAGGGAATGTTCCTCTGGTTTGGGTGCTGGATGGGGATGGGTGAAGGGATTGGACGGGGAGACTGTGGGAGAGTGTGGGTGTCGGTGTTGGAGGGGCAGACCCCCATGAAGGAATAGGGGGAGTGGAGGCCTGGGGATGGGGAATTGGGGTAAGGCCGCAAAAGGAGCTGCGCCAGAGGGGGCGGGGCCGGCTCAGGAAAGCGCGGGCTTTGTCCCGCGCTACGGAAGGACGGGGAGTGAGGGCCGGGGGGGCGATGCTGGAGAGGAGCGCACACTGACTGCCAGGGAGGGGGAGGGGGGATTCTCACACTGGGGGGGGTCGATGGAATGGTGGGAGAGGCCGGGATCAGCAGGAGTCAGCTGACTTACGGGAGTGTTATGGGGGGAGTAAAAGGGCTAGATGTGGATCTAGCGGGGGGAGGAGGGGAGGGGGTATAGGGTTGCTGCTGCACTGGCCAAAGGGGAGCTGGAAGTAGGAGAGGTGGTCGGGGCGGGGGTCCGCCGTCTGGGGGACTGGAGGGTGCGGGAGGCGCGGGCACATGGCTGGCCTCGAAAAGGAGATGGCTAGTCGGCAGGGGTTGCAATACTGGTGGGGAAATGGGTGTCGTTTGAGGCAATGAATATCATAGTGGATAATGGAGGTCGATATGTGATGGTGAGCGGTAGGTTGCAGGGGGTGCGGGTGGTACTGGTGAACGTATATGCCCCAAATTGGGATGATGCCGGATTTATGAAATGCGTGCTGGGTCGGATTCCGGACCTGGAGGTAGGAAGCTTGATAATGGGGGGGGGGATTTCAACACGGTGCTGGACCCAGCACTGGACCGTTCTAGGTCCAGGACGGGTAAGAGGCCGGCTGCGGCCAAGGTGCTCAGGGGGTTTATGGACCAGATGGGGGGAGTGGATCCATGGAGGTTTGTCAGGCCGCTGGCCAGGGAATTTTCCTTCTTTTCCCACGTCCATAGAGCCTACTCCCGGATAGATTTCTTTATTTTGAGTAGGGCGCTAATCCCGAAAGTGGAGGGAATGGAGTATTCGGCCATAGCCATCTCGGACCACGCCCCGCATTGGGTGGAGCTGGAGTTGGGAGAGGAGAGGGACCAGCGCCCGCTGTGGCGTCTTGATGTGGGATTATTGGTGGATGAGGAGGTGTACGGGCGGGTGCGGGGGTGCATTGAAAGATATTTGCAGGCCAACGACAACCGGGAGGTGCAGGTGGGGGTAGTCTGGGAGGCGCTGAAGGCGGTGGTCAGGGGAGAGTTAATCTCCATTAAGGCCCACAGGGAGAAGAGAGAGGGCAGGGAGAGGGAGAGGTTGGTGGGGGAGATCTTAAGGATGGACAGGAGGTATGCAGAGGCCCCCGAGGAGGGACTACTCAGGGAGCGGCGAAGCCTCCAGGCGGAGTTTGACCTGTTGACCACAGGGAAAGCAGAGGCACAGTGGAGGAAAGCGCAGGGGGTGACGTATGAGTATGGGGAGAAGGCGAGCCGGATGCTGGCACACCAGCTTCGTAAGAGGGAGGCAGCGAGGGAGGTGGGTGGAGTTAAGGATAGCTGGGGGAATACGGTGTGGAGTGTGGTGAGAATAAACAAGGTATTTAGGGACTTCTATGGAGATCTGTACAGATCTGAGCCCCCAGCTGGGGAAGAGGAGATGCGACGATTCCTGGATCAGCTGAGGTTCCCGAGGGTGGAGGAGCAGGAGGTGGCTGGTTTGGGGGCGCCAATTGGGCTGGAGGAGCTGGTTAAAGGACTGGGGAGCATGCAGGTGGGGAACGCCACGGGGCCAGATGGGTTCCCGGTCGAGTTTTACAGGAAATACGTGGACCTGCTAGGCCCGTTGTTAGTGAGGACTTTCAATAAGGGGAGGGGGGGGGGGGCCTTGCCCCCGACAATGTCTGGGGCGCTGATCTCTCTGATCCTGAAGCGGGACAAGGACCCACTGCAATGTGGGTCGTATAGACCGATCTCGCTCCTCAATGTGGATGCTAAGTTGCTGGCAAAAGTGCTGGCTACGAGAATTGAGGACTGTGTCCCGGGGGTAATTCATGAGGACCAGACGGGATTTGTGAAGGGTAGGCAGCTAAACACTAATGTGCGGAGGCTCCTCAATGTGATCATGATGCCCTCGGTGGAGGGAGAAGCGGAGGTAGTGGCGGCTATGGACGCGGAGAAGGCCTTCGACCGGGTGGAGTGGGAGTATCTTTGGGAAGAGCTGCGGAGGTTTGGGTTCGGGGAGAGGTTCATCAGCTGGGTCAGGTTGCTATATAGAGCCCTGGTGGCGAGTGTGGCTACGAATCGGCGGAGGTCGGAGCACTTTCGGCTGTACCGAGGGACGAGACAGGGGTGCCCCCTGTCCCCCTTGTTGTTTGCATTGGCAATTGAGCCTCTGGCCAAGGCATTAAGGGAGTCCAGGAAATGGAGGGGGTTGGTCCGAGGGGGAGAGGAGCATCGGGTGTCGTTGTATGCAGACGACCTGTTGCTGTATGTGGCAGATCCAGTGGAGGGGATGGTGGAGGCCATGCGGACCCTAAGGGAGTTTGGGGACTTCTCGGGGTATAAGCTCAATGTAGGCAGCACGGTAGCATTGTGGATAGCACAATTGCTTCACAGCTCCAGGGTCCCAGGTTCGATTCCGGCTTGGGTCACTGTCTGTGCGGAGTCTGCACATCCTCCCCGTGTCTGCGTGGGTTTCCTCCGGGTGCTCCGGTTTCCTCCCACAGTCCAAAGATGTGCAGGTTAGGTGGATTGGCCATGATAGATTGCCCTTAGTGTCCAAAATTGCCCTTAGTGTTGGGTGGGGTTACTGGGTTATGGGGATAGGGTGGAGGTGTTGACCTTGGGTAGGGTGCTCTTTCCAAGAGCCGGTGCAGACTCGATGGGCCGAATGGCCTCCTTCTGCACTGTAAATTCTATGATAATCTATGGTCGGGAATCTATGGTGGTGCATCCAGGGGACCAGGGAAACGGGATAGACGACCTACCGTTGAGGAGGGCGGAAAGGAGCTTTCGGTACTTAGGGATCCAGGTGGCTGGGAGTTGGGGGGCCCTGCACAAACTCAATTTGACGCGGTTGGTGGAGCAGATGGAGGAGGATTTCAAAAGATGGGATGTGCTGCCACTCTCGCTAGCGGGCAGGGTGCAGTCGGTTAAAATGATGGTCCTCCCAAGGTTTCTCTTTGTATTCCAGTGCCTTCCCATTATGATTCCCAAGGCCTTTTTCAAACGGGTAGGTAGGAGCACCATGGGTTTCGTGTGGGCAAATAAGACCCCGAGGGTGAAGAGGGCGTTTCTGGAGCGAAGTAGGGACAGGGGAGCTGGCGCTGCCGAATTTGTGCGACTATTATTGGGCAGCCAATGTGGCGATGATCCGTAAGTGGGTTAAGGAGGGAGAGGAGGCGGCGTGGAAGAGGTTAGAGATGGCGTCCTGTGTGGGCACGAGCCTGAGGGCGCTGGCGACGGCACCGCTGCCGCTCTCGCCGACAAGGTACACCACGAGTCCGGTGGTGGCGGCGACGCTGAAGATCTGGGGGCAGTGGAGACGACACGGGGCGAGGTGGGGGCCTCGGTTTGGTCCCCGATTCGGGAGAACCATTGGTTCGTCCCGGGAAGGATGGATGGGGGATTTCGGAGCTGGCATCGGACAGGGATTAGAAGAATGGGGGACCTGTTCATCGATGGGACATTTGCGAGCCTAGGGGCGCTGGAGGAGAAGTTTGGGTTGCCCCCCAGGTATATGCAAATGAGGCCGTTTGTGAGGCGGCAGGTGAGGGAATTCCCGCTGTTCCCGGCACAGGGGATTCAGGACAGGGTGATTTCGGGTGGAGGGTTGGAGAAGGCAGGGTTTCGGCGATCTACCAGGAGCTGAAAGGAGAGGAGGAGGCCTCGGTAGTGGAGTTGAAGGGCAAGTGGGAGGACGAGCTTGGGGAGGAGATAGATGAAGGTCTGTGGGCTGACGCCCTGAGTAGTGTTAATTCTTCCTCCTCTTGCACCAGGCTCAGCCTAATACAATTCAAGGTTGTTCACAGAGCGCATATGACAGGGGCGAGGTTGAGTAGGTTCTTTGGGGTGGAGGATAGATGTGGGAGGTGCTCGGGAAGCCCGGTGAATCATGTCCACATGTTCTGGTCGTGCCCGGCACTGGATGGGTTTTGGAGGTGTTTCGTGATGACTATGTCCAAGGTGGTGAAAGTCCAGGTCCAGCCGAGTTGGGGGTTGGCACTATTTGGGGTAACGGACGAGCCGGGAGTGCAGGAGGCGAAAGAGGCCGGCATCCTGGCCTTTGCGTCCCTGGTAACCCGGTGGAGGATCTTGCTATTATGGAAAGACGCGAAGCCCCCCAGTGTGGAAGCCTGGATAAATGACATGGCAGGGTTCATTCAGCTGGAGAGGATAAAGTTTGCCTTACGAGGGTCTGTGCAGGGGTTCTTCAGGCGGTGGCAACCGTTCCTAGACTATCTCGCGGAGCTTTAGGAGGAGGTCAGCAGCAGCAGCAACCCAAAGGGGGGGGGGGGTGGGCGGGGGGGGTCTCTTTTGGGCGGGGAATTCGGGTGGGTGGGGGGGGCTTCCCTATGGGTACCTTTGAATGTCATATGGGGGGGGGGGTTACTGTATGTGGGGGGAACCCAATGTATAAGTTTTGTATAATTTTTGACTGTTGTGTTTCTTTCTTTTTGTAATTGGGGGGGGGGGGGGGGCGGGGGGGGCTTGTTCAAAATGTTGTTGGAAAATTTGAATAAACATATTTTTTTAAAAAAGAAACAGACTTGTGGATCTAAATGATCGTCTAATGTTCCCAAAAGGGAGACTTGGCAGTTTCAGATCATGGGATCCCCGATAAAATGTAATTAAACCTTTGTGAATAGATTGGGGAACAGTTCCCAGCCGAGTGATGTGCGGAGGAATCTGGGATGAATCCAACTGAGCCAAGTGCTGGCTGAATCTCGGCCGCTGCTGTTTTATCCTCGAGAAGTAACCTTCATAACCAATCACCCAGAAATACATTGTTATCCTCAAACTGCTCTCAACATCTCCTTTGATAAAACTAATGTTTACTGACTAACTGTGAAGACAAGGTGGCAGAATGGCAGGGTCAAAGGTTACATAGGGTCAGAGTGAATGCCCCTCAAATTCTATCTTGGTGAAGGTCAGCACTCCGAACAGGGTCCTACGAATCCTTCGTTCTTACATAATTCCACAAATACTGACCTTTAACTCACCTTTCTTACTCTGTTTTAGAGCAGACGTAGATTGACACCAGTGTTGATAATTATAGACCAGTAAGCCTCACATCGGTAGTGGGGAAAATGCTTGAATCCATTAGAAAGCAGTGGCAGGATCAATCGAGGCTTTCCTCGGAGTATCTGGGTGTTCAGGACGTGAAGAGTTAATGTGGGTCTGGGGGTACACAACCGGCCAGGTTAATACATCGAGAGTCATATGGGAGAAGTAGGGTATAGGAGTGATTCTGGAAATGGTCCTGATCCAGACCTCTCCACGTGATAACTGTACAACATTCCCCGCATGGGACAATATCTTAATGTTCATGAAGTTTGAGCTGTGAATTGAAACAAAATATTGAGCTCCTTGTGCCTGATTTTGTCAATTTGGTTCTTGCACATGGAGCGATTTCCTGAGGAACATTAAACTGTGGGTGACAGAGATTTAATAATAATAATCTTTATTAGTGTCACAAGTAGGCTTACATTAACACTGCAATGAAGTTACTGTGAAAATCCCCTAGTCGCCACACTCTGGTGCCTGTTCGGGTACACTGAGGGAGAATTCAGAATGTCCAATTCACCTAACAGCACGTCTTTCGGGACTTGTGGGAGGAAACCGGAGCACCCGGAGGAAACCCACGCAGACAGTGACCCAAGCCGGGAATCGAACCTGGGGCCCTGGAGCTGTGAAGCCACAGTGCTAACCACTGTGCTATCGTGTATTCATGCACACAAATCACAAATTAATGGACAGGTATACCTTTATCTCGAAGGAATTACAATTCAAAGGTTCGGAAGTGAATGTCCTTGGGTAGACCCTTCAAGTGTAACTGCATTGAGTTTTGGGAGTCACATCTCAGGAGAAATCACTGACTGAGCTTGGAGGGGCTTCACAGAATGGTTCTGGGACTAAACTGAGGACAGATTGCATAAACCAGACTTGAATTGCCTTGAATTTGGAAGGTGATTGAGATATTTAAACGGGCAAAGGGATTGATTGTGTGGGTACAGCAACTATTTACTCTGCTGTGGTTGTTAAAATGTTAAAATTAGAGGCAGCTCACAGGAGGGAAATGAGAATGCAATTCTTCAGCCAAAACATATTTGTAATCTGGAAAGCAGTCTGCCAAACGGTTGTGGACGCTCAATGTGAATTGAATAAAAAAGTTCAGCCTGAGTTTGATAACATCCTGCTGGGTAAAATTATCAAGGAACCTGCAGTGAAGAACTCTGGAGTTGAGCTACCGATCGGCCTGTATCATCATTTAATCAAGTGGTGGAACAGGCTGAAGGGGCCGAATGGCCTCCGGCTGCTGCTCCGCTGGCACCAATTTTAATTTCCTAACTTGTGAACCACAGAGAGAATCTTTAAAGCACTAAGTAGATTTTCTGAACATTCATCTCATATTTCTAATCAAACTGCCTCATTGACTAGTCACTATTTGTTTTCTATCAAACAGATTGTCACAACTTTAAACGTAGAGTCTCAGTTCCTCGGAGTTTGTGCTGGATATCGTACATCACCAACACATTCACACTGCTATCTCCAGCGAGAATGGAGATAGTCCTTTATGGCACAGAAGTGGGCCATTCAGCACATCTAATCCGTGTTGGATGATTAGATAATTTCCTGTCAATCAGACCTGGACACCACCCCATGGAAAGTGATGAATCGATTTTAAACACATTGTATTTCTGTGATGTAACTCTCCTCCACTCACTGCATCGCACTGGAAGTATCACCCTGCTTTACTCTCCTCCACTCACTGCATCGCACTGGAAAAATCACCCTGCTTCACTCTCACTGCATCGCACTGGAAAAATCACCCTGCTTTACTCTCCTCCACTCACTGCATCGCACTGGAAAAATCACCCTGCTTCACTCTCACTGCATCGCACTGGAAAAATCACCCTGCTTTACTCTCCTCCACTCACTGCATCGCACTGGAAAAATCACCCTGCTTCACTCTCACTGCATCGCACTGGAAAAATCACCCTGCTTTACTCTCCTCCACTCACTGCATCGCACTGGAAAAATCACCCTGCTTCACTCTCACTGCATCGCACTGGAAAAATCACCCTGCTTTACTCTCACTGCATCGCACTGGAAAAATCACCCTGCTTTACTCTCCTCCACTCACTGCATTGCACTGGAAAAAATCACCCTGCTTTACTCTCACTGCATCGCACTGGAAAAATCACCCTGCTTTACTCTCCTCCACTCACTGCATTGCACTGGAAAAAATCACCCTGCTTCACTCTCACTGCATCGCACTGGAAAAATCACCCTGCTTTACTCTCACTGCATCGCACTGGAAAAATCACCCTGCTTTACTCTCCTCCACTCACTGCATTGCACTGGAAAAAATCACCCTGCTTCACTCTCACTGCATCGCACTGGAAAAATCACCCTGCTTTACTCTCACTGCATCGCACTGGAAAAATCACCCTGCTTTACTCTCCTCCACTCACTGCATTGCACTGGAAAAAATCACCGTGTTTATCAGGAGGCCTTGCTGTAGTCTTACTTTGCTGCAGCTCACAGAGCCACTTGTCAAGTAGACTCTGCAGACTGTTTGCTGTAAGTCTCGCTCTGTGTCCACAGTGGTTACAATACTCACTTTGTTGTATAAATTGACAGATCCTCTCAGAGGAAGCAGTGTGTTGGGTTTTAGAGACCAGGGGTTGATGATCTCCAGGGGAAAGGAAAGCTAAGATTGCCCTCCGAGCGATGCTGTTATGTGTGGCCATTGGGTGAGGGTTAGGATCAGATTTTCACAACGATCTTGGGAAAGGCGAATAAAGACAGGAGGGGTGGAATCTGTCCCAAGGCAGTAACGAATGGGCTGCAATACCAGTTTCCACCACTAGGTCAGTGCTCATTGGGTCCCCCTGGTGGTAAACCTGTGGCACTGCAAACCCACAGACCCCCATCTCATCCCCACTAATAAGAAACATTCATTGCACATTCGAACCATAGAATTCCTACAATGCAGAAGGAGGCCATTCGGCCCATCGAGTCTGCACCAACTCTCTGAAAGAGCACCCTACCTAGGCCCACTCCCCCACCCTATCCCTGTAACCTCATAACCCCACCTAACCTACACAACCCTGGACACTAAGGGCAATTTAGCATGGCCAATCCACCTAACCCACACATCTTTGGACTGTGGGAGGAAACCGGAGCACCCGGAGGAAACCCACGCACACACGGGGAGGACGTGCAGACTCCGCACAGACAGTGACCCAGCGGGGAATCGAACCTGGGACCCTGACACTGAGGCAGCAGTGCTAACCACTGCGCCACCTTGAAGGATCATTTCCTTTGAACTAAAACCCTATGCCACACAACATTTGCTGCAATTCAGACTGAGGGAGATTTCACGGTAATTTTGTAAACTCGGGGATGGGAATACCGTGACAGATTTTTAAAATGCCAGAACTTTCCAAAGCAAAGCACGGATTGATGAGATTCTGAAACTGTTGAGAAAAAGTGAAGAGATTCTGAGGGATGTCAGCATTGAAGAAGGAGATTTTTCCCGTGTCATAGTCCAGGAGAATTCCGATTCTCTTTGGGGGCACAGTGATTCTCACGTCTGGGCTGGTCCCATTGTGAAGGAATTCAAACTTACTCCTACAGATTTAAATGAGAAGGAAAATTAAAGCATCAGCAGAAACCGTTCCCAAACCACTTCCCATTTCACACAAACACACCTCATTGCAACACGCACATTCGGCGAGGACAATGCATCAGAAAAAGTAGCAAACCCGGTCCCGCCACTCAACCTTGTTTCAGGTATTGTTCAGAGTTCATGGGCCATCTACCTCCTAGCAATCTGGCAGGGCCAGAGGGAGAGTTAAGGTAAAGGGAAAGTTCCCTTCTGAACCCACGACCACTACCACCTAGAAGCAGATACCTGGGCACCCCACCACCTGGAGGTTCCCCTCCAAGTCACTCGCAATCCTGACTTGGAAATGCTCCAGCCAGGTTCTGACTCGATAACAAGGGGCTGGAGTAAGGTGGGAGTGGCTGCAGTCACTACCGGCGGTAAGGCCTCCATTTCCCTTCACAACCCCCCCCCCCCCATCCCTCACTGAGTGAGAGTGACCAAGAGGGGGTCACATTCCCCAACAGGCCGCACTCGGGTTTAATGCTGAAGCTGCCGTGTATTGATTAGCTACCCACCTGCCCCAATAATCAGCAGCAAATCAGAAAGAATTTGAGATAGAGACAAAAAGATCAAAGACTGCTGGAAGAGAATTAATGAAAAAATATTCTGAGGGTTTCTCAAACCTTAACTTAGTTGATTTCTCACAGATCCTGTGTGAAGGAGCAAAACTCACAGAAGCACATCTCCACTAACCCGGGAGTGTTAACTCCAAGACAATCCCCAAAGTTGAGGCCCCATTACCCAAGATTTAAAGATTAAACAGTTTTTATATAAATAATTCTGAGGAAGAGAAGCAGGAAAAGGATGTGAATGTCGTGACTCTTGTGAAGGGTGATTTGTTGGTGGAGTTTCTGACACTGAATGAGGTTTGGTCTCTCTGTACCTGGATGGTGTGAATGTGTGTCTCATACACCAAGATGTGATGTTCGATCCTGGGTAGCTGTCCCGTGGGGTGTTTGGGGAGGCCACCCCAATCCGATACTCCAGATGTTCACTCACTTCGACCTCCCAGTAATGTTTGCCCTGGACAGGAGCTAACTGTCCCAGGACAGCAGCACAGCTACAGCAAGAAGAGGTCACAATTACTGTTACACCTATCACTGTCACAATCAATGAGTTCACAACTACCACTGTCACAATCAGCAGATTCACACATAGCACTGTCAGTCAGCAAGTTCACACCTGTCACTGTCACAATCAGTGAGTTCACACTTATCACTGTGACAATCACTGAATTCACACATAGCACTGTCACAATCAGCGAGTTCACACTTATCACTGTCACAATTAATGAGTTCACACCTATCACTGACAGAATCTGTGAGTTCACACCTATCACTGTCACAATCAATGAATTCACACCTATCACGGTCACCATCAGTGAATTCACACCTACCATTGTACAATTAATGAATTCACACCTATCACTGCCACAACCAGTGAATTCACACCTATCACTCTACAATTAGTGAATTCACACCTATCACTGTACAATCAGTGAATTCACACCCATCATTCACAATTAGTGAGTTATAATCTGTCACTGTCACAATCTGTGAATTCACATCTATTACTGACAATCAGTGAATTCACACAGATCACTGTCACAATCAGTGAGTCCACACCTATCACTGAAAGAATCAGTGAGTTCACACCTATCACTGTCACAATCAATAAGTTCACACTAATCATTGTCACAATCAGTGAGTTCACACCTGTTACTGTCACCATCGGTGAATTCACACCTATCACTGTACAATTAGTGAATTCACACCTATCACTGCCACAAACAGTGAATTCACACCTATCACTGTACAGTCAGTGAATTCACATCTAGCATTCACAATCAGTGAGTTCACGTCTGTCACTGTCACAATCAGTGAGTTCACATCTGTCACAATCAGTGAGTTCACATCTATCACCATCACAATCAGTGAGTTTGTACCTATCACTGTCACAATCAGTGAGTTTGCACCTATCACTGTCACAATCTGAGTTCACACCTATTACTGTCACCATCAGTGAATTCACACCTATCACTGTACAATTAGTGACTTCACACCTATCACTGCCACAACCAGTGAATTCACACCTACCACTGTACAATTAGTGAATTCACACCTATCACTGGACTGTCAGTGAATTCACACCCATCATTCACAATTAGTGAGATCACACCTGTCACTGTCACAATCAGTGAGTTCACATCTGTCACTGTCACAATCAGTGAGTTCACATCTATCACAATGACAATCAGTGAGTTTGTACCTATCACTATCACAATCAGTGAGTTCACACCAATCAGTGTCACAATCAGTGAGGTCACGCCCATCACTGTACAATTAGTGAATTCACACCTATCACTGCCACAACCAGTGAATTCACACCTACCACTGTACAATTAGTGAATTCACACCTATCACTGGACTGTCAGTGAATTCACACCCATCATTCACAATTAGTGAGATCACACCTGCCACTGTCACAATCAGTGAGTTCACATCTGTCACTGTCACAATCAGTGAGTTCACATCTATCACAATGACAATCAGTGAGTTTGTACCTATCACTATCACAATCAGTGAGTTCACACCAATCAGTGTCACAATCAGTGAGTTCACGCCTATTACTGTCACCATCAGTGAATTCACACCCATCACTGTACAATTAGTGAATTCACACCTATCACTGCCACAACCAGTGAATTCACACCTACCACTGTACAATTAGTGAATTCACACCTATCACTGGACTGTCAGTGAATTCACACCCATCATTCACAATTAGTGAGATCACACCTGTCACTGTCACAATCAGTGAGTTCACATCTGTCACTGTCACAATCAGTGAGTTCACATCTATCACAATGACAATCAGTGAGTTTGTACCTATCACTATCACAATCAGTGAGTTCACACCAATCAGTGTCACAATCAGTGAGTTCACGCCTATTACTGTCACCATCAGTGAATTCACACCCATCACTGTACAATTAGTGAATTCACACCTATCACTGTCACAACCAGTGAATTCACACCTATCACTGTACAATTAGTGAATTCACACCTATCACTGTAGTCAGTGAATTCACACCTATCATTCACAATTAGTGAGTTCACATCTGTCACGGTCACAATCAATGAGTTCACATTGGTCACTGTCACAATCAGTGAGTTCATATCTATCACTATCACAATCAGTGAATTTGTACCTATCACTGTCACAATCAGCGAGCTTGCACCTATCACTGTCACAATCTGAGTTCACACCTATTACTGTCACCATCAGTGAATTCACACCTATCACTGTACAATTAGTGAATTCACACCTATCACGGCCACAACCAGTGAATTCACACCTATCACTGTACAATTAGTGAATTCACGCTTATCACTGTACAGTCAGTGAATTCACACCTATCACTGTAGTCAGTGAATTCACACCTATCATACACAATTAGTGAGTTCACATCGGTCACTGTCACAATCAGTGAGTTCACATCTATCACTCACAATCAGTGAATTTGTACCTATCACTGTCACAATCAGCGAGCTTGCACCTACCACTGTCACAATCTGAGTTCACACCTATTACTGTCACCATCAGTGAATTCACACCTATCACTGTACAATTAGTGAATTCACACCTATCACGGCCACAACCAGTGAATTCACACCTATCACTGTAGTCAGTGAATTCACACCTATCATTCACAATTAGTGAGTTCACATCTGTCACTGTCACAATCAGTGAGTTCACATCGGTCACTGTCACAATTAATGAGTTCACATCTATCACTATCACAATCAGTGAATTTGTACCTATCACTGTCACAATCAGCGAGCTTGCACCTATCACTGTCACAATCTGAGTTCACACCTATTACTGTCACCATCAGTGAATTCACACCTATCACTGCCACAACCAGTGAATTCACACCTATCACTGTACAGTCAGTGAATTCACATCTAGCATTCACAATCAGTGAGTTCACGTCTGTCACTGTCACAATCAGTGAGTTCACATCTGTCACAATCAGTGAGTTCACATCTATCACCATCACAATCAGTGAGTTTGTACCTATCACTGTCACAATCAGTGAATTTGTACCTATCACTGTCACAATCAGCGAGCTTGCACCTATCACTGTCACAATCTGAGTTCACACCTGTTACTGTCACCATCGGTGAATTCACACCTATCACTGTACAATTAGTGAATTCACACCTATCACTGCCACAACCAGTGAATTCACACCTATCACTGTACAGTCAGTGAATTCACATCTAGCATTCACAATCAGTGAGTTCACGTCTGTCACTGTCACAATCAGTGAGTTCACATCTGTCACAATCAGTGAGTTCACATCTATCACCATCACAATCAGTGAGTTTGTACCTATCACTGTCACAATCAGTGAGTTTGCACCTATCACTGTCACAATCTGAGTTCACACCTATTACTGTCACCATCAGTGAATTCACACCTATCACTGTACAATTAGTGACTTCACACCTATCACTGCCACAACCAGTGAATTCACACCTACCACTGTACAATTAGTGAATTCACACCTATCACTGGACTGTCAGTGAATTCACACCCATCATTCACAATTAGTGAGATCACACCTGTCACTGTCACAATCAGTGAGTTCACATCTGTCACTGTCACAATCAGTGAGTTCACATCTATCACAATGACAATCAGTGAGTTTGTACCTATCACTATCACAATCAGTGAGTTCACACCAATCAGTGTCACAATCAGTGAGTTCACGCCTATTACTGTCACCATCAGTGAATTCACACCCATCACTGTACAATTAGTGAATTCACACCTATCACTGCCACAACCAGTGAATTCACACCTACCACTGTACAATTAGTGAATTCACACCTATCACTGGACTGTCAGTGAATTCACACCCATCATTCACAATTAGTGAGATCACACCTGTCACTGTCACAATCAGTGAGTTCACATCTGTCACTGTCACAATCAGTGAGTTCACATCTATCACAATGACAATCAGTGAGTTTGTACCTATCACTATCACAATCAGTGAGTTCACACCAATCAGTGTCACAATCAGTGAGTTCACGCCTATTACTGTCACCATCAGTGAATTCACACCCATCACTGTACAATTAGTGAATTCACACCTATCACTGTCACAACCAGTGAATTCACACCTATCACTGTACAATTAGTGAATTCACACCTATCACTGTAGTCAGTGAATTCACACCTATCATTCACAATTAGTGAGTTCACATCTGTCACGGTCACAATCAATGAGTTCACATTGGTCACTGTCACAATCAGTGAGTTCATATCTATCACTATCACAATCAGTGAATTTGTACCTATCACTGTCACAATCAGCGAGCTTGCACCTATCACTGTCACAATCTGAGTTCACACCTATTACTGTCACCATCAGTGAATTCACACCTATCACTGTACAATTAGTGAATTCACACCTATCACGGCCACAACCAGTGAATTCACACCTATCACTGTACAATTAGTGAATTCACGCTTATCACTGTACAGTCAGTGATTTCACACCTATCACTGTAGTCAGTGAATTCACACCTATCACTGTAGTCAGTGAATTCACACCTATCATACACAATTAGTGAGTTCACATCGGTCACTGTCACAATCAGTGAGTTCACATCTATCACTATCACAATCAGTGAATTTGTACCTATCACTGTCACAATCAGCGAGCTTGCACCTACCACTGTCACAATCTGAGTTCACACCTATTACTGTCACCATCAGTGAATTCACACCTATCACTGTACAATTAGTGAATTCACACCTATCACGGCCACAACCAGTGAATTCACACCTATCACTGTAGTCAGTGAATTCACACCTATCATTCACAATTAGTGAGTTCACATCTGTCACTGTCACAATCAGTGAGTTCACATCGGTCACTGTCACAATTAATGAGTTCACATCTATCACTATCACAATCAGTGAATTTGTACCTATCACTGTCACAATCAGCGAGCTTGCACCTATCACTGTCACAATCTGAGTTCACACCTATTACTGTCACCATCAGTGAATTCACACCTATCACTGTACAATTAGTGAATTCACACCTATCACAGCCACAACCAGTGAATTCACACCTATCACTGTAGTCAGTGAATTCACACCCATCATTCACAATTAGTGAGTTCACATCTGTCACTGTCACAATCAGTGAGTTCACATCGGTCACTGTCACAATTAATGAGTTCACATCTATCACTATCACAATCAGTGAATTTGTACCTATCACTGTCACAATCAGCGAGCTTGCACCTATCACTGTCACAATCTGAGTTCACACCTATTACTGTCACCATCAGTGAATTCACACCTATCACTGTACAATTAGTGAATTCACACCTATCACGGCCACAACCAGTGAATTCACACCTATCACTCTACAATTACTGAATTCACGCCTATCACTGTACAGTCAATGAATTCACTCCTATCATTCCCAATTAGTGAGTTCACATCTGTCACAATCAATGAGTTCACATCTGTCACTGTCACAATCAGTGAGTTCACATCTATCACAATCACAATCAGTGAGTTAGAACAAAGAACAAAGAAATGTACAGCACAGGAACAGGCCCTTCGGCCCTCCAAGCCCGTGCTGACCATGCTGCCCGACTAAACTACAATCTTCTACACTTCCTGGTTCCGTATCCCTCTATTCCCATCCTATTCATGTATTTGTCAAGATGCCCCTTAAATGTCACAATCGTCCCTGCTTCCACCACCTCCTCCGGCAGCGGGTTCCAGGCACCCACTACCCTCTGTGTAAAAAACTTGCCTCGTGCATCTACTCTAAACATTGCCCCTCTCACCTTAAACCTATGCCCCCTAGACCCCTCTATCCCGGGGAAAAGCCTCTGACTATTCACTCTGTCTATGCCTCTCATAATTTTGTATACCTCTATCAGGTCGCCCCTCAACCTCCTTCGTTCCAGTGAGAACAAACCGAGTTTATTCAACCGCTCCTCATAGCTGATGCCCTCCATACCAGGCAACATCCTGGTAAATCTCTTCTGCACCCTCTCTAAAGCCTCCACATCCTTCTGGTAGTGTGGCGACCAGAATTGAACACTATACTCCAAGTGTGGCCTAACTAAGGTTCTATACAGCTGCAACATGAATTGCCAATTCTTATACTCAATGCCCCGGCCAATGAAGGCAAGCATGCCGTATGCCTTCTTGACTACCTTCTCCACCTGTGTTGCCCCTTTCAGTGACCAGTGGACCTGTACTCCTAGATCTCTTTGACTTTCAATGCTCTTGAGGGTTTTACCATTCACTGTATATTCCCGACCTGCATTAGACCTTCCAAAATGCACCACCTCACATTTGTCCGGATTAAACTCCATCTGCCATCTCTCCGCCCAAGTCTCCAAACAATCTAAATCCTGCTGTATCCTCTGACAGTCCTCATCGCTATCCGCAATTCCACCAACCTTTGTGTCATCTGCAAACTTACTAATCAGACCAGTTACATTTTCCTCCAAATCATTTATATATACTACAAACAGCAAAGGTCCCAGCACTGATCCCTGTGGAACACCACTGGTCACAGCCTTCCAATTAGAAAAGCATCCTTCCATTGCTACTCTCTGCCTTCGATGACCTAGCCAGTTCTGTATCCACCTTGCCAGCTCATCCTGATCCCGTGTGACTTCACCTTTTGTACTAGTCTACCATGAGGGACCTTGTCAAAGGCCTTACTAAAGTCCACATAGACAACATCCACTGCCCTACCTGCATCAATCATCTTAGTGACCTCCTCGAAAAACTCTATCAAGTTAGTGAGACACGACCTCCCCTTCACAAAACCATGCTGCCTCTCACTAATACGTCCATTTGCTTCCAAATGGGAGTAGATCCTGTCTCGAAGAATTCTCTCCAGTAATGTCCCTACCACTGAAGTAAGGCTTCACTGGCCTGTAGTTCCCTGGATTATCCTTGCTACCCTTCTTAAACAGAGGAACAACATTGGCTATTCTCCAGTCCTCCGGGACATCACCTGAAGACAGTGAGGATCCAAAGATTTCTGTCAAGGCCTCAGCAATTTCCTCTCCAGCCTCCTTCAGTATTCTGGGGTAGATCCCATCAGGCCCTGGGGACTTATCTACCTTAATATTTTTTAAGACACCCAACACCTCGTCTTTTTGGATCTCAATGTGACCCAGGCTATCTACACCCCCTTCTCCAGACTCAACATCTACCAATTCCTTCTCTTTGGTGAATACTGATGCAAAGTATTCATTTAGTACCTCGCCCATTTCCTCTGGCTCCACACATAGATTCCCTTGCCTATCCTTCAGTGGGCCAACCCTTTCCCTGGCTACCCTCTTGCTTTTTATGTACGTGTAAAAAGCCTTGTGATTTTCCTTAACCCTATTTGCCAATGACTTTTCGTGACCCCTTCTAGTCCTCCTGACTCCTTGCTTAAGTTCCTTCCTACTTTCCTTATATTCCACACAGGCTTCGTCTGTTCCCAGCCTTTTAGCCCTGACAAATGCCTCCTTTTTCTTTTTGACGAGGCCTCCAATATCTCTCGTTATCCAAGTTTCCCGAAAATTGCCGTATTTATCCTTCTTCCTCACAGGAACATGCCGGTCCTGAATTCCTTTCAACTGACACTTGAAAGCCTCCCACATGTCAGATGTTGATTTGCCCTCAAACATCCGCCCCCAATCTATGTTCTTCAGTTCCCGCCTAATGTTGTTATAATTAGCCTTCCCCCAATTTAGCACATTCATCCTAGGACCACTCTTATCCTTGTCCACCAGCACTTTAAAACTTACTGAATTGTGGTCACTGTTCCCGAAATGCTCCCCTACTGAAACATCTATCACCTGGCCGGGCTCATTCCCCAATACCAGGTCCAGTACCGCCCCTTCCCTAGTTGGACTGTCTACATATTGTTTTAAGAAGCCCTCCTGGATGCTCCTTACAAACTCCGCCCCGTCTAAGCCCCTGGCACTAAGTGAGTCCCAGTCAATATTGGGAAAGTTGAAGTCTCCCATCACCACAACCCTGTTGTTTTTACTCTTTTCCAAAACCTGTCTACCTATCTGTTCCTCTATCTCCCGCTGGCTGTTGGGAGGCCTGTAGTAAACCCCCAACATTGTGACTGCACCCTTCTTATTCCTGATCTCTACCCATATAGCCTCACTGCCCTCTGAGGTGTCCTCCCGTAGTACAGCTGTGGTATTCTCCCGAACCAGTAGCGCAACTCCGCCTCCCCTTTTACATCCCCCTCTATCCCGCCTGAAACATCTAAATCCTGGAACGTTTAGCTGCCAATCCTGCCCTTCCCTCAACCAGGTCTCTGTAATGGCAACAACATCATAGTTCCAAGTACTAATCCACGCTCTAAGTTCATCTGCCTTACCCATAATACTTCTTGCATTAAAACATATGCACTTCAGGCCACCAGACCTGCTGTGTTCAGCAACTTCTCCCTGTCTGCTCTGCCTCAGAGCCCCACTGTCCCTATTCCCTAGTTCTCCCTCAATGCTCTCACCTTCTGACCTATTGCTCCCGTGCCCACCCCCCTGCCATACTGAACTCATTGATTGTGACAGTGATAGGTGTGAACTCACTGATTGTGACTGTGATAGGTGTGAACTCACTGATTGTGACAGTGATAGGTGTGAACTCACTGATTGTGACAGTGATAGGTGTGAACTCACTGATTGAGTTCCTGTGATATTGAGTGCAGCAGTCATTCAGTACTGACCCTCTGACAGTGCAGCACTCCCTCAGTACTGACCCTCCGACAGTGCAGCACTCCCTCAGTACTGACTCTGACAGTGCATCACTCCCTCAGTACTGATCCTCTTACAGTGCATCACTCCCTCAGTACTGACCCTCTGACAGTGCAGCACTCCCTCAATACTGACCCTCTGTCGGTGCAGCACTCCCTCAGTACTGACCCTCCAACAGTGCAGCACTCCCTCAGTACTGACCCTCCGACAGTGCAGCACTCCCTCAGTACTGACCCTCTGACAGCGCAGCACTCCCTCAGTACTGACCCTCTGACAGTGCAGCACTCCCTCAGTACTGACTCTGACAGTGCATCACTCCCTCAGTACTGATCCTCTTACAGTGCATCACTCCCTCAGTACTGACCCTCTGACAGTGCAGCACTCCCTCAGTACTGACCCTCTGTCGGTGCAGCACTCCCTCAGTACTGACCCTCCAACAGTGCAGCACTCCCTCAGTACTGACCCTCCGACAGTGCAGCACTCCCTCAGTACTGACCCTCTGACAGCGCAGCACTCCCTCAGTACTGACCCTCTGACAGTGCGGCACTCGCTCAGTACTGACCCTCAGACAGAGCGGCACTCCCTCAGTACTGACCCTCTGACAGTGCAGCACTCCCTCAGAACTGACCCTCCGACAGTGCAGCACTCCCTTAGTACTGACCCTCTGACAGTGCAGCACTGCCTCAGTACTGACCCTCTGACAGTGCAGCAGTCATTCAGTACTGACCCTCTGACAGTGCAGCACTCCCTCAGTACTGACCCTCTGTCGGTGCAGCACTCCCTCAGTACTGACCCTCTGACAGTGCAGCACTCCCTCAGTACTGACCCTCCGACAGTGCAGCACTCCCTCAGTACTGACTCGGACAGTGCATCACTCCCTCAGTACTGATCCTCTTACAGTGCATCACTCCCTCAGTACTGACCCTCTGACAGTGCAGCATTCCCTCAGTACTGACCCTCCGACAGTGCAGCACTCCCTCAGTACTGACTCGGACAGTGCATCACTCCCTCAGTACAGATCCTCTTACAGTGCAGCACTCCCTCAGTACTGACCCTCTGACAGTGCGGCATTCCCTCAGTACTGACCCTCCGACAGTGCAGCACTCCCTCAGTACTGACCCTCCGACAGTGCAGCACTCCCTCAGTACTGATCCTCTTACAGTGCATCACTCCCTCAGTACTGACCCTCTGACAGTGCAGCACTCCCTCAGTACTGACCCTCTGTCGGTGCAGCACTCCCTCAGTACTGACCCTCCAACAGTGCAGCACTCCCTCAGTACTGACCCTCCGACAGTGCAGCACTCCCTCAGTACTGACCCTCTGACAGTGCAGCACTCCCTCAGTACTGACCCTCTGACAGTGCGGCACTCCCTCAGTACTGACCCGCTGTCGGTGCGGCACTCCCTCAGTACTGACCCTCCGACAGTGCAGCACTACCTCAGTACTGACCCTTCGACAGTGCAGCACTCCCTCAGTACTGACCCTCTGACAGTGCAGCACTCCCTCAGTACTGATCCTCCGACAGTGCAGCACTCCCTCAGTACTGACCCTCTGACAGTGCAGCACTCCCTCAGTACTGACCCTCCGACAGTGCAGCACTCCCTCAGTACTGACCCTCCAACAGTGCAGCACTCCCTCAGTACTGACCCTCTGACAGTGCAGCACTCCCTCAGTACTGACCCTCCGACAGTGCAGCACTCCCTCAGTACTGACCCTCTGACAGTGCAGCACTCCCTCAGTACTGACCCTCTGTCGGTGCGGCACTCCCTCAGTACTGACCCTCCAACAGTGCAGCACTCCCTCAGTACTGACCCTCCGACAGTGCAGCACTCCCTCAGTACTGACCCTCTGACAGTGCAGCACTCCCTCAGTAATGATCCTCCGACAGTGCATCACTCCCTCAGTACTGTCCCTCTGACAGTGCGGCGCTCCCTCAGTACTGACCCTCTGACAGTGCAGCATTCCCTCAGTACTGACCCTCTGACAGTGCAGCACTCACTCAGTACTGACCCTCTGACAGTGCGGCACTCCCTCAGTACTGACCTTCTGACAGTGCAGCACTCCCTCAGTATTGACCCTCTGTCGGTGCAGCACTCCATCAGTACTGACCCTCCGACAGTGCAGCACTCCCTCAGTACTGACCCTCCGACAGTGCAGCACTCCCTCAGTACTGACCCTCTGACAGTGCAGCACTCCCTCAGTACTGACCCTCTGACAGTGCGGCACTCCCTCAGTACTGACCCTCTGACAGTGCGGCACTCCCTCAGTACTGACCCTCCGACAGTGCGGCACTCCCTCAGTACTGACTCTCTGACAGTGCGGCACTCCCTCAGTCCTGACCCTCTGACAGTGCGGCACTCCCTCAGTACTGACCCTCTGACAGTGCAGCGCTCCCTCAGTACTGACCCTCATACAGTGCAACACTCCCTCAGTACTGACCCTCTGACAGTGCAGCACTCCCTCAGTACTGACGCTCTGACAGTGCGGCACTCCCTCAGTACTGACCCTACGACAGTGCATCACTCCCTCAGTGCTGACCCTCTGACAGTGCAGCACTCCCTCAGTACTGATCCTCTTACAGTGCATCACTCCCTCAGTACTGACCCTCTGACAGTGCAGCACTCCCTCAGTACTGACCCTCTGTCGGTGCAGCACTCCCTCAGTACTGACCCTCCAACAGTGCAGCACTCCCTCAGTACTGACCCTCCGACAGTGCAGCACTCCCTCAGTACTGACCCTCTGACAGTGCAGCACTCCCTCAGTACTGACCCTCTGACAGTGCGGCACTCCCTCAGTACTGACCCTCTGACAGTGCAGCACTCCCTCAGTTCTGACCCTCCGACAGTGCAGCACTCCCTCAGTACTGACCCTCTGATAGTGCAGCACTCCCTCAGTGCTGACCCTCTGACTGTGCAGCACTCCCTCAGTACTGACCCTCCAACAGTGCAGCACTCCCTCAGTACTGACCCTCCGACAGTGCAGCACTCCCTCAGTACTGACCCTCTGACAGTGCAGCACTCCCTCAGTACTGACCCTCTGACAGTGCGGCACTCCCTCAGTACTGACCCTCTGACAGTGCAGCACTCCCTCAGTTCTGACCCTCCGACAGTGCAGCACTCCCTCAGTACTGACCCTCTGATAGTGCAGCACTCCCTCAGTGCTGACCCTCTGACTGTGCAGCACTCCCTCAGTACTGACCCTCTATCGGTGCAGCACTCCCTCAGTACTGACCCTCCGACAGTGCAGCACTCCCTCAGTACTGACCCTCCGACAGTGCAGCACTCCCTCAGTACTGACCGTCTGACAGTGCAGCACTCCCTCAGTACAGTCCCTCTGTCAGTGCTGCACTCCCTCAGTACTGACCCTATGACAGTTCAGTACTGATCCTATGACAGTGCTGCACTCCCTCAGTACTGACCCTCTGACAGTGCGGCACTCCCTCAGTACTGACCCTCCGACAGTGCATCACTCCCTCAGTACTGACCCTCTGACAGTGCGGCACTCCCTCATTACTGACCCTCTGACAGTGCGGCGCTCCCTCAGTACTGACCCTCCGACAGTGCGGCACTCCCTCAGTACTGACCCTCTGACAGTGCGGCACTCCCTCAGTACTGATCCTATGACAGTGCAGCACTCCCTCAGTGCTGACCCTCTGACTGTGCAGCACTCCCTCAGTACTGACCCTCTATCGGTGCAGCACTCCCTCAGTACTGACCCTCCGACAGTGCAGCACTCCCTCAGTACTGACCCTCCGACAGTGCAGCACTCCCTCAGTACTGACCCTCTGACAGTGCAGCACTCCCTCAGTACAGTCCCTCTGTCAGTGCTGCACTCCCTCAGTACTGACCCTATGACAGTTCAGTACTGATCCTATGACAGTGCTGCACTCCCTCAGTACTGACCCTCTGACAGTGCGGCACTCCCTCAGTACTGACCCTCCGACAGTGCATCACTCCCTCAGTACTGACCCTCTGACAGTGCGGCACTCCCTCAGTACTGACCCTCTGACAGTGCAGCACTCCCTCAGTACTGACCCTCTGACAGTGCGGCGCTCCCTCAGTACTGACCCTCTGACAGTGCAGCACTCCCTCAGTACTGACCCTCTGACAGTGCGGCACTCCCTCAGTACTGACCCTCTGACAGTGCAGCACTCCCTCAGTACTGACCCTCTGACAGTGCGGCACTCCCTCAGTACTGACCCTCTGACAGTGCGGCACTCCCTCAGTACTGACCCTCTGACAGTGCAGCACTCCCTCAGTACTGACCCTCTGACAGTGCGGCACTCCCTCAGTACTGACCCTCCGATAGTCCGGCACTCCCTCAGTACTGACCCTCTGTTTCCTCCCGGAGAGTCTGATTAGTGGCTCTCAGTGTGGGAAGTGGAGGAATATTGGAAACGGGATCGGCTTTATTTTCACTAATGCACCTTGTAAATCGGTTGTCATAGGCTGGACGGTCAATGTGGACGTCATCCTCATTATAAACAATTGTCAATCCATCCTCCAGAATGGAGAGGGCGAGATGTGCAGTCTTCTCCATCAGATACAGCTGGCAACCTGCCAAACAGAAAGATTCTAGCACAGGAAATAACTAACTTCAGGCAAGGATTCAGGAACAAAGTGATAGAGAGACAGCACATGACGGGACACAGTGCGAGACGGGAGACAGTGCGAGACGGGAGACAGTGCGAGACGGGAGACAGCGCGAGACGGGAGACAGCGCGAGACGGGAGACAGCGCGAGACGGGAGCCAGTGCGAGATGGGAGACAGTGCGAGACGGGAGACAGTGCGAGACGGGAGACAGTGCGAGACGGGATATGTAAGTGTGTAAGTGTTATGTAAGTGTGGTCACACCCAAGGTGCAGGCAGAGAAATGGGTGACCACCAGAAAGGGCAGGCAGTCAGTGCAGGAATCCCCTGTGGTTGTCCCCCTCTCGAACAGATATACCCCTTTGGATACTGTCGGGGGGGATAGCCTATCAGGGGAAAACAGCAGCAGCCAGAGCAGTGGCACCACGGCTGGCTCTGATGTTCAGAAGGGAGGGTCAAAGCGCAGAAGAGTAATAGTTATAGGGGACTCTATAGTCAGGGGCACAGATAGGCGCTTCTGTGGACGTGAAAGAGACTCCAGGATGGTATGTTGCCTCCCTGGTGCCAGGGTCCAGGATGTCTCCGAACGGGTAGAGGGCATCCTGAAGGGGGAGGGCAAACAGGCAGAGGTCGTTGTACATATTGGTACTAACGACATAGGCAGGAAGGGGCATGAGGTCCTGCAGCAGGAGTTCAGGGAGCTAGGCAGAAAGTTAAAAGACAGGACCTCGAGGGTTGTAATCTCGGGATTACTCCCTGTGCCACGTGCCAGTGAGGCTAGAAATAGGAAGATAGAGCAGACAAACACGTGGCTAAACAGCTGGTGTAGGAGGGAGGGTTTCTGTTATCTGGACCACTGGGAGCTCTTCCGGGGCAGGTGTGACCTGTATAAGATGGACGGGTTGCATCTAAACCGGAGAGGCATAAATATCCTGGCCGCGAGGTTTGCTAGTGTCACACGGGAGGGTTTAAACTAGTATGGCAGGGGGGTGGGCACGGGAGCAATAGGTCAGAAGGTGAGAGCATTGAGGGAGAACTAGGGAATAGGGACAGTGTGGCTCTGAGGCAGCGCAGACGGGGAGAAGTTGCTGAACACAGCGGGTCTGGTGGCCTGAAGTGCATATGTTTTAATGCAAGGAGCATTACGGGTAAGGCAGATGAACTTAGAGCTTGGATTACTACTTGGAACTATGATGTTGTTGCCATTACAGAGACCTGGTTGAGGGAAGGGCAGGATTGGCAGCTAAACGTTCCAGGATTTAGATGTTTCAGGCGGGATAGAGGGGGATGTAAAAGGGGAGGCGGAGTTGCGCTACTTGTTCAGGAGAGTATCACAGCTATACAGCGAGAGGACACCTCAGAGGGCAGTGAGGCTATATGGGTAGAGATCAGGAATAAGAAGGGTGCAGTCACAATGTTGGGGGTATACTACAGGCCTCCCAACAGCCAGCGGGAGATAGAGGAGCAGATAGGTAGACAGATTTTGGAAAAGAGTAAAAACAACAGGGTTGTGGTGATGGGAGACTTCAACTTCCCCAATATTGACTGGGACTCACTTAGTGCCAGGGGCTTAGACGGGGCAGAGTTTGTAAGGAGCATCCAGGAGGGCTTCTTAAAACAATATGTAAACAGTCCAACTAGGGAAGGGGCGGTACTGGACCTGGTATTGGGGAATGAGCCCGGCCAGGTGGTAGATGTTTCAGTAGGGGAGCATTTCGGTAACAGTGACCACAATTCAGTAAGTTTTAAAGTACTGGTGGACAAGGATAAGAGTGGTCCGAGGATGAATGTGCTAAATTGGGGGAAGGCTAATTATAACAATATTAGGCGGGAACTGAAGAACATAGATTGGGGGCGGATGTTTGAGGGCAAATCAACATCTGACATGTGGGAGGCTTTCAAGTGTCAGTTGAAAGGAATACAGGACAGGCATGTTCCTGTGAGGAAGAAAGATAAATACGGCAATTTTCGGGAACCTTGGATGACGAGTGATATTGTAGGCCTCGTCAAAAAGAAAAAGGAGGCATTTGTCAGGGCTAAAAGGCTGGGAACAGACGAAGCCTGTGTGGCATATAAGGAAAGTAGGAAGGAACTTAAGCAAGGAGTCAGGAGGGCTAGAAGGGGTCATGAAAAGTCATTGGCAAATAGGGTTAAGGAAAATCCCAAGGCTTTTTACACTTACATAAAAAGCAAGAGGGTAGCCAGGGAAAGGGTTGGCCCACTGAAGGATAGGCAAGGGAATCTATGTGTGGAGCCAGAGGAAATGGGCGAGGTACTAAATGAATACTTTGCATCAGTATTCACCAAAGAGAAGGAATTGGTAGATGTTGAGTCTGGAGAAGGGGGTGTAGATAGCCTGGGTCACATTGTGATCCAAAAAGACGAGGTGTTGGGTGTCTTAAAAAATATTAAGGTAGATAAGTCCCCAGGGCCGGATGGGATCTACCCCAGAATACTGAAGGAGGCTGGAGAGGAAATTGCTGAGGCCTTGACAGAAATCTTTGGATCCTCGCTGTCTTCAGGGGATGTCCCGGAGGACTGGAGAATAGCCAATGTTGTTCCTCTGTTTAAGAAGGGTGGCAGGGATAATCCCGGGAACTACAGGCCGGTGAGCCTTACTTCAGTGGTAGGGAAATTACTGGAGAGAATTCTTCGAGACAGGATCTACTCCCATTTGGAAGCATATGGACGTATTAGTGAGAGGCAGCACGGTTTTGTGAAGGGGAGGTCGTGTCTCACTAACTTGATAGAGTTTTTCGAGGAGGTCACTAAGATGATTGATGCAGGTAGGGCAGTAGATGTTGTCTATATGGACTTCAGTAAGGCCTTTGACAAGGTCCCTCATGGTAGACTAGTACAAAAGGTGAAGTCACACGGGATCAGGGGTGAACTGGCAAGGTGGATACAGAACTGGCTAGGCCATAGAAGGCAGAGGGTAGCAATGGAGGGATGCTTTTCTAATTGGAGGGCTGTGACCAGTGGTGTTCCACAGGGATCAGTGCTGGGACCTTTGCTCTTTGTAGTATATATAAATGATTTGGAGGAAAATGTAACTGGTCTGATTAGTAAGTTTGCAGACGACACAAAGGTTGGTGGAATTGCGGATAGCGATGAGGACTGTCTGAGGATACAGCAGGATTTAGATTGTCTGGAGACTTGGGCGGAGAGATGGCAGATGGAGTTTAACCTGGACAAATGTGAGGTAATGCATTTTGGAAGGGCTAATGCAGGTAGGGAATATACAGTGAATGGTAGAACCCTCAAGAGTATTGAAAGTCAAAGAGATCTAGGAGTACAGGTCCACAGATCACTGAAAGGGGCTACACAGGTGGAGAAGGTAGTCAAGAAGGCATACGGCATGCTTGCCTTCATTGGCCGGGGCATTGAGTATAAGAATTGGCAAGTCATGTTGCAGCTGTATAGAACCTTAGTTAGGCCACACTTGGAGTATAGTGTTCAATTCTGGTCGCCACACTACCAGAAGGATGTGGAGGCTTTAGAGAGGGTGCAGAAGAGATTTACCAGAATGTTGCCTGGTATGGAGGGCATAAGCTATGAGGAGCGATTGAATAAACTCGGTTTGTTCTCACTGGAACGAAGGAGGTTGAGGGGCGACCTGATAGAGGTATACAAAATTATGAGGGGCATAGACAGAGTGGATAGTCAGAGGCTTTTCCCCAGGGTAGAGGGGTCAATTACTAGGGGGCATAGGTTTAAGGTGAGAGGGGCAAAGTTTAGAGTAGATGTACGAGGCAAGTTTTTTACGCAGAGGGTAGTGGGTGCCTGGAACTCACTACCGGAGGAGGTAGTGGAGGCAGGGACGATAGGGACATTTAAGGGGCATCTTGACAAATATATGAATAGGATGGGAATAGAAGGATACGGACCCAGGAAGTGTAGAAGATTGTAGTTTAGTCAGGCAGTATGGTCGGCACGGGCTTGGAGGGCCGAAGGGCCTGTTCCTGTGCTGTACATTTCTTTGTTCTTTGTTCTTTGGGAGACAGTGCAAGATGGGAGACAGCGCGAGACGGGAGACAGCGCGAGACGGGAGACAGTGCGAGACAGGAGACAGCGCGAGACGGGAGCCAGTGCGAGATGGGAGACAGTGCGAGACGGGAGACAGTGCGAGACAGGAGACAGTGCGAAACGGGAAACAGTGCGAGATGGGAGCCAGTGCGAGACGGGAAACAGCACGAGACGGGAGACAGCGCGAGACGGGAGACAGCGCGAGACGGGAGACAGTGCAGCACTCCCTCAGCACGTACTCTTTGACAGTGCGGCGCTCCCTCAGTACTGACCCTCTGTTTCCTCCCCAAGAGTCTGATTAATGAGACAGGGCGAGACGGGAGACAGGGCGAGACGGGAGACAGGGCGAGACGGGAGACAGCGCGAGGCGGGAATCAGCGCAAAACGGGAGACAGCGCGAGATGGCAGACAGCGCGAGATGGGAGACAGGGCGAGACGGGAGACAGCGCGAGGCAGGAAACAGCGCGAAACGGGAGACAGCGCGAGACGGCAGACAGCGCGAGACGGGAAGCAGCGCGAGACGGGAAGCAGCGCGAGAAGGGACACAGAGCGAGACGAGAGACAGTGTGAGATGGGAGACAGTGCGAGATGGGAGACAGCGCGAGACGGGAGACAGCACGAGATGGGAGACAGTGCGAGACGAGACGCAGTACGAGACGGGAGAC
This sequence comes from Scyliorhinus torazame, assembly GCF_047496885.1. NCBI lineage: Eukaryota > Metazoa > Chordata > Chondrichthyes > Carcharhiniformes > Scyliorhinidae > Scyliorhinus > Scyliorhinus torazame. The sequence continues at coordinate 4,034,896 of NC_092718.1, forward strand.
AGCGCGAGGTGGGACACAGCGCGAGGCGGGAGACAGTGCGAGACGGGAAACAGCGCGAGACGGGAGACAGTGCGAGACGGGAGACAGTGCGTGACAGGAGACAGCGCGAGATGGGAGACAGCGCGAGACGGGAGACAGCGCGAGACGGGAGACAATGCGAGACGAGACGCAGTGCGAGACGGGGACAGCGCGAGGTGGGACACAGCGCGAGGCGGGAGACAGTGCGAGACGGGAAACAGTGCGAGACGGGAGACAGTGCGAGACGGGAAACAGTGCGAGACAGGAGACAGTGCAAGATGAGACGCAGTACGAGACGGGAGACAGTGCGAGGTGGGACACAGCGCGAGGCGGGAGACAGTGCGAGACGGGAAACAGCGCGAGACGGGAGACAGTGCGAGACGGGAGACAGTGCGTGACAGGAGACAGCGCGAGATGGGAGACAGCGCGAGACGGGAGACAGCGCGAGACGGGAGACAATGCGAGACGAGATGCAGTGCGAGACGGGGACAGCGCGAGGTGGGACACAGTGCGAGGCGGGAGACAGTGCGAGACGGGAAACAGTGCAAGACGGGAGACAGTGCGAGACGGGAAACAGTGCGAGACGGGAAACAGTGCGAGACGGGAGACAGTGCAAGACGGGAGACAGTGCAAGACGGGAGACAGTGCGAGACGGGAATCAGTGTGAGACGGGAATCAGTGCGAGACGGGAGACAGTGCGAGATGAGACGCAGTGCGAGGCGGGAGACAGTGCGAGACGGGAAACAGTGCGAGACAGGAGACAGTGCAAGATGAGACGCAGTACGAGACGGGAGACAGTGCGAGGTGGGACACAGCGCGAGACGGGCGACAGCGCGAGGTGGGACACAGTGCGAGATGGGACACAGAGCGAGACGGGCGACAGCGCGAGGCGGGAGACAGTGCGAGACGGGAAACAGTGCGAGACGGGAGACAGTGCGAGACGGGAAACAGTGCGAGACGGGAGACAGTGCAAGACGGGAGACAGTGCGAGACGGGAATCAGTGCGAGACGGGAATCAGTGCGAGACGGGAAACAGTGCGAGACGGGAGACAGTGCGAGATGAGACGCAGTGCGAGGCGGGAGACAGTGCGAGACGGGAAACAGTGCGAGACGGGAGACAGTGCGAGACGGGAGACAGTGCGAGATGAGACGCAGTGCGAGGCGGGAGACAGTGCGAGACGGGAAACAGTGCGAGACGGGAGACAGTGCGAGACGGGAGACAGTGCGAGACGGGAGACAGTGCGAGACGGGAGACAGTGCGAGACGGGAATCAGTGCGAGACGGGAATCAGTGCGAGACGGGAGACAGTTTGGAATGAGATGAAGGGCGAGACGGGGAGCAATGTGGGATGAGAAATGTCTGACTTATTGATATTAGATAAAACGTTGCCGATCTGCACGGAGTTTTAGGCCTGTGTGAAAAGCCGGGAATGTGTGACAGGCCCCAGGTACACAGCTGAGGTCAGAGATAGTTTTTGTCTTCTTACCCGTGGTTCGAATATTAATGGGTGAACTCCTCTCGCTGCACCCGCCTTCATTTAGTGCTCTGACATAGAAAAGATAATTCTCATTGGCCTCCAGCTCAATTAATGTTGGACATGAAGTTATTCCAGTCAGAGACCTAAAAATAAAAAGTTAGTGTACAGCATTTTAAGAGTTATTGGTGGTAGTATATTAGCATGGATAGAGAATTGGCTAACTAATATAAAACAGAGTTGGGATAAGTGGGGCATTTTCAGGATGGTGCCTGTGACTGGTGGAGCACCACAGGGATCTGTGCTGGGGTCACAATTATTCACACAATACATTCATAACTTGGACGAGGGAAGTGAATGCACTATTGCCAAGGTGTGGCTGACACAAAAATAGGTGAGAAGGAAAGTGGTGAGGATGACAGAGTCTACAGAGGGATATAGACAGGTTCATAGAGTGGGAAAAAATGTATAATGTAGGAAAGCATGAAGTTTGGCACTTCGCTAGGAAGGATAAAGGAGCTGAATATTATTTAAATGGAGAGAGATTGCAGAAAGCTGGAGGACAGAGGGATTTAGGGGGTCCTGGTGCATAAATCACAACAAGCTTGCATGCCAAGTTCAGCAGCTAATAGAGAAGGTAATAGGAATGTTGGCCTTTATTTCAAAGGGAATGGAGTATAAACATAGGGAAGTCTTGCTGAAACTATACAAGGCTCGAGTTAGACCACACCTGGAATACTGTGAACAGTTTTGGTCCCCTTATCTAAAATATTCTGGCAGTGGAGACAGTCCAGAGAAGGTTCACTGGGTTGATCCCGGGTACGGAGGGATTTTCTGACGAGGGGAGGTTGAGTAGGTTGGGCCTGTACTTGTTGGAGTTTGGAAGAATGAGAGGTAACCTTCGTGGGACATATAGGATTCTCGGGGGGTTTGACAGGGTAGATACTGAGAGGTTGCTTTCCCTATGGGAGAATCTAGGTTCAGAGGGCAACGTCTCAGAGTGAGGATTCATCCATTTAAGACCGAGATGAGGAGGAATTTCTTCTCTCAGAGGGTAGGGAATCTGTGAATCATGTTCAAGGCTCAGATAGACAAATTTCTAATCAGTCAGTGAATCAAGGCTTATGGGGACAAGGCAGGAAAGTGGAGTTGAGGATTATCACATCAGATCAGTCATGGTCTCATTGAATGGCAGAGCAGAGTCGATGGGCCAAATGGCCTTATGGTTCTGTTGCGGGGTGTCTCTGGCTAGGGATGGGCCTGACCCCATCGCTGTGTGCAGTGCTGTTGGGACATCATCACTGCCCATTTTTTGGGGGGTGCCGTAGCCCCAGTTCTGCAAATTGGGAGGGTTGAAAGGTTAACCCTTGAACCCTTGAATCATGGATATCTCCTCGTTTCATTGGACTATTTGTTCTGTGATGTGATTGTTACTCACTCTGTCAGAGATTCTCTCCAGTCACAACCATTGCAGACCTGGCAGAATTCCACCGTGTAGGAACATGCGGGATTCTGACTTCCCGATTCCCACTCGATGAGGGCTGCATCCTGGCAGCTTGCCACCGCTCTCCTGTTGATTGTTGGAGCTAAAGGAACTAAAACACAGAATCCAACATGAGAATCTCAGACCCTCAAAAGCTGGAGAAAGTGGTGAGCACTGCTGCGGCGCCGAGGTCCCGGGTTCGATCCCAGCCCAGGGTCACTGTCCGTGTGGAGTTTGCACATTCTCCCCGAGCCTATGTGGGTCTCACCCCCACAATCCAGAGATCTGCAGGGTAGGTGGCTGCGCTAAATTGCCCCTTAATTGCGGGGGGGGGGGGGAAGAATTGGATAGTCTACATTTTTTTACAGAGCTGGAGGATCACAAAAAACTAAATCCAAATCTCACTCGTTATCCAATAAGCTTAAACCTCCTCCTGGAATATCTGCTGCTTCATCCCTTTGCTGAGAGATCTTTTCCCTTTGATCTTTTTTTATCGTCAGCGTGTATAACACAACAGGCCCACTGGGGTGAAAGGGCAGCACGTGGTCAGTCCTGTATCTGGGTGGGCATGTGGCAGAGGATCTGTACGGGCAGGGGCACCAGTCAGGCTGGGCACACTGTGCACGGGGCTGATTTGTTATGCTCTAGGTGTAAGATAAGCGGCTTCCTTGTGGTGCACTTGACAAAGGAAGGTTCAGACGTGGAGATAACTTCAACACGTTTATTAAACTATTTACACTTCTATTACTCGGGTTCGACACTACTGCTAATCCTACTATAGCTACCCAGACTGACTAACCAGCTGCTTCTATCGTGGAGTCTGACCACGAGCTCGCTGCGGAGGCTTGTGACACCGGAGTCACTTCTTGTTCATGCAAGGGCTGCGGTGTGGAGTCTTGTGTGTCTTCTTTCGTAGAGTCGGGAACCCTGAGCGGTGCGTGGACCACGCTCTGTGTGGCAGCAGGCCGCTCTCTGTGGGCTTGTACCGCTCTCTGTCTCTTGGTTTCAGGCTGCAGCATCATCCTGCACTCACGAGTCGGGATGTCGTAGATGCTGGGCTGAAGATCCTCAAATCCGAAGAACTCGTCGTCGGGGTCATCAATGTGCAACACGTCTAGTTGTGGCTCGGATGTGGTTTTGGGGTAGCCTCCCAAGGTGAAAGGTTCGTCCGAGTCGTAGTCTTCTTGGACAATATCATCACTGTTTGCGTCGGAGCTGGCATTGGGCTCGCGAGGTCCAGAGAAAATGTAAAGGTTGGTTTCAAAGTATTCAAGGTCGGAATCATCGGTTTGGGCGTAGGTAACTGCTTGTTGCAGGGTTTTTCGGAGATTAATTTCATTCCTGGTTCAATTTGAGGCATTGTGCTGTCATTCCAGGTGAAGGAAGGTTGTTTTACGGCTTTAAAAGATTTTTTCTTTGATTTGGGACGTTTCCCCTTTAAATGGGCGTGGTCCGGGGCCTCTGATGTCATGACGCGCGTGACGTAGCGTGTAGGAAGCGATTGCGCATACGCAGATCGCTGATCATTTACTTTGGGCCTTGTTCTCATTTGCGCGTGCGCGGCTTCTCGTGCATGCGCAAACAGACCTTCCCGTTCTGTGCGCTTCTCGCGCAACTGCGCAAGTGCAGTCCCTTTAGAAAGATGGCCGCCGATCAAAATTGTTCTCTGCTGCAGGATCTCGGCTTCATGGTGAGTACTGGCGCTTCTCTTACCTTTTCTTGCTGGTTGGAGTGTGTTTTCCTCACAGTATTTGCCGAATTTGGCCAGGACTGCCTGGAAGTCGCTCCTGTTTTGCCCTTTGGAGAACTTGAATTTTTAAAAGATTTCTTCTGCTCTGGCACCGGCGATGGTGAGCAGAAGCTCTGTCTTTTCAGCATCGGCCACGTCTTGTAGGTCGGCTGCTACCAGGAAGATTTCAAACATTTGCCGGAATACCCGCCAGTTTTTGCGGAGATCGCCGTGGCACTGGAGCTGCTGCGGAACCCGGATCTCGAACATCTTGCCTGGGTATCGTTGCTGGTTGTCACTGTACGCTGAGGTATGGCTATCTGGATTGAAACAGTTCAGTCCTGGTATCATGATTTGTTATGTTCTCGGTGTAACATAAGCGGCTTCCTTGTGGTGCACTTGACAAAGGAAGGTTCAGACGTGGAGATAACTTCAACACGTTTATTAAACTATTTACACTTCTATTAATCGGGTTCGACACTACTGCTAATCCTACTATAGCTACCCAGACTGACTAACCAGTTGCTGCAAACCACGTGGTGGGTGTAATATTGAATCAACCCTGTGTCTGTACTCACTGACTGTCTCCACTGGAAAGAGGCAGATCATGTGTGTGGTGTCCTTTATATATGGGTTGGTGTAATGCCCCCCTGTGGTAGTGTCACCTCTATGTCTCTATGTGTACCGTGAATGTTCATTGGTCGTGTCCTATCTAACTGATCGATTGGTTGAGTGTGTGTGTGTGATGTTTCTGGTGCTCCCTCTCGTGTCTAGCTAGTCTACATGCATTTACATTGATGCACATCACCACAGGGGCAATTGCCCCAATATCAACATTTCTCCTCTCTCACACCCTGCCAGAATAAATTGCCGACGATTGGATTAACTTCCTGACTCTGGTCAGTACAGTTCCAGGAGCCGTCGCCAACAGACATTTCTTTATTTTTTGAAAACTATATATTTTTAAATTTGATCATTTTAATAATTAAACGTAAAAACACAATATTTACAAAATAAAACCAACCAAAGATAAAACGAAGCCCCTGGCCCTCCAACCAACGCCCCCTCCAGCAGTTTGCAGCAACCAGCTCCCCAAAATGCAATAGAAGCAAACCCTGTCTCTTGTGGAACCCCTCACTCAGCCCCAACCTCCCCCCGAGCAAATGAAATGAAAATTGCTTATTGTCACAAGTAGGCTTCAAATGAAGTTACTGTGAAAAGCCCCTAGTTGCCTCATTCTGGCGCCTGTTCGGGGAGGCTGGTACGGGAATTGAACCGTGCTGCTGGCCTGCCTTGGTTTGCTTTCAAAGCCAGCGATTTAACCCTGTGCTAAACCAGAGATATGCAGCAACAGATCATCAGCGTACAGGGAAACCCTATCCTCCACCCACCCACCCCCCCCACCTCTATTCCCCTCCATTAATCAAAGCACCTCAGCGAAATGGCCAAGGGCTGTATTGTCAACGCAAACAGAAACATGGGACACCCCTGCCTTGTACCCCTGGGCAGAGGAAAGTACCCCAAATTCATCTTTTTGTGCACACTTGCCATCGGGCCCTCATGCTATAGTTCCACCGAGCCCCAAAGTTAGGCCCAATCCCAAACCTCTCCAACACCACAAACAAATAGCTCCACTCCACACGATCAAACGCCTCCTCTGCATCCACCACCTCCAACTCCGTCTCTACTGTCGGAGAAAGCATCACATTCAACAGACGCCGCACATTAGACGACAACCGTCTGCCCTTTATGAACCCCGTCTGCTCTTCCCCAATCACCTTCGGGAGACAGTCCTCCAACCTAAGTGGCAGCACCTTTGCCAGAAACTGGGCATCCACATTCAATCGTGATATTGGCCGATACAACCCACACTCGACTGGGTCCTTATCCTTTTTCAGCTGCAGAGAAATGGATGCCTGTCCTGTTGCCTCCAGCAGTACCCCCTTCGCCACCACGCCCTCGAACATCTTATAAAACACCACCGGGAAACCGTCCAGTCCCAGTGCCTTACCCGTCTACATCTTCCCTATTGCCGCCCGCATTTCGTCCACCCCACAGGCTCCTCCAGCCCTGCCCTCGCCTCCTCTCCCAGCTCAGGACATTCCAACCACCCCAGAAACTCTTTCATGTCTGATTCATCGTCCAGAGGCTCCGACTTATACAGATTCTTCCTCCAGGTGCTCCGGTTTCCTCCGGTGCTCCGGTTTCCTCCCACAAGTCCCAAAAAACGTGCTTGTTAGGTGAATTGGACATTCTGAATTCTCCCTCAGTGTACCCGAACAGGGGCCGGAATGTGGCGACTCGGGGATTTTCACAGTAACTTCATTACAGTGTGAATGTAAACCTACTTGTGATAATAATAAAGATTATTAAAAGCTCTTCAAACACCTTATTCACCAGCCGGGATGCCACCACCAACTCCCCTGTCCGGTCCCGGAGCTGAACAATCTCTCTCGCAGCGCCTGCTGGCGGAGCTGACCCGCCAACAAGAGTATGGGCCTTCTCCCCATACTCATACACAACCCTCTTCACCCGCCTTAACTGCCCAACCGCTTTTCCTGTGAAACCTCGCCTGCATCTCCTCCCTCCTCACCAGGAGACCCGGAGTCGGATTCTCCGCACACCTTCCATCCACCTACAGTAACAGGTGGTTTGGAGGTGAGGGTGGTGGTGCTGTGAATGGGGAATGAGGGTATTGATATTCGTAATGTACTTTAATTGATTGTGTGCTGCATTCCCAACCGATAAACCCCAAACCATCCCTTCCCAAACACCCTTAACGACAAAAAAACAAAGATAGAGAAAAGGCAGCAACAATGCAGTCCAAACTCAATTCAGTCCCGCCACCTTTCCTCTCCCTAAACTCAGCACAAACTCGCTGGCAGATTTTCGCTCTGCCCCTTTTTTCCTGTATTCTTTTCCAGGGATTTCAACATCCTTTAGTTGCCTTCAGCTTTCCCACGAATGATCGTGTGGTGAACCTCTGTATTAGGGGATGTAAGGTAGGACCTGCCCTCCAGATTCACAGGTAGCTCCTGCCGGCTGGCTCCGCCCACGGAGAACTGTATAAATTTGCACGACCTCCAGTGCCCTGCCATTTCGCCAGCTGCAGCAGGAGGCCACGCATCTGACTGTAATAAAGCCACAGTTGTCCCCAACTTTAGTCTTTGTGCAATTGATCGTGCATCAGATCGTATGAAATTCTCCCCAAAAGACGGGGTACAAAGGGCCAAAAAACAAAGGCTGGAGCAGGAGACATCAAACGTGGGACCCCCACCTATATGTCGCCACCCGGAGTCCCCACAGATATTTCTGATCTATAACCACAGAGGTAACGACCCGTGGCCAGGTCTTCACGGGAAGCTCACGGTGTAAATACCTGTGGTGTGTTTGACCCGCTCACTCTGAGCGCTTGTCCCAGTGGAGTTCGTGGCCGTAACCCAGAATTCATACACAGTGTTCGGCTTCAGATTTCTGATCGTGTGATACATTTCCTTCACTTTCAGCGATGTGTCTGCGGAGAGACAAGGTTCGGGGTCGGCATTAGGTACCAAAATAATGAGGAGCAACTCCGATTTGGGGGAATTTGAAGCATTTCTTGGAGAATGAATTGACAAATGAGTAATGTTTGTCTGGGAGTTCAATATTGTGATTATTAAGAATGGAATGAAATGACTGAAATCAGCTGCAGGAAATTCTGGGATGATTCGAGCTGGGACTGTAGTGCAGCTAGGAAATTCCGGACGGTGATCCTGGTGTATGGGGCTGAGTGCATGGCATGCTTTAGATGCATGGGGGCGGTGTTTGGGGAGTTGAAGAGGACATCGGGTAAACTGAAGCCAGGTCTCAGGGGGGGGTCAGGCTCTAAGGAAAGAGGACACAAACCAGTCCCTGGTGTTGGGAGTGGAGCGATCTACAGGAACCAATTTAACTGAGCATGTCCATGGCCATAGTCTCTGTTCCCTTGTCACTGAGACCAGACCCGTTCCCTGGCAACAGCCTGAGACTTAAACAGGAATGTTTGCAACGTTTGGATTATATTTGACTGTGCAATAAGCTTCCGATCTCGGACCCACACCATCACAAAGATATTTCCACCTCCATAACATCCTCCAACATTAGCCTGTCTCAGCTCATCGCTTGCTGAACCCCTCACCCCAGTCTGGTCACCTCCACGCTCGACTATTCCACCTCATCCGGGCTGCTCTCCCACATTCCAAACTCCATAAACCAGAGGTGATCCAGAACCCTGCTGTCAGTGTCTGAGCTCACAGCAGATCCCCAACCCGCACACTGTGCTCTCCCCGCAACCCCCCCCCCCCCCACCCCACCCAGTTAAACAACATCTTGATTTGAAAATTATTATTCGTGTTTTCAAATCTCTGCACAAACTATCCTCTCCCTATCTCTGTAATCTTCTCCAACTCTACAATCCACGCAGATCTCTCTACTCCTCTAGTTCTGAATGCCCCCAATTTCAATCACTCCCCCATTGGTGGTCTGGGAACGTGAACAGGGAACAGAAGCCCTCGGCCTGAGATCCAGGGGGAAGAGCCGTTGGATTGGAGAGACTGAGCATGAACGTGAGGTCGATTGTGGATCTGCTTCTTGACGGTCACCATCCTCTGTATCTGCAGGGCCTAGATAGTTCCAGATCATAGATACATAGGAACAGGAGGAGGCCACTCACAACATAACTCTCAGTGGATGAGAGCAGTGGTCAACAACACAAGGCCTCAGACTTCACCCAGAATAAGATTATTCTTCCCAGACACAGGTTCAGGTGGAGCATGAGCGTGACATCAATATTACTGAGTAAGGGAGGACAACGGACACATCCTGTCATTCCAAGGGATTTGGGAGTCGGAATTTGTGGGAATGTGTCCCAGCTGACAATGACGGGGATTTTCTAGCCTCCAGGGAATACCAGGAGAAGCGGAACACTGGTAAAAAGGAATGGCCATTGGAGAATCGTTGTTGCAAACTGTGAAAATGTGTGGAGGGAAATTCGCTTCACCATCTGAACTCCGTGTGCAATCTCCCATTTCTCTCATTCCCCCTCAGTCACAAACCTGCAGGCGCTTCGCCTTGTTGTGTGCCTCCTCCTGGCAGTTGTCTGTAGTACAATTGATAATGTTCCACCGTATCATCAGCTGAAAGACTCCAGCGGACCCGCATTGAGTTGGCGGTTGCTGTACCTGGAGTCTGAGGGCACATCAACGGAGCTGAGGGAACTTGTGAAAACAGACAAGGGAAATGGATTATTGATCACAACTTCACAATCAATCAATGAGAGACCTTCCCAGTAACCCATTAACCTGGTGATGGAGAGACCTTCCCAGTAACTCATTAACCTGGTGATGGGGAGACCGTCCCAGTAACTCATTAACCTGGTGATGGAGAGACCGTCCCAGTAATCCATTAACTTGGTGATGGGGAGACCGTCCCAGTAACTCATTAACCTGGTGATGGGGAGACCGTCCCAGTAATCCATTAACCTGGTGATGGAGAGACCTTCCCAGTAACTCATTAACCTGGTGATGGAGAGATCTTCCCAGTAACACATTAACCTGGTGATGGAGAGACCGTCCCAGTAACCCATCAAACTGGTGATGGCGAGACTGTCCCATTAACTCATTAACCTGGTGATGGAGAGACCGTCCCAGTAACTCATTAACCTGGTGATGGAGAGACCGTCCCAGTAATCCATTAACCTGGTGATGGCGAGACTGTCCCATTAACTCATTAACCTGGTGATGGAGAGACCTTCCCAGTAACTCATTAACCTGGTTATGGAGAAACCGTCCCAGTAATCCATTAACCTGGTGATGGTGAGACTGTCCCATTAACTCATTAACCTGGTGATGGAGAGACCGTCCCAGTAATCCATTAACTTGGTGATGGGGAGACCGTCCCAGTAACTCATTAACCTGGTGATGGGGAGACCGTCCCAGTAATCCATTAACCTGGTGATGGAGAGACCTTCCCAGTAACTCATTAACCTGGTGATGGAGAGATCTTCCCAGTAACACATTAACCTGGTGATGGAGAGACCGTCCCAGTAACCCATCAAACTGGTGATGGCGAGACTGTCCCATTAACTCATTAACCTGGTGATGGAGAGACCGTCCCAGTAACTCATTAACCTGGTGATGGAGAGACCGTCCCAGTAATCCATTAACCTGGTGATGGCGAGACTGTCCCATTAACTCATTAACCTGGTGATGGAGAGACCTTCCCAGTAACTCATTAACCTGGTTATGGAGAAACCGTCCCAGTAATCCATTAACCTGGTGATGGTGAGACTGTCCCATTAACTCATTAACCTGGTGATGGAGAGACCGTCCCAGTAATCCATTAACTTGGTGATGGGGAGACCGTCCCAGTAACTCATTAACCTGGTGATGGGGAGACCGTCCCAGTAATCCATTAACCTGGTGATGGAGAGACCTTCCCAGTAACTCATTAACCTGGTGATGGAGAGATCTTCCCAGTAACACATTAACCTGGTGATGGAGAGACCGTCCCAGTAACCCATCAAACTGGTGATGGCGAGACTGTCCCATTAACTCATTAACCTGGTGATGGAGAGACCGTCCCAGTAACTCATTAACCTGGTGATGGAGAGACCGTCCCAGTAATCCATTAACCTGGTGATGGCGAGACTGTCCCATTAACTCATTAACCTGGTGATGGAGAGACCTTCCCAGTAACTCATTAACCTGGTTATGGAGAAACCGTCCCAGTAATCCATTAACCTGGTGATGGTGAGACTGTCCCATTAACTCATTAACCTGGTGATGGAGAGACCGTCCCAGTAACTCATTAACCTGGTGATGGAGAGACCGTCCCAGTAACTCATTAACCTGGTGATGGAGAGACCTTCCCAGTAACTCATTAACCTGCTGATGGAGAGACCGTCCCAGTAACTCATTAATCTGGCGATGGAGAGACCTTCCCAGTAACTCATTAACCTGGTGATGGAGAGACCGTCCCAGTAACTCATTAACCTGGTGATGGCGAGACTGTCCCATTACCTCATTAACCTGGTGATGGAGAGACCGTCCCAGTAACTCATTAACCTAGTGATGGAGAGACCTTCCCAGTAACTCATTAACCTGCTGATGGAGAGACCGTCCCAGTAACTCATTAACCTGGTGATGGAGAGACCGTCCCAGTAACTCATTAACCTGGTGATGGAGAGACCGTCCCAGTAATCCATTAACCTGGTGATGGCGAGACTGTCCCATTAACTCATTAACCTGGTGATGGAGAGACCTTCCCAGTAACTCATTAACCTGGTTATGGAGAAACCGTCCCAGTAATCCATTAACCTGGTGATGGTGAGACTGTCCCATTAACTCATTAACCTGGTGATGGAGAGACCGTCCCAGTAACTCATTAACCTGGTGATGGAGAGACCGTCCCAGTAACTCATTAACCTGGTGATGGAGAGACCTTCCCAGTAACCCATTAACCTGCTGATGGAGAGACCGTCCCAGTAACTCATTAATCTGGCGATGGAGAGACCTTCCCAGTAACTCATTAACCTGGTGATGGAGAGACCGTCCCAGTAACTCATTAACCTGGTGATGGCGAGACTGTCCCATTAACTCATTAACCTGGTGATGGAGAGACCGTCCCAGTAACTCATTAACCTAGTGATGGAGAGACCTTCCCAGTAACTCATTAACCTGCTGATGGAGAGACCGTCCCAGTAACTCATTAACCTGGTGATGGAGAGACCGTCCCAGTAACTCATTAACCTGGTGATGGAGAGACCTTCCCAGTAACTCATTAACCTGGTGATGGAGAGACCGTCCCAGTAACTCATTAACCTGGTGATGGAGAGACCGTCCCAGTAACTCATTAACCTGGTGATGGAGAGACCGTCCCAGTAACTCATTAACCTGGTGATGGGGCGACCGTCCCAGTAACTCATCAACCAGGTGATGGAGAGACCCACCAAGTAACTCATTAACCTGGTGATGGAGAGAACTTCCCACTAACTCATTAACCTGGTGATGGAGAGGCCGTCCCAGTGATTCATTAACCTGGTGATAGGGAGACCGTCCCAGTAACTCATTAACTTGGTGATGGGGAAACCCACCCAGTAACTCATTAACCTGGTGATGGAGAGACCGTCCCAGTATCTCATTAACCTGCTGATGGGGAGACCGTCCCAGTAACTCATTAACCTGGTGGTGGGGAGACCTTCCCAGTAACTCATTAACCAGGTGATGGGGGGACCTTCCCAGTAACTCATTAACCTAGTTCTAAGAACTAGGAGCAGGAGTCGGCCATCTGGCCCCTCGAGCCTGCTCCGCCATTCAATGAGATCATGGCTGATCTTTTGTGGACTCAGCTCCACTTTCCGGCCCAAACCCATTAACCCTTAATCCCTTTATTCTTCAAAAAACTATCTATCTTTATCTTAAAATCATTCAATGAAGGAGCCTCAACTGCTTCACTGGGCAAGGAATTCCATAGATTCACAACCCTTTGGGTGACGAAGTTCCTCCTAAGCTCAGTAATAAATCTACTTCCCCTTATTTTGAGGCTATGCCCCCTAGTTCTGCTTTCACCCGCCAGTGGAAACAACCTGCCCGCATCTATCCTCTCGATTCCCTTCATAATTTTATATGTTTCTATAAGATCCCCCCGCATCCTTCTAAATTCCAACGAGTACAGTCCCAGTCTACTCAACCTCTCCTCGTAATCCAACCCCTTCAGCTCTGGGATTAACCTAGTGAATCTCCTTTGCACACCCTCCAATGCCAGTACATCCTTTCTCAAGTGAGATGACCAAAACTGAACACAATACTCCAGGTGTGGCCTCACTAACACCTTATACAATTGCAGCATAACCTCCCTAGTCTTAAACTCCATCCCTCTAGCAATGAAGGACAACACTCCATTCGCCTTCTTGATCACCTGTTGCACCTGTAAACCAACTTTTTGCGACTCATGCACTAGCACACCCAGGTCTCTCTGTACAGCAGCATGTTTTAATATTTTATCATTTAAATAATAATCCCTTTTGCTGTTATTCCTACCAAAATAGATAACCTTACATTTGTCACCATTGTATTCCATCTGCCAGACCCTAGCCCATTCACTTAGCCTATCCAAATACCTCTGCAGACTTCCAGTATCCTCTGCTCTTTTTGCTTTACCACTCATCTTAGTGTCGTCTGCAAACTTTGACACATTGCTCTTGGTCCCCAACTCCAAATCATCTATGTAAATTGTGAACATTTGTGGGCCCAACACTGATCCCTGAGGGACACCACTAGCTACTGATTGCCAACCAGAGAAACACCCATTAATCCCCACTCTGTGCTTTCTATTACTTAACCAATCCTCTATCCATGCTACTACTTTCCCCTTAATGCCATGCATCTTTATCTTATGCAGCAACCTTTTGTGTGGCACCTTGTCAAAGGCTTTCTGGAAATCCAGATATACCACATCCATTGGCTCCCCGTTATCTACCGCACTGGTAATGCCCTCAAAAAATTCCACTAAATTAGTTAGGCACGACCTGCCCTTTATGAACCCATGCTGCGTCTGCCCAATGGGACTATTTCCATCCAGATGCCTCGCTATTTCTTCCTTGATGATAGATTCCAGCATCTTCTCTACTACCGAAGTTAAGCTCACTGGCCTATAATTACCCGCTTTCTGCCTACCTCCTTTTTTAAACAGTGGTGTCACGTTTGCTACTTTCCAATCCGCCGGGTCCACCCCAGAGTCTAGTGAATTTTGGTAAATTATCACTAGTGCATTTGCAATTTCCCTAGCCATCTCTTTTAGCACTCTGGGATGCATTCCATCAGGTCCAGGAGACTTGTCTACCTTTAGCCCCATTAGCTTGCCCATCATTACCTTCTTGGTGATAACAATCCTCTCAAGGACCTCACCTGTCATAGCCTCATTTCCATCAGTCACTGGCATGTTATTTGTGTCTTCCACTGTGAAGACCGACCCAAAAAACCTGTTCAGTTCCTCAGCCATTTCCTCATCTCCCATTATTAAATCTCCCTTCTCATCCTTTAAAGGACCAATATTTACCTTAGCCACTCTTTTTTGTTTTATGTATTTGTAGAAACGTTAACTATCTGTTTTTATATTCTGAGCAAGTTTACTCTCATAATCTATCTTACTCTTCTTTATAGCTTTTTTAGTAGCTTTCTGTTGCCCCCTAAAGATTTCCCAGTCCTCTAGTCTCCCACTGATCTTTGCTACTTTGTATGTTTTTTCCTTCAATTTGATACTCTCCCTTATTTCCTTAGATATCCACGGTCGATTTTCCCTCTTTTTACCGTCCTTCCTTTTTGTTGGTATAAACCTTTGCTGGGCACTGTGAAAAATCACTTGGAAGGTTCTCCATTGTTCCTCAACCGTTTCACTATAAAGTCTTTGCTCCCAGCCTACTTTAGCTAGTTCTTCTCTCATCCCATTGTAATCTCCTTTGTTTAAGCACAAAACACTAGTGTTTGATTTTACCTTCTCACCCTCCATCTGTATTTTAAATTCCACCATATTGTGATCGCTCCTTCCGAGAGGATCCCTAACTATGAGATCCTGAATCAATCCTGTCTCATTACACAGGACCAGATTTAGGACCGCTTGTTCCCTCGTAGGTTCCGTTACATACTGTTCTAGGAAACTATCGCGGATACATTCTATAAACTCCTCCTCAAGGCTGCCTTGACCGACCTGGTTAAACCAATCAACATGTAGATTAAAATCATCGCCAGCCCTGTCCCGCGGTGACCTCATCGCCAGCCCTGTCCCGCAGTGTCCTCATCGAAAGTCCTGTCCCACGGTGACCTCATCGCCATCCCTGCCCACGGTGACCTCATCGCCAGCCCTGCCCGCGGTGACCTCATCGCCAGCCCTGCCCACGGTGACTTCATCGCCAGCCCTGTCCCGCGGTGACCTCATCGCCAGCCCTGCCCACGGTGTCCTCATCACCAGCCCTGCCCACGGTGACCTCATCGCCAGCCCTGCCCACGGTGACCTCATCGCCAGCCCTGCCCACGGTGACCTCATCGCCAGCCCTGCCCACGGTGACCTCATCGCCAGCCCTGTCCCGCGGTGACCTCATCGCCAGCCCTGTCCCACGGTGACCTCATCGCCAGCCCTGCCCGCGGTGACCTCATCGCCAGCCCTGCCCACGGTGACTTCATCGCCAGCCCTGTCCCGCGGTGACCTCATCGCCAGCCCTGCCCGCGGTGTCCTCATCGCCAGCCCTGCCCGCGGTGACCTCATCGCCAGCCCTGCCCGCGGTGTCCTCATCGCCAGCCCTGCCCACGGTGTCCTCATCGCCAGCCCTGCCCGCGGTGTCCTCATCGCCAGCCCTGCCCGCGGTGACCTCATCGCCAGCCCTGCCCGCGGTGTCCTCATCGCCAGCCCTGCCCGTGGTGTCCTCATCGCCAGCCCTGCCCGCGGTGACCTCATCGCCAGCCCTGCCCGCGGTGACCTCATCGCCAGCCCTGCCCGCGGTGACCTCATCGCCAGCCCTGCCCGCGGTGACCTCATCGCCAGCCCTGCCCGCGGTGACCTCATCGCCAGCCCTGCCCGCGGTGACCTCATCGCCAGCCCTGCCCGCGGTGACCTCATCGCCAGCCCTGCCCGCGGTGACCTCATCGCCAGCCCTGCCCGCGGTGACCTCATTGCCAGCCCTGCCCGCGGTGACCTCATCGCCAGCCCTGCCCGCGGTGACCTCATCGCCACCCCTGCCCGCGGTGACCTCATCGCCAGCCCTGCCCGCGGAGACCTCATCGCCAGCCCTGCCCGCGGTGACCTCATCGCCAGCCCTGCCCGCGGTGACCTCATCGCCAGCCCTGCCCGCGGTGACCTCATCGCCAGCCCTGCCCGCGGTGACCTCATCGCCAGCCCTGCCCGCGGTGACCTCATCGCCACCCCTGCCCGCGGTGACCTCATCGCCAGCCCTGCCCGCGGAGACCTCATCGCCAGCCCTGTCCCGCGGTGACCTCATCGCCAGCCCTGCCCGCGGTGACCTCATCGCCAGCCCTGCCCGCGGTGACCTCATCGCCAGCCCGGCCCACGGTGACCTCATCGCCAGCCCTGCCCGCGGTGACCTCATCGCCAGCCCTGTCCCGCGGTGACCTCATCGCCAGCCCTGCCCGTGGTGACCTCATCGCCAGCCCTGCCCGCGGTGACCTCATCGCCAGCCCTGCCCGCGGTGACCTCATCGCCAGCCCTGCCCGCGGTGACCTCATCGCCAGCCCTGCCCGCGGTGACCTCATCGCCAGCCCTGCCCGCGGTGACCTCATCGCCAGCCCTGCCCGCGGTGACCTCATCGCCAGCCCTGCCCGCGGTGACCTCATCGCCAGCCCTGCCCGCGGTGACCTCATCGCCAGCCCTGCCCGCGGTGACCTCATCGCCAGCCCTGCCCGCGGTGACCTCATCGCCAGCCCTGCCCGCGGTGACCTCATCGCCAGCCCTGCCCGCGGTGACCTCATCGCCAGCCCTGCCCGCGGTGACCTCATCGCCAGCCCTGCCCGCGGTGACCTCATCGCCACCCCTGCCCGCGGTGACCTCATCGCCAGCCCTGCCCGCGGAGACCTCATCGCCAGCCCTGTCCCGCGGTGACCTCATCGCCAGCCCTGCCCGCGGTGACCTCATCGCCAGCCCTGCCCGCGGTGACCTCATCGCCAGCCCGGCCCACGGTGACCTCATCGCCAGCCCTGCCCGCGGTGACCTCATCGCCAGCCCTGTCCCGCGGTGACCTCATCGCCAGCCCTGCCCGTGGTGACCTCATCGCCAGCCCTGCCCGCGGTGACCTCATCGCCAGCCCTGCCCGCGGTGACCTCATCGCCAGCCCTGCCCGCGGTGACCTCATCGCCAGCCCTGCCCGCGGTGACCTCATCGCCAGCCCTGCCCGCGGTGACCTCATTGCCAGCCCTGTCCCGCGGTGACCTCATCGCCAGCCCTGCCCGCGGTGACCTCATCGCCAGCCCTGCCCGCGGTGACCTCATCGCCAGCCCGGCCCACGGTGACCTCATCGCCAGCCCTGCCCGCGGTGACCTCATCGCCAGCCCTGCCCGCGGTGACCTCATCGCCAGCCCTGCCCGCGGTGACCTCATCGCCAGCCCGGCCCACGGTGACCTCATCGCCAGCCCTGCCCGCGGTGACCTCATCGCCAGCCCTGCCCGCGGTGACCTCATCGCCAGCCCTGCCCGCGGTGACCTCATCGCCAGCCCTGCCCGCGGTGACCTCATCGCCAGCCCTGCCCGCGGTGTCCTCATCGCCAGCCCTGTCCCGCGGTGACCTCATCGCCAGCCCTGCCCGCGGTGACCTCATCGCCAGCCCTGCCCGCGGTGACCTCATCGCCAGCCCTGCCCGCGGTGTCCTCATCGCCAGCCCTGCCCACGGTGACCTCATTGCCAGCCCTGCCCTCGGTGACCTCATCGCCAGCCCTGCCCGCGGTGACCTCATTGCCAGCCCTGTCCCGCGGTGACCTCATCGCCAGCCCTGCCCGCGGTGTCCTCATCGCCAGCCCTGCCCGTGGTGTCCTCATCGCCAGCCCTGCCCGCGGTGACCTCATCGCCAGCCCTGCCAGCGGTGACCTCATCGCCAGCCCTGCCAGCGGTGACCTCATTGCCAGCCCTGCCTGCGGTGACCTCATCGCCAGCCCTGCCTGCGGTGAGCTCATCGCCAGCCCTGCCCGCGGTGTCCTCATCGCCAGCCCTGCCCGCGGTGACCTCATCGCCAGCCCTGCCCGCGGTGACCTCATCGCCAGCCCGGCCCACGGTGACCTCATCGCCAGCCCTGGCCGACCTTCTCTCCGCTGGTTTTGGTGACCCTGACTACCGCGTGTTCTCTGTCCACACGTCTCGCAATGCGGTCGGAATTCCCTCTTGTCCTCCGGGGAGATATCCCATATCTCGCTGGTCTGTAGTGCTCCTGAATACTGGGCCTGACTGCAGAATTGCATCTTTGGCTGCCAATTTGGAGGTGACGTGGCCATTCGGTCACTGCCCTGGGATGTCGGGAAGCCCGGTACAGAGCTCAGCTCACACTATGGACCCCATGGACCTTTGGAGTTCCTGCACTCCTTTCTCCGCGTTTTTATGGGACAGCGCTAACTCAATGGCCAATGTGGGCTCCGCGATAGCTTCCTTTGTGTGGCCGTGTTGCTCATTCCTCACACAGGCCAGAAACAATCCTGACTACTTCCCGGAAGTGGATTTCTACCATGGAGGTGAATGTGACCTCATCAACAGAGAATTAATTAACCTGGTGATGTCATCCCATTGAACCTGTCACACTTCCAACTGGGAGAATAGCAACTGTATCTGGAGAGAAATGATAAAGAATCTCCTTCCTCAAGGACCCTCAGAAACTCTTCACTCCGCAATAGTAAACAGACTGGGTTTTGGTGTTAGAGAGAGGGGCATGTGTATGTGTGTGAGTGTGCCTGTGTGAGAGTGAGTGTGTCTGTGTGTGAGAGTGAGTGTGTCTGTGTGTGAGAGTGAGTGTGTCTGTGTGTGAGTGTATGTGTGTGAGAGAGTTTGTGTGAGAATGTGTGAGAGAGTGTGTGGGTGAGTGTGTGTGTGAGTGAGAATGAGTATGTGAGAGTGTATGTGTGTGAGTGTGTGTGAGAATGAGTGTGTGTGAGAATGAGTGTGTGTGAGAGTATGTGTGTGAGAGAGAGTTTGTGTGAGAGTGTGTGTGAGAATGAGTGTGTGTGAGAATGAGTGTGTGTGAGAATGAGTGTGTGTGAGAGAGAGTGTGTGTGTGTGAGAGTGAGTGTGTGTGAGAGAATGAGTGAGTGAGAGAGAATTTGTGTGCGAGTGTGTGTGGAGTGTGTGTGAGAGTATGTGTGTGAGAGAGAGTTTGTGTGAGAATGTGTGTGAGAGTGAGTGTGCAAGTGAGTGTGCGAGTGAGTGTGTGTATGAGAGTATGTGTGTGAGAGAGTTTGTGTGAGAGAGTGCGTGAGAGTGTGTGTGAGAGTGAGTGTGTGTGAGAATGAGTGTGTGTGAGAGTTTGTGTGTGAGTGTGTGTGAGAGGGAGTGTGTGTGAGAGTGAGAATGAGTGTGTGAGCGGGAGTTTGTGTGAAAGTGAGTGTGTGTGAGAGAGAGGATGTGTGCGTGTGAGTGAGTGTGCAAGTGAGTGTGCGAGTGAGTGTGTCAATGAGTGTGTCTGTGTGAGTGTGAGTTACTGTGTCTCACGTACCTGGGATGCTGCTGATTGAGTCTATTAATCGCTGCACCTCGGGCATATCGGTGGGAAATTTCTCAAATTCTGTTGTGGTCGGAACTTCTGGGTTAAAATCGAGTTGGAGAAACTCTTCCAGTCTGTTTGGGAGAGAGAGAAGAGAATGACTGTTGGCAATGGGGGCATTACTGGGATTCAGTCTTCAATAGCAGAGGAGGTGTCTCTCAAGTACCTCACTCAAGTAGAACTTCCTCTAGCACAGCTTGAGGCAATGAGGGTGAGCCGACTCACTCATCAAGATCCCAAAGAGATTCTACATATGGCCTCCTTCTGCATCGTAGAGATGCTGTAAGGACATGATCCAACTCTGGTCACATGATAACAGGAATAAGAGTTATCCATCCCGGACACACTGAGGGAGCCTCCGCTCCATCCCAGACACACTGAGGGAATCTCCACTCCATCCCGGACACACTGTGGGAATCTCTGCTCCATCCCGGACACACTGAGGGAATCTGCGCTCCATCCCAGACACACTGAGGGAATCTCCGCTCCATCCCAGACACACTGAGGGAATCTCCGCTCCATCCCAGACACACTGAGGAAACCTCCGCTCCATCCCGGACACACTGAGGGAATCTCCGCTCCATCCCAGACACACTGCGGGAATCTCCGCTCCATCCCAGACACACTGAGGGAATCTCCGCTCCATCCCAGACACACTGAGGGAGCCTCCGCTCCATCCCAGACACACTGAGGGAATCTCCGCTCCATCCCAGACACACTGAGGGAATCTCCGCTCCATCCCAGACACACTGTGGGAATCTCCGCTCCATCCCAGACACACTGAGGGAATCTCCGCTCCATCCCAGACACACTGAGGGAATCTCTGCTCCATCCCAGACACACTGAGGGAATCTCCGCTCCATCCCAGACACACTGAGGGAATCTCCGCTCCATCCCAGACACACTGAGGGAATCTCCGCTCCATCCCGGACACACTGAGGGAATCTCCGCTCCATCCCAGACACGCTGAGGGAATCTCCGCTCCATCCCAGACACACTGAGGGAATATCCGCTCCATCCCAGACACACTGCGGGAATCTCCGCTCCATCCCAGACACACTGCGGGAATCTCCGCTCCATCCCAGACACACTGAGGGAATCTCCGCTCCATCCCAGACACACTGAGGGAATCTCCGCTCCATCCCAGACACACTGAGGGAATCTCCGCTCCATCCCAGACACACTGAGGGAATCTCCGCTCCATCCCAGACACACTGAGGGAATCTCCGCTCCATCCCAGACACACTGAGGGAATCTCCGCTCCATCCCAGACACACTGCGGGAATCTCCGCTCCATCCCGGACACACTGAGGGAATCTCCGCTCCATCCCAGACACACTGCGGGAATCTCCGCTCCATCCCAGACACACTGCGGGAATCTCCGCTCCATCCCAGACACACTGCGGGAATCTCCGCTCCATCCCAGACACACTGAGGGAATCTCTGCTCCATCCCAGACACACTGCGGGAATCTCCGCTCCATCCCAGACACACTGCGGGAATCTCCGCTCCATCCCAGACACACTGAGGGAATCTCTGCTCCATCCCAGACACACTGAGGGAATCTCTGCTCCATCCCAGACACACTGCGGGAATCTCCGCTCCATCCCAGACACACTGAGGGAATCTCTGCTCCATCCCAGACACACTGAGGGAATCTCTGCTCCATCCCAGACACACTGCGGGAATCTCCGCTCCATCCCAGACACACTGAAGGAATCTCCGCTCCATCCCAGACACACTGAGGGAATCTCCGCTCCATCCCAGACACACTGAGGGAGCCTCCGCTCCATCCCAGACACACTGTGGGAATCCCGCTCCATCCCAGACACACTGTGGGAATCTCCGCTCCATCCCAGACACACTGAGGGAATCTCCGCTCCATCCCAGACACACTGTGGGAATCCCGCTCCATCCCAGACACACTGTGGGAATCTCCGCTCCATCCCAGACACACTGAGGGAATCTCCGCTCCATCCCAGACACACTGAGGGAATCTCCGCTCCATCCCAGACACACTGTGGGAATCCCGCTCCATCCCAGACACACTGCGGGAATCTCCGCTCCATCCCAGACACACTGAGGGAATCTCCGCTCCATCCCAGACACACTGAGGGAATCTCCGCTCCATCCCAGACACACTGAGGGAATCTCCGCTCCATCCCAGACACACTGAGGGAATCTCCGCTCCATCCCAGACACACTGAGGGAATCTCCGCTCCATCCCAGACACACTGAGGGAATCTCCGCTCCATCCCAGACACACTGCGGGAATCTCCGCTCCATCCCGGACACACTGAGGGAATCTCCGCTCCATCCCAGACACACTGCGGGAATCTCCGCTCCATCCCAGACACACTGCGGGAATCTCCGCTCCATCCCAGACACACTGCGGGAATCTCCGCTCCATCCCAGACACACTGAGGGAATCTCTGCTCCATCCCAGACACACTGCGGGAATCTCCGCTCCATCCCAGACACACTGCGGGAATCTCCGCTCCATCCCAGACACACTGAGGGAATCTCTGCTCCATCCCAGACACACTGAGGGAATCTCTGCTCCATCCCAGACACACTGCGGGAATCTCCGCTCCATCCCAGACACACTGAGGGAATCTCTGCTCCATCCCAGACACACTGAGGGAATCTCTGCTCCATCCCAGACACACTGCGGGAATCTCCGCTCCATCCCAGACACACTGAAGGAATCTCCGCTCCATCCCAGACACACTGAGGGAATCTCCGCTCCATCCCAGACACACTGAGGGAATCTCCGCTCCATCCCAGACACACTGAGGGAATCTCCGCTCCATCCCAGACACACTGAGGGAATCTCCGCTCCATCCCAGACACACTGAGGGAATCTCCGCTCCATCCCAGACACACTGAGGGAATCTCCGCTCCATCCCAGACACACTGCGGGAATCTCTGCTCCATCCCAGACACACTGCGGGAATCTCTGCTCCATCCCAGACACACTGAGGGAATCTCCGCTCCATCCCAGACACACTGAGGGAATCTCTGCTCCATCCCAGACACACTGAGGGAATCTCCGCTCCATCCCAGACACGCTGCGGGAATCTCTGCTCCATCCCAGACACACTGTGGGAATCTCCGCTCCATCCCAGACACACTGAGGGAATCTCCGCTCCATCCCAGACACACTGAGGGAATCTCCGCTCCATCCCAGACACACTGAGGGAATCTCTGCTCCATCCCAGACACACTGAGGGAATCTCCGCTCCATCCCAGACACACTGAGGGAATCTCCGCTCCATCCCAGACACACTGAGGGAATCTCCGCTCCATCCCAGACACACTGAGGGAATCTCCGCTCCATCCCAGACACACTGAGGGAATCTCTGCTCCATCCCAGACACACTGAGGGAATCTCCGCTCCATCCCAGACACACTGAGGGAATCTCCGCTCCATCCCAGACACACTGAGGGAATCTCCGCTCCATCCCAGACACACTGAGGGAATATCCGCTCTATCCCAGACACACTGAGGGAATCTCCGCTCCATCCCGGACACACTGAGGGAATCTCCGCTCCATCCCAGACACACTGAGGGAATCTCCGCTCCATCCCAGACACACTGAGGGAATCTCTGCTCCATCCCAGACACACTGAGGGAATCTCCGCTCCATCCCAGACACACTGAGGGAATCTCTGCTCCATCCCAGACACACTGAGGGAATCTCTGCTCCATCCCAGACACACTGAGGGAATCTCCGCTCCATCCCAGACACACTGTGGGAATCTCTGCTCCATCCCAGACACACTGAGGGAGCCTCCGCTCCATCCCAGACACGCTGCGGGAATCTCCGCTCCATCCCAGACACACTGAGGGAATCTCCGCTCCATCCCAGACACACTGAGGGAATCTCCGCTCCATCCCAGACACACTGTGGGAATCTCCGCTCCATCCCAGACACACTGAGGGAATCTCCGCTCCATCCCAGACACGCTGAGGGAATCTCCGCTCCATCCCAGACACACTGAGGGAGCCTCCGCTCCATCCCAGACACACTGAGGGAATCTCCGCTCCATCCCAGACACACTGAGGGAATCCCGCTCCATCCCAGACACACTGAGGGAACCTCCGCTCCATCCCAGACACACTGAGGGAATCTCCGCTCCATCCCAGACACACTGAGGGAATCTCCGCTCCATCCCAGACACACTGTGGGAATCTCCGCTCCATCCCAGACACACTGAAGGAATCTCTGCTCCATCCCAGACACACTGAGGGAATCTCCGCTCCATCCCAGACACACTGAGGGAATCTCCGCTCCATCCCAGACACACTGAGGGAATCTCCGCTCCATCCCAGACACACTGAGGGAATCTCCGCTCCATCCCAGACACACTGAGGGAACCTCCGCTCCATCCCAGACACACTGAGGGAATCTCCGCTCCATCCCAGACACACTGCGGGAATCTCTGCTCCATCCCAGACACACTGAGGGAATCTCCGCTCTATCCCAGACACGCTGAGGGAATCTCCGCTCCATCCCAGACACACTGAGGGAGCCTCCGCTCCATCCCAGACACACTGAGGGAATCTCCGCTCCATCCCAGACACACTGTGGGAATCTCCGCTCCATCCCAGACACACTGAGGGAATCTCCGCTCCATCCCAGACACACTGAGGGAATCTCCGCTCCATCCCAGACACACTGTGGGAATCTCCGCTCCATCCCAGACACACTGAGGGAATCTCCGCTCCATCCCAGACACACTGAGCGAATCTCCGCTCCATCCCAGACACACTGCGGGAATCTCTGCTCCATCCCAGACACACTGAGGGAATCTCCGCTCCATCCCAGACACACTGAGGGAATCTCCGCTCCATCCGAGACACACTGAGGGAATCTCCGCTCCATCCCAGACACACTGAGGGAATCTCCGCTCCATCCCAGACACACTGTGGGAATCTCCGCTCCATCCCAGACACACTGTGGGAATCTCCGCTCCATCCCAGACACACTGAGGGAATCTCCGCTCCATCCCAGACACACTGAAGGAATCTCCGCTCCATCCCAGACACACTGAGGGAATCTCCGCTCCATCCCAGACACACTGAGGGAATCTCCGCTCCATCCCAGACACACTGAGGGAATCTCCGCTCCATCCCAGACACACTGAGGGAATCTCCGCTCCATCCCAGACACACTGCGGGAATCTCTGCTCCATCCCAGACACACTGAGGGAATCACTGCTCCATCCCAGACACACTGTGGGAATATCCGCTCCATCCCAGACACACTGAGGGAATCTCTGCTCCATCCCAGACACACTGAGGGAATCTCCGCTCCATCCCGGACACACTGAGGGAATCTCCGCTCCATCCCAGACACACTGAGGGAATCTCTGCTCCATCCCAGACACACTGAGGGAATCCCTGCTCCATCCCAGACACACTGCGGGAATCTCTGTTCCATCCCAGACACACTGTGGGAATCTCCGCTCCATCCCAGACACACTGTGGGAATATCCGCTCCATCCCAGACACACTGAGGGAATCTCCGCTCCATCCCAGACACACTGCGGGAATCTCTGTTCCATCCCAGACACACTGAGGGAATCTCCGCTCCATCCCGGACACACTGAGGGAATCTCCGCTCCATCCCAGACACACTGCGGGAATCTCTGCTCCATCCCAGACACACTGAGGGAATCTCTGCTCCATCCCAGACACACTGTGGGAATCTCCGCTCCATCCCAGACACACTGTGGGAATCTCCGCTCCATCCCAGACACACTGAGGGAATCTCCGCTCCATCCCAGACACACTGAGGGAATCTCCGCTCCATCCCAGACACACTGTGGGAATCTCTGCTCCATCCCAGACACACTGAGGGAATCTCCGCTCCATCCCAGACACACTGTGGGAATCTCTGCTCCATCCCAGACACACTGAAGGAATCTCCGCTCCATCCCAGACACACTGAGGGAATCTCCGCTCCATCCCAGACACACTGAAGGAATCTCCGCTCCATCCCAGACACACTGAGGGAATATCCGCTCCATCCCAGACACACTGAAGGAATCTCTGCTCCATCCCAGACACACTGAAGGAATCTCTGCTCCATCCCAGACACACTGAGGGAATCTCCGCTCCATCCCAGACACACTGCGGGAATCTCTGTTCCATCCCAGACACACTGAGGGAATTTCCGCTCCATCCCAGACACACTGAGGGAATATCCGCTCCATCCCAGACACACTGAGGGAATCTCTGCTCCATCCCAGACACACTGAGGGAATCTCTGCTCCATCCCAGACACACTGAGGGAATCTCCGCTCCATCCCAGACACACTGAGGGAATCTCCGCTCCATCCCAGACACACTGAGGGAATCTCCGCTCCATCCCAGACACACTGAGGGAATCTCCGCTCCATCCCAGACACACTGAGGGAATCTCTGCTCCATCCCAGACACACTGAGGGAACCTCCGCTCCATCCCAGACACACTGAGGGAATCTCCGCTCCATCCCAGACACACTGTGGGAATCCCGCTCCATCCCAGACACACTGTGGGAATCCCGCTCCATCCCAGACACACTGAGGGAATCTCCGCTCCATCCCAGACACACTGAGGGAATCTCCGCTCCATCCCAGACACACCGAGGGAATCTCCGCTCCATCCCAGACACACTGAGGGAATCTCCGCTCCATCCCAGACACACTGCGGGAATCTCTGCTCCATCCCAGACACACTGAGGGAATCTCTGCTCCATCCCAGACACACTGTGGGAATATCCGCTCCATCCCAGACACACTGAGGGAATCTCTGCTCCATCCCAGACACACTGAGGGAATCTCTGCTCCATCCCAGACACACTGAGGGAATCTCCGCTCCATCCCAGACACACTGTGGGAATCTCCGCTCCATCCCAGACACACTGTGGGAATCTCTGTTCCATCCCAGACACACTGAGGGAATCTCCGCTCCATCCCGGACACACTGAGTGAATCTCTGCTCCATCCCAGACACACTGAGGGAATCTCCGCTCCATCCCAGACACACTGCGGGAATCTCCGCTCCATCCCAGACACACTGAGGGAATCTCCGCTCCATCCCAGACACACTGCGGGAATCTCCGCTCCATCCCAGACACACTGAGGGAATCTCCGCTCCATCCCAGACACACTGCGGGAATCTCCGCTCCATCCCAGACACACTGTGGGAATATCCGCTCCATCCCAGACACACTGAGGGAATCTCCGCTCCATCCCAGACACACTGAGGGAATCTCCGCTCCATCCCAGACACACTGAGGGAATCTCCGCTCCATCCCAGACACACTGAGGGAATCCCCGCTCCATCCCAGACACACTGAGGGAATCTCCGCTCCATCCCAGACACACTGAGGGAATCTCCGCTCCATCCCAGACACACTGAGGGAATCTCCGCTCCATCCCAGACACACTGAAGGAATCTCCGCTCCATCCCAGACACACTGAGGGAATCTCCGCTCCATCCCAGACACACTGAGGGAATCTCCGCTCCATCCCAGACACACTGAGGGAATCTCCGCTCCATCCCAGACACACTGAGGGAATCTCCGCTCCATCCCAGACACACTGAGGGAATCTCCGCTCCATCCCGGACACACTGAGGGAATCTCCGCTCCATCCCAGACACACTGAAGGAATCTCCGCTCCATCCCAGACACACTGAGGGAATCTCCGCTCCATCCCAGACACACTGTGGGAATCTCTGCTCCATTCCAGACACACTGCGGGAATCTCTGCTCCATCCCAGACACACTGAGGGAGCCTCCGCTCCATCCCAGACACACTGAGGGAATCTCCGCTCCATCCCAGACACACTGAGGGAATCTCCGCTCCATCCCAGACACACTGAGGGAATCTCCGCTCCATCCCGGACACACTGAGGGAATCTCCGCTCCATCCCAGACACACTGAGGGAATCTCTGCTCCATCCCAGACACACTGAGGGAATCTCTGTTCCATCCCAGACACACTGAGGGAATCTCTGCTCCATCCCAGACACACTGAGGGAATCTCCGCTCCATCCCAGACACACTGCGGGAATCTCTGCTCCATCCCAGACACACTGTGGGAATCTCCGCTCCATCCCAGACACACTGTGGGAATCTCTGTTCCATCCCAGACACACTGAGGGAATCTCCGCTCCATCCCGGACACACTGAGGGAATCTCCGCTCCATCCCAGACACACTGCGGGAATCTCTGTTCCATCCCAGACACACTGAGGGAATCTCCGCTCCATCCCGGACACACTGAGGGAATCTCCGCTCCATCCCGGACACACTGAGGGAATCTCCGCTCCATCCCAGACACACTGCGGGAATCTCTGTTCCATCCCAGACACACTGAGGGAATCTCCGCTCCATCCCGGACACACTGAGGGAATCTCCGCTCCATCCCAGACACACTGCGGGAATCTCTGCTCCATCCCAGACACACTGTGGGAATCTCCGCTCCATCCCAGACACACTGTGGGAATCTCCGCTCCATCCCAGACACACTGTGGGAATCTCCGCTCCATCCCAGACACACTGAGGGAATCTCCGCTCCATCCCAGACACACTGAAGGAATCTCTGCTCCATCCCAGACACACTGAAGGAATCTCTGCTCCATCCCAGACACACTGAGGGAATCTCCGCTCCATCCCAGACACACTGCGGGAATCTCTGTTCCATCCCAGACACACTGAGGGAATTTCCGCTCCATCCCAGACACACTGAGGGAATATCCGCTCCATCCCAGACACACTGAGGGAATCTCTGCTCCATCCCAGACACACTGAGGGAATCTCTGCTCCATCCCAGACACACTGAGGGAATCTCCGCTCCATCCCAGACACACTGAGGGAATCTCCGCTCCATCCCAGACACACTGAGGGAATCTCCGCTCCATCCCAGACACACTGAGGGAATCTCCGCTCCATCCCAGACACACTGAGGGAATCTCTGCTCCATCCCAGACACACTGAGGGAACCTCCGCTCCATCCCAGACACACTGAGGGAATCTCCGCTCCATCCCAGACACACTGTGGGAATCCCGCTCCATCCCAGACACACTGTGGGAATCCCGCTCCATCCCAGACACACTGAGGGAATCTCCGCTCCATCCCAGACACACTGAGGGAATCTCCGCTCCATCCCAGACACACCGAGGGAATCTCCGCTCCATCCCAGACACACTGAGGGAATCTCCGCTCCATCCCAGACACACTGCGGGAATCTCTGCTCCATCCCAGACACACTGAGGGAATCTCTGCTCCATCCCAGACACACTGTGGGAATATCCGCTCCATCCCAGACACACTGAGGGAATCTCTGCTCCATCCCAGACACACTGAGGGAATCTCTGCTCCATCCCAGACACACTGAGGGAATCTCCGCTCCATCCCAGACACACTGTGGGAATCTCCGCTCCATCCCAGACACACTGTGGGAATCTCTGTTCCATCCCAGACACACTGAGGGAATCTCCGCTCCATCCCGGACACACTGAGTGAATCTCTGCTCCATCCCAGACACACTGAGGGAATCTCCGCTCCATCCCAGACACACTGCGGGAATCTCCGCTCCATCCCAGACACACTGAGGGAATCTCCGCTCCATCCCAGACACACTGCGGGAATCTCCGCTCCATCCCAGACACACTGAGGGAATCTCCGCTCCATCCCAGACACACTGCGGGAATCTCCGCTCCATCCCAGACACACTGTGGGAATATCCGCTCCATCCCAGACACACTGAGGGAATCTCCGCTCCATCCCAGACACACTGAGGGAATCTCCGCTCCATCCCAGACACACTGAGGGAATCTCCGCTCCATCCCAGACACACTGAGGGAATCCCCGCTCCATCCCAGACACACTGAGGGAATCTCCGCTCCATCCCAGACACACTGAGGGAATCTCCGCTCCATCCCAGACACACTGAGGGAATCTCCGCTCCATCCCAGACACACTGAAGGAATCTCCGCTCCATCCCAGACACACTGAGGGAATCTCCGCTCCATCCCAGACACACTGAGGGAATCTCCGCTCCATCCCAGACACACTGAGGGAATCTCCGCTCCATCCCAGACACACTGAGGGAATCTCCGCTCCATCCCAGACACACTGAGGGAATCTCCGCTCCATCCCGGACACACTGAGGGAATCTCCGCTCCATCCCAGACACACTGAAGGAATCTCCGCTCCATCCCAGACACACTGAGGGAATCTCCGCTCCATCCCAGACACACTGTGGGAATCTCTGCTCCATTCCAGACACACTGCGGGAATCTCTGCTCCATCCCAGACACACTGAGGGAGCCTCCGCTCCATCCCAGACACACTGAGGGAATCTCCGCTCCATCCCAGACACACTGAGGGAATCTCCGCTCCATCCCAGACACACTGAGGGAATCTCCGCTCCATCCCGGACACACTGAGGGAATCTCCGCTCCATCCCAGACACACTGAGGGAATCTCTGCTCCATCCCAGACACACTGAGGGAATCTCTGTTCCATCCCAGACACACTGAGGGAATCTCTGCTCCATCCCAGACACACTGAGGGAATCTCCGCTCCATCCCAGACACACTGCGGGAATCTCTGCTCCATCCCAGACACACTGTGGGAATCTCCGCTCCATCCCAGACACACTGTGGGAATCTCCGCTCCATCCCGGACACACTGAGGGAATCTCCGCTCCATCCCAGACACACTGCGGGAATCTCTGTTCCATCCCAGACACACTGAGGGAATCTCCGCTCCATCCCGGACACACTGAGGGAATCTCCGCTCCATCCCGGACACACTGAGGGAATCTCCGCTCCATCCCAGACACACTGCGGGAATCTCTGTTCCATCCCAGACACACTGAGGGAATCTCCGCTCCATCCCGGACACACTGAGGGAATCTCCGCTCCATCCCAGACACACTGCGGGAATCTCTGCTCCATCCCAGACACACTGTGGGAATCTCCGCTCCATCCCAGACACACTGTGGGAATCTCCGCTCCATCCCAGACACACTGTGGGAATCTCCGCTCCATCCCAGACACACTGAGGGAATCTCCGCTCCATCCCAGACACACTGAGGGAATCTCCGCTCCATCCCAGACACACTGAGGGAATCCCCGCTCCATCCCAGACACACTGAGGGAATCTCCGCTCCATCCCAGACACACTGAGGGAATCCCCGCTCCATCCCAGACACACTGAGGGAATCTCCGCTCCATCCCAGACACACTGTGGGAATCTCTGCTCCATTCCAGACACACTGTGGGAATCTCCGCTCCATCCCAGACACACTGTGGGAATCTCCGCTCCATCCCAGACACACTGAGGGAATCTCCGCTCCATCCCAGACACACTGTGGGAATCTCTGCTCCATTCCAGACACACTGAGGGAATCTCTGCTCCATCCCAGACACACTGAGGGAATCTCCGCTCCATCCCAGACACACTGCGGGAATCTCTGCTCCATCCCAGACACACTGAGGGAATATCCGCCCCATCCCAGACACGCTGAGGGAATCTCTGCTCCATCCCAGACACACTGAGGGAATCTCCGCTCCATCCCAGACACACTGCGGGAATCTCCGCTCCATCCCAGACACACTGAGGGAATCTCCGCTCCATCCCAGACACACTGCGGGAATCTCCGCTCCATCCCAGACACACTGAGGGAATCCCCGCTCCATCCCAGACACACTGAGGGAATCTCCGCTCCATCCCAGACACACTGAGGGAATCTCCGCTCCATCCCAGACACACTGAGGGAATCTCTGCTCCATCCCAGACACACTGAGGGAATCTCCGCTCCATCCCAGACACACTGAGGGAATCCCCGCTCCATCCCAGACACACTGCGGGAATCTCCGCTCCATCCCAGACACACTGAGGGAATCTCCGCTCCATCCCAGACACACTGAGGGAATCTCCGCTCCATCCCAGACACACTGAGGGAATCTCTGCTCCATCCCAGACACACTGAGGGAATCTCCGCTCCATCCCAGACACACTGCGGGAATCTCTGTTCCATCCCAGACACACTGAGGGAATCTCCGCTCCATCCCAGACACACTGAGGGAATCTCCGCTCCATCCCAGACACACTGAGGGAATCTCTGCTCCATCCCAGACACACTGAGGGAATCTCTGCTCCATCCCAGACACACTGAACAAGAACAAAGAACAAAACAGCACAGGAACAGGCCCTTCGGCCCTCCAAGCCTGTAGCGGCCATGATACCAGCCTTTGGCCAAAACCCTCAGCACTTCCTTGTGCCGTATCCCTCTATACCCGTCCTATCCATGTGTTTGTCGAGATGCCTTTTGATCACCGTTAATGTATCTGTTTCCACAACCGCCCCTGGCAACACGTTCCAGGCACTCACCACCCTCTGTGTAAAAAACCTGCCTCGCACATCTCCTCTAAACTTTGCCCCACGCACCTTAAACCCCCACCCCCGGTGACTGATCCCTCCACCCTGGGAAAGAGTGCCTGCCCATCCACTCTATCCATGCCCCTCATAATCTTGTAGACGTCTATCGGGTCACCCCTCAACCTCGCCGTTCTAATGAAAACAGTCCGAGTCTATTCAGTCTCTCCACATAGCTAACACCCTCCAGACCAGGCAACATCCTGGTAAACCTCCTCTGCACCCTCTCCAAAGCCTCCACATCCTTCTGGTAAAGTAAGAAGCCTTACAACACCAAGTTAAAGTCCAACAGGTTTGTTTGGAATCACTAGCTTTCGGAGCACTGCTCCTTCATCAGGTGACTCACAGCGCCAGGGACCCAGATTCAATTCCGGCCTGGGGTGACTGTGCGGAGTCGGCACGTTCTCCCAGTGTGTGCGTGGGTTTCCTCCGGGTGCTCCGGTTTCCTCCCACAGTCCAAAGATGTGCAGGTTAGGAAGGTTGGCCAATATAAATTGTCCCTTAGTGTCTAAAAAGTGGCGTCACTGAGTACATCAGGGATAATGTGCATATCAAACGGTTGGCATGATCCAGTGCCTGATGTGTACGCAGAGACCGTACCAACAGGAGTCACGTTCGCCCAGCAGACTGAAGGGTCACATTTACTCTGAACGTTCGTCAGTGAACGGCAAGGTTGAGAAATAGATTCCACAGTGAGCCAGACTGATCATACCAGAGATGCAGAGAGGTATGACAGTGTTGCTGGGGGTACAGTGAACCAACCCACTGACACAGTGAGGATACCAATGTTTCCATCACAGAACTGATACAGTGTTGAAGGCGGCCAAACAACCAGCCTGTCTGCACCGACTCTCCAAACGAGCATCGCGACTTCGCGCCCTTCCCCTGACTTTCCCCCCAATGCCCCGGCACATTGTTTCTGTTCAAATAGCCATCCAAAGTCCAGCTGAACGCCTCGATTGTACCTGCCTCCACCTCATTTCCAGGGCGTGAATTCCTGACCCCAACCATTCGCTGGGTGAAAAAGCTTTTCCTCGTGTCACATTTGCCCCTTTTGCAAATCGCTATAAATCTGTGCCCCCTCGTTCTTGTCCTTTTACGAGGGAGAACAGTTTCTCCCCGTCTACTCTGTCTAGCCCCATCATGGTTTTGAACATCTCTATCAAATCTCCTCTGAACCTTCTTCTCTCCGAGGAGAACAGTCCCGACCTCTCCAATCGATCGTCACAACTGAAGTTTCTCATCCCTGGAGTCATTCCTGTAAACCTCCTCCCCACCCAGGTCCCACTGCTCCAGCACTCCGTTATCAATTTTACCCTTTACCTTAAACAATCTCTCCATGTTCTTCCTGCCAAAATGCACCACCGCACATTTCTCCACATTGAACCTCATCTGCCGCCTACCTGCCCACGCCGCCTGCCTGCCCCCACTCCACCTACCTGCCCACTCCGCCTACCTGCCCACTCCACCTACCTGCCCACTCCACCTACCTGCCCCCACTCCACCTACCTGCCCACTCCACCTACCTGCCCACTCTACCAAGCTGCCCACTCCACCAACCTGCCCACTCCACCTACCTGCCCACTCCACCTATCTGCCCACTCCACATACCTGCCCCCACTCCACCTACCTGCCCACTCCACCTACCTGCCCACTCCACCTACCTGCCCACTCCACCAACCTGCCCACTCCACCAACCTGCCCCCACTCCACCTACCTGCCCACTCCACCTACCTGCCCCCTCCACCTACCTGCCCACACTCCACCTACCTGCCCCCTCCACCTACCTGCCCCCACTCCACCTACCTGCCCACTCCACCTACCTGCCCCCACTCCACCTACCTGCCCCCACTCCACCTACCTGCCCCCACTCCACATACCTGCCCACTCCACCTACCTGCCCACTCCACCTACCTGCCCCCACTCCACCTACCTGCCCATTCCACCTACCTGCCCACTCCAACTACCCGCCCCCACTCCACCTACCTGCCCCCACTCCACCTACCTGCCCATTCCACCTACCTGCCCACTCCACCTACCCGCCCACTCCACCTACCTGCCCACTCCACCTACCTGCCCACTCCACCTACCTGCCCATTCCACCTACCCGCCCCCACTCCACCTACCTGCCCATTCCACCTACCTGCCCACTCCACCTACCCGCCCACTCCACCTACCTGCCCACTCCACCTACCTGCCCACTCCACCTACCTGCCCATTCCACCTACCCGCCCCCACTCCACCTACCTGCCCATTCCACCTACCCGCCCCCACTCCACCTACCTGCCCACTCCACCTACCCGTCCCCACTCCACCTACCTGCCTACTCCACCAACCTGCCCACTCCACCTACCTGCCCACTCCACCTACCCGCCCCCACTCCACCTACCCGCCCACTCCACCTACCTGCCCACTCCACCTACCTGCCCACTCCACCTACCTGCCCACTCCACCAACCTGCCCACTCCACCTACCTGCCCACTCCACCTACCTGCCGACTCCACCAACCTGCCCACTCCACCTACCTGCCCACTCCACCTACCTGCCCACTCCGCCTACCTGCCCACTCCACCTGCCTGCCCTCTCCACCTACCCGCCCACTCCGCCTACCTGCCCCCACTCCACCTACCCGCCCACTCTACCTACCCGCCCACTCCACCAACCTGCCCATTCCACCTACCTGCCCACTCCACCTACCCGCCCCCACTCCACCTACCCGCCCACTCAACCTACCTGCCCCCACTCCGCCTACCCACCCACTACACCTACCCGCCCACTCCACCTATCTGCCCACTCCACCTACCTGCCCACTCCACCTAACTGCCCACTCCAACTACCTGCCCACTCCACCTAACTGCCCACTCCACCTACCCGCCCACTCCACCAACCTGCCCATTCCACCTACCTGCCCACTCCACCTACCTGCCCACTCCACCTACGTGCCCCCACTCCGCCTACCTCCCCACTCCACCTACCTGCCCCCACTCCACCTACCCGTCCACTCCACCAACCTGCCCATTCCACCTACATGCCCACTCCACCTACCTGCCCACTCCACCTACCCGCGCCCACTCCACCTACCTGCCCACTCCACCTACCTGCCCACTCCACCTACCCGCCCCCACTCCACCTACCCGCACCCACTCCACCTACCTGCCCCCACTCCACCTACCTGCCCCCACTCCACCTACCCGCCCACTCCACCTACGTGCCCCCACTCCACCTACCCGCCCCCACTCCACCTACCTGCCCACTCCACCAACCTGCCCCCACTCCACCTTCCCGCCCCCAATCCTCCTACCTGCCCCCACTCCACCTACCTGCCCACTCCACCAACCCGCCCACTCCAACTACCCGCCCACTCCACCTACCCGCCCCCACTCCACCTACCCACCCACTCCACGTACCTGCCCCCACTCCACCTACCTGCCCACTCCACCTACCCGCCCACTCCACCTACCCGCACACTCCACCTACCTGCCCACTCCACCTACCTGCCCATTCCACTCTACCTGCCCACTCCACCAACCTGCCCACTCCACCTACCTGCCCACTCCACCTACCTGCCCACTCCGCCTACCTGCCCACTCCGCCTACCTGCCCACTCCACCTACCTGCCCTCTCCACCTACCCGCCCACTCCGCCTACCTGCCCCCACTCCACCTACCCGCCCACTCTACCTACCTGCCCACTCCGCCTACCTGCCCACTCCGCCTACCTGCCCACTCCACCTACCTGCCCTCTCCACCTACCCGCCCACTCCACCTACCTGCCCACTCCACCTACACGCCCACTCCACCTACCCGCCCCCACTCCACCTACCTGCCCACTCCACCTTTCTGCCCACTCCACCTACCCGCCCACTCCACCTACCTGCCCATTCCACCTACCTGCCCACTCCACCTACCCGCCCACTCCACCTACCCGCCCCCACTCCACCTACCTGCCCCCACTCCACCTACCTGCCCATTCCACCTACCTGCCGACTCCACCTACCCGCCCCCACTCCACCTACCTGCCCCCACTCCATCTACCTGCCCATTCCACCTACCTGCCCACTCCACCTACCCGCCCCCACTCCACCTACCCGCCCCCACTCCACCTACCTGCCCACGCCACCTACCCGCCCCCACTCTACCTACCTGCCCCCACTTCACCTACCCGCCCCCACTCCACCTACCTGCCCACTCCACCTACCCGCCCCCACTCCACCTACCTGCCCACTCCACCTACCTGCCCCCACTCCACCTACCTGCCCCCACTCCACCTACCTGCCCCCACTCCACCTACCTGCCCATTCCACCCACCTGCCCACTCCACCTACCCGCCCCCACTCCACCTACCTGCCCCCACTCCACCAACCTGCCCATTCCACCTACCTGCCCACTCCACCTACCCGCCCCCACTCCACCTACCCGCCCCCACTCCACCTAACTGCCCACGCCACCTACCCGCCCCCACTCTACCTACCTGCCCCCACTCCACCTACCCGCCCCCACTCCACCTACCTGCCCACTCCACCTACCCGTCCCCACTCCACCTACCTGCCCACTCCACCTACCTGCCCCCACTCCACCTACCTGCCCCCACTCCACCTACCTGCCCCCACTCCACCTACCCGCCCACTCCACCTACCCGCCCACTCCACCTACCTGCCCACTCCACCTACCTGCCCACTCCACCTGCCAGCCCACTCCACCTACCTGCCCACTCCACCTGCCTACCCCCACTCCACCTACCTGCCCACTCTACCTACCTGCCCACTCCACCTACCTGCCCACTCCACCTACCTGCCCACTCCACCTACCCGCCCACTCCACCTACCTGCCCACTCCACCTACCCGCCCCTACTCCACCTACCTGCCCACTCGACCTACCTGCCCACTCCACCTACCTGCCCACTCCACCTACCTGCCCACTCCACCTACTCACCCCCACTCCACCTACCTGCCCACTCCACCTACCTGCCCACTCCACCTACCTGCCCACTCCACCTACCTGCCCACTCCACCTACCTGCCCACTCCACCTACCTGCCCACTCCACCTACCTGCTCACTCCACCTACCTGCCCACTCCACCTACCTGCCCACTCCATCAGCCTGCCCCCACTCCACCTACCCGCCCACTCCACCTACCTGCCCACTCTACCTACCTGCCCACTCCACCTACCTGCCCACTCCACCTACCTGCCCACTCCACCTACCTGCCCACTCCACCTACCCGCCCCCACTCCACCTACCTGCCCACTCCACCTACCTGCCCACTCCACCTACCTGCCCACTCCACCTACCTGCCCACTCCACCTACCTGCCCACTCCACCTACCTTTCCATTCCACCTACCCGCCCCCACTCCACCTACCCGCCCACTCCACCTACCCGCCCCCACTCCACCTACCCGCCCACTCCACCTACCTGCCCATTCCACCTACCTGCCCACTCCACCTACCTGCCCACTCCACCTACCCGCCCACTCCACCTACCTGCCCACTCCACCTACCCACCCCACTCCACCAACCTGCCCCCACTCCACCTACCTGCCCACTCCACCTACCTGCCCACTCCACCTACCCGCCCCCACTCCACCTCCCCGCCCCCACTCCACCTACCTGCCCACTCCACCTACCTGCCCACTCCACCTACCCGCCCACTCCACCTACCTGCCCACTCCACCTACCCGCCCACTCCACCTACCTGCCCACTCCACCTACCTGCCCACTCCACCTACCCGCCCACTCCACCTACCCGCTCACTCCACCTACCTGCCCACTCCACCTACCTGCCCACTCCACCTGCCAGCCCACTCCACCTACCTGCCCACAACACCTACCTGCCCACTCCACCTGCCTACCCCCACTCCACCTACCTGCCCACTCTACCTACCTGCCCAATCCACCTACCTGCCCACTCCACCTACCTGCCCACTCCACCTACCTGCCCACTCCACCTACCTGCCCACTCTACCTACCTGCCCAATCCACCTACCTGCCCCCACTCCACCTACCTGCCCACTCCACCTACCCGCCCCCACTCCACCTACCTGCCCCCACTCCACCTACCTGCCCACTCCACCTACCTGCCCACTCCACCTACCTGCCCACTCCACCTACCTGCCCACTCCACCTACCCGCCCCCACTCCATCTACCCACCCCCACTCCACCTACCTGCCCACTCCACCTACCTGCCCACTCCACCTACCTGCCCACTCCACCTGCCTGCCCCCACTCCACCTACCTGCCCACTCCACCTACCTGCCCACTCCACCTACCTGCCCACTCTACCTACCTGCTCACTCCACCTACCTGCCCACTCCACCTACCTGCCCACTCCACCAGCCTTCCCCCACTCCACCTACCCGCCCACTCCACCTACCCGCCCACTCCACCTACCTGCCCACTCCACCTACCTGCCCACTCCACCTACCTGCCCCCATTCCACCTACCTGCCCACTCCACCTACCCGCCCCCACTCCACCTACCCGCCCACTCCACCCACCTGCCCACTCCACCTACCTGCCCACTCCACCTACCCGCCCCCACTCCACCTCCCCGCCCCCACTCCACCTACCTGCCCACTCCACCTACCTGCCCACTCCACCTACCCGCCCACTCCACCTACCTGCCCACTCCACCTACCCGCCCACTCCACCTACCTGCCCACTCCACCTACCTGCCCACTCCACCTACCCGCCCACTCCACCTACCCGCCCACTCCACCTACCTGCCCACTCCACCTACCTGCCCACTCCACCTGCCAGCCCACTCCACCTACCTGCCCACACCACCTACCTGCCCACTCCACCTGCCTACCCCCACTCCACCTACCTGCCCACTCTACCTACCTGCCCAATCCACCTACCTGCCCACTCCACCTACCTGCCCACTCCACCTACCTGCCCACTCCACCTACCTGCCCACTCTACCTACCTGCCCAATCCACCTACCTGCCCCCACTCCACCTACCTGCCCACTCCACCTACCCGCCCCCACTCCACCGACCTGCCCACTCCACCTACCTGCCCACTCCACCTACCTGCCCACTCCACCTACCTGCCCACTCCACCTACCCGCCCCCACTCCATCTACCCACCCCCACTCCACCTACCTGCCCACTCCACCTACCTGCCCACTCCACCTACCTGCCCACTCCACCTGCCTGCCCCCACTCCACCTACCTTCCCACTCCACCTACCTGCCCACTCCACCTACCTGCCCACTCTACCTACCTGCTCACTCCACCTACCTGCCCACTCCACCTACCTGCCCACCACCAGCCTGCCCCCACTCCACCTACCCGCCCACTCCACCTACCCGCCCACTCCACCTACCTGCCCACTCCACCTATCTGCCCACTCCACCTACCTGCCCCCACTCCACCTACCTGCCCACTCCACCTACCCGCCCCCACTCCACCTACCCGCCCACTCCACCCACCTGCCCACTCCACCTACCCGCCCCATTCCACCTACCC
Source organism: Scyliorhinus torazame (assembly GCF_047496885.1). Taxonomy (NCBI): domain Eukaryota; kingdom Metazoa; phylum Chordata; class Chondrichthyes; order Carcharhiniformes; family Scyliorhinidae; genus Scyliorhinus; species Scyliorhinus torazame. The sequence continues at coordinate 4,074,772 of NC_092718.1, forward strand.
GCCCACTCCACCTACCTGCCCATTCCACCTACCTGCCCACACCACCTACCCGCCCACTCCACCTACCCGCCCACTCCACCTACCCGCCCATTCCACCTACCTGCCCTCTCCACCTACCTGCCCATTCCACCTACCTGCCCACTCCACCTGCCAGCCCACTCCACCTACCTGCCCACTCCACCTGCCTACCCCCACTCCACCTACCTGCCCACTCTACCTACCTGCCCACTCCACCTACCTGCCCACTCCACCTACCTGCCCACTCCACCTACCCGCCCACTCCACCTACCTGCCCACTCCACCTACCCGCCCCTACTCCACCTACCTGCCCACTCGACCTACCTGCCCACTCCACCTACCTGCCCACTCCACCTACCTGCCCACTCCACCTACTCACCCCCACTCCACCTACCTGCCCACTCCACCTACCTGCCCACTCCACCTACCTGCCCACTCCACCTACCTGCCCAGTCCACCTACCTGCCCACTCCACCTACCTGCCCACTCCACCTACCTGCTCACTCCACCTACCTGCCCACTCCACCTACCTGCCCACTCCATCAGCCTGCCCCCACTCCACCTACCCGCCCACTCCACCTACCTGCCCACTCTACCTACCTGCCCACTCCACCTACCTGCCCACTCCACCTACCTGCCCACTCCACCTACCTGCCCACTCCACCTACCCGCCCCCACTCCTCCTACCTGCCCACTCCACCTACCTGCCCACTCCACCTACCTGCCCACTCCACCTACCTGCCCACTCCACCTACCTGCCCACTCCACCTACCTGCCCACTCCACCTACCTGTCCATTCCACCTACCCGCCCCCACTCCACCTACCCGCCCACTCCACCTACCCGCCCCCACTCCACCTACCCGCCCACTCCACCTACCTGCCCATTCCACCTACCTGCCCACTCCACCTACCTGCCCACTCCACCTACCCGCCCACTCCACCTACCTGCCCACTCCACCTACCCACCCCACTCCACCAACCTGCCCCCACTCCACCTACCTGCCCACTCCACCTACCTGCCCACTCCACCTACCCGCCCCCACTCCACCTCCCCGCCCCCACTCCACCTACCTGCCCACTCCACCTACCTGCCCACTCCACCTACCCGCCCACTCCACCTACCTGCCCACTCCACCTACCCGCCCACTCCACCTACCTGCCCACTCCACCTACCTGCCCACTCCACCTACCCGCCCACTCCAACTACCCGCCCACTCCACCTACCTGCCCACTCCACCTACCTGCCCACTCCACCTGCCAGCCCACTCCACCTACCTGCCCACACCACCTACCTGCCCACTCCACCTGCCTACCCCCACTCCACCTACCTGCCCACTCTACCTACCTGCCCAATCCACCTACCTGCCCACTCCACCTACCTGCCCACTCCACCTACCCGCCCACTCCACCTACCTGCCCACTCCACCTACCCGCCCCTACTCCACGTACCTGCCCACTCGACCTACCTGCCCACTCCACCTACCTGCCCACTCCACCTACCTGCCCACTCCACCTACTCACCCCCACTCCACCTACCTGCCCACTCCACCTACCTGCCCACTCCACCTACCTGCCCACTCCACCTACCTGCCCACTCCACCTACCTGCCCACTCCACCTACCTGCCCACTCCACCTACCTGCTCACTCCACCTACCTGCCCACTCCACCTACCTGCCCACTCCATCAGCCTGCCCCCACTCCACCTACCCGCCCACTCCACCTACCTGCCCACTCTACCTACCTGCCCACTCCACCTACCTGCCCACTCCACCTACCTGCCCACTCCACCTACCTGCCCACTCCACCTACCCGCCCCCACTCCTCCTACCTGCCCACTCCACCTACCTGCCCACTCCACCTACCTGCCCACTCCACCTACCTGCCCACTCCACCTACCTGTCCATTCCACCTACCCGCCCCCACTCCACCTACCCGCCCACTCCACCTACCCGCCCCCACTCCACCTACCCGCCCACTCCACCTACCTGCCCATTCCACCTACCTGCCCACTCCACCTACCTGCCCACTCCACCTACCCGCCCACTCCACCTACCTGCCCACTCCACCTACCCGCCCACTCCACCAACCTGCCCCCACTCCACCTACCTGCCCACTCCACCTACCTGCCCACTCCACCTACCCGCCCCCACTCCACCTCCCCGCCCCCACTCCACCTACCTGCCCACTCCACCTACCTGCCCACTCCACCTACCCGCCCACTCCACCTACCTGCCCACTCCACCTACCCGCCCACTCCACCTACCTGCCCACTCCACCTACCTGCCCACTCCACCTACCTGCCCACTCCACCTACCTGCCCACTCCACCTACTCACCCCCACTCCACCTACCTGCCCACTCCACCTACCTGCCCACTCCACCTACCTGCCCACTCCACCTACCTGCCCACTCCACCTACCTGCCCACTCCACCTACCTGCTCACTCCACCTACCTGCCCACTCCACCTACCTGCCCACTCCATCAGCCTGCCCCCACTCCACCTACCCGCCCACTCCACCTACCTGCCCACTCTACCTACCTGCCCACTCCACCTACCTGCCCACTCCACCTACCTGCCCACTCCACCTACCTGCCCACTCCACCTACCCGCCCCCACTCCTCCTACCTGCCCACTCCACCTACCTGCCCACTCCACCTACCTGCCCACTCCACCTACCTGCCCACTCCACCTACCTGCCCACTCCACCTACCTGCCCACTCCACCTACCTGTCCATTCCACCTACCCGCCCCCACTCCACCTACCCGCCCACTCCACCTACCCGCCCCCACTCCACCTACCCGCCCACTCCACCTACCTGCCCATTCCACCTACCTGCCCACTCCACCTACCTGCCCACTCCACCTACCCGCCCACTCCACCTACCTGCCCACTCCACCTACCCACCCCACTCCACCAACCTGCCCCCACTCCACCTACCTGCCCACTCCACCTACCTGCCCACTCCACCTACCCGCCCCCACTCCACCTCCCCGCCCCCACTCCACCTACCTGCCCACTCCACCTACCTGCCCACTCCACCTACCCGCCCACTCCACCTACCTGCCCACTCCACCTACCCGCCCACTCCACCTACCTGCCCACTCCACCTACCTGCCCACTCCACCTACCCGCCCACTCCACCTACCCGCCCACTCCACCTACCTGCCCACTCCACCTACCTGCCCACTCCACCTGCCAGCCCACTCCACCTACCTGCCCACACCACCTACCTGCCCACTCCACCTGCCTACCCCCACTCCACCTACCTGCCCACTCTACCTACCTGCCCAATCCACCTACCTGCCCACTCCACCTACCTGCCCACTCCACCTACCTGCCCACTCCACCTACCTGCCCACTCTACCTACCTGCCCAATCCACCTACCTGCCCCCACTCCACCTACCTGCCCACTCCACCTACCCGCCCCCACTCCACCTACCTGCCCCCACTCCACCTACCTGCCCACTCCACCTACCTGCCCACTCCACCTACCTGCCCACTCCACCTACCTGCCCACTCCACCTACCCGCCCCCACTCCATCTACCCACCCCCACTCCACCTACCTGCCCACTCCACCTACCTGCCCACTCCACCTACCTGCCCACTCCACCTGCCTGCCCCCACTCCACCTACCTGCCCACTCCACCTACCTGCCCACTCCACCTACCTGCCCACTCTACCTACCTGCTCACTCCACCTACCTGCCCACTCCACCTACCTGCCCACTCCACCAGCCTTCCCCCACTCCACCTACCCGCCCACTCCACCTACCCGCCCACTCCACCTACCTGCCCACTCCACCTACCTGCCCACTCCACCTACCTGCCCCCACTCCACCTAACTGCCCACTCCACCTACCCGCCCCCACTCCACCTACCCGCCCACTCCACCCACCTGCCGACTCCACCTACCTGCCCACTCCACCTACCCGCCCCCACTCCACCTCCCCGCCCCCACTCCACCTACCTGCCCACTCCACCTACCTGCCCACTCCACCTACCCGCCCACTCCACCTACCTGCCCACTCCACCTACCCGCCCACTCCACCTACCTGCCCACTCCACCTACCTGCCCACTCCACCTACCCGCCCACTCCACCTACCCGCCCACTCCACCTACCTGCCCACTCCACCTACCTGCCCACTCCACCTGCCAGCCCACTCCACCTACCTGCCCACACCACCTACCTGCCCACTCCACCTGCCTACCCCCACTCCACCTACCTGCCCACTCTACCTACCTGCCCAATCCACCTACCTGCCCACTCCACCTACCTGCCCACTCCACCTACCTGCCCACTCCACCTACCTGCCCACTCTACCTACCTGCCCAATCCACCTACCTGCCCCCACTCCACCTACCTGCCCACTCCACCTACCCGCCCCCACTCCACCTACCTGCCCACTCCACCTACCTGCCCACTCCACCTACCTGCCCACTCCACCTACCTGCCCACTCCACCTACCCGCCCCCACTCCATCTACCCACCCCCACTCCACCTACCTGCCCACTCCACCTACCTGCCCACTCCACCTACCTGCCCACTCCACCTACCTGCCCACTCCACCTACCTGCCCACTCCACCTACCTGCCCACTCTACCTACCTGCTCACTCCACCTACCTGCCCACTCCACCTACCTGCCCACCACCAGCCTGCCCCCACTCCACCTACCCGCCCACTCCACCTACCCGCCCACTCCACCTACCTGCCCACTCCACCTACCTGCCCACTCCACCTACCTGCCCCCACTCCACCTACCTGCCCACTCCACCTACCCGCCCCCACTCCACCTACCCGCCCACTCCACCCACCTGCCCACTCCACCTACCCGCCCCATTCCACCTACCCGCCCACTCCACCTACCTGCCCATTCCACCTACCTGCCCACTCCACCTACCCGCCCACTCCACCTACCCGCCCACTCCACCTACCTGCCCATTCCACCTACCTGCCCACTCCACCTACCCGCCCACTCCACCTACCCGCCCACTCCACCTACCCGCCCACTCCACCTACCCGCCCACTCCACCTACCCGCCCCATTCCACCTACCCGCCCACTCCACCTACCTGCCCATTCCACCTACCTGCCCACTCCACCTACCCGCCCATTCCACCTACCCGCCCACTCCACCTACCTGCCCATTCCACCTACCTGCCCTCTCCACCTACCTGCCCATTCCACCTACCCGCCCCCACTCCACCTACCTGCCCCCACTCCACCGACCTGCCCACTCCACCTACCTGCCCCCACTCCACCTACCCGCCCCCACTCCACCTACCTGCCCACTCCACCTACCCGCCCCCACTCCATCTACCCGCCCCCACTCCACCTACCTGCCCACTCCACCTACCTGCCCACTCCACCTACCCGCCCCCACTCCACCTACCTGCCCCCACTCCACCTACCCACCCCCACTCCACCTACCTGCCCCCACTCCACCTACCTGCCCACTCCACCTACCTGCCCACTCCACCTACCTGCCCCCACTCCACCTACCTGCCCACTCCACCTACCTGCCCCCACTCCACCTACCTGCCCACTCCACCTACCTGCCCACTCCACCTACCTGCCCACTCCACCTACCTGTCCACTCCACCTACCCGCTCCCACTCCACCTACCTGCCCACTCCACCTACCTGCCCATTCCATCTACCTGCCCACTCCACCTACCTGCCCATTTCACCTACCTAACCATTCCACCTACCCGCCCACTCCACCTACCTGCCCACTCCACCTACCTGCTCACTCCACCTGCCTGCCCACTACACCTACCTGCCCACTCCACCAGCCTGCCCCCACTCCACCTACCTGCCCACTCCACCAACCTGCCCACTCCACCAACCTGCCCACTCCACCTACCCGCCCACTCCACCTACCTGCCCACTCCACCAACCTGCCCACTCCACCTACCTGCCCACTCCACCAGCCTGCCCCCACTCCACCTACCTGCCCACTCCACCAACCTGCCCACTCCACCTACCTGCCCACTCCACCTACCTGCCCACTCCACCTACCCGCCCCCACTCCATCTACCCACCCCCACTCCACCTACCTGCCCACTCCACCTACCTGCCCACTCCACCTACCTGCCCACTCCACCTGCCTGCCCCCACTCCACCTACCTGCCCACTCCACCTACCTGCCCACTCCACCTACCTGCCCACTCTACCTACCTGCTCACTCCACCTACCTGCCCACTCCACCTACCTGCCCACCACCAGCCTGCCCCCACTCCACCTACCCGCCCACTCCACCTACCCGCCCACTCCACCTACCTGCCCACTCCACCTACCTGCCCACTCCACCTACCTGCCCCCACTCCACCTACCTGCCCACTCCACCTACCCGCCCCCACTCCACCTACCCGCCCACTCCACCCACCTGCCCACTCCACCTACCCGCCCCATTCCACCTACCCGCCCACTCCACCTACCTGCCCATTCCACCTACCTGCCCACTCCACCTACCCGCCCACTCCACCTACCCGCCCACTCCACCTACCCGCCCATTCCACCTACCTGCCCTCTCCACCTACCTGCCCATTCCACCTACCCGCCCCCACTCCACCTACCTGCCCCCACTCCACCGACCTGCCCACTCCACCTACCTGCCCCCACTCCACCTACCCGCCCCCACTCCACCTACCTGCCCACTCCACCTACCCGCCCCCACTCCATCTACCCGCCCCCACTCCACCTACCTGCCCACTCCACCTACCTGCCCACTCCAACTACCCGCCCCCACTCCACCTACCTGCCCCCACTCCACCTACCCACCCCCACTCCACCTACCTGCCCCCACTCCACCTACCCACCCCCACTCCACCTACCTGCCCCCACTCCACCTACCTGCCCACTCCACCTACCTGCCCACTCCACCTACCTGCCCACTCCACCTACCTGCCCCCACTCCACCTACCTGCCCACTCCACCTACCTGCCCCCACTCCACCTACCTGCCCACTCCACCTACCTGCCCACTCCACCTACCTGCCCACTCCACCTACCTGTCCACTCCACCTACCCGCTCCCACTCCACCTACCTGCCCACTCCACCTACCTGCCCATTCCATCTACCTGCCCACTCCACCTACCTGCCCATTCCACCTACCTAACCATTCCACCTACCCGCCCACTCCACCTACCTGCCCACTCCACCTACCTGCTCACTCCACCTGCCTGCCCACTACACCTACCTGCCCACTCCACCAGCCTGCCCCCACTCCACCTACCTGCCCACTCCACCAACCTGCCCACTCCACCAACCTGCCCACTCCACCTACCCGCCCACTCCACCTACCTGCCCACTCCACCAACCTGCCCACTCCACCTACCTGCCCACTCCACCAGCCTGCCCACTCCACCTACCTGCCCACTCCACCAGCCTGCCCCCACTCCACCTACCTGCCCACTCCACCAACCTGCCCACTCCACCAACCTGCCCACTCCACCTACCCGCCCACTCCACCTACCTGCCCACTCCACCAACCTGCCCACTCCACCAACCTGCCCACTCCACCTACCCGCCCACTCCACCTTCCTGCCCACTCCACCAACCTGCCCACTCCACCAGCCTGCCCACTCCACCTACCTGCCCACTCCACCAACCTGCCCACTCCACCTACCCGCCCACTCCACCTACCTGCCCACTATCTGCCCACTCCATCAATTTGTCTTATGTCCTTTTGAAGTTCTACACTGTCCTCCTCAGTGTACAGTACTCCCAAGTTTTATGTCATCCACAAACATTGAAATTGTCTCCTGCACACCAAGATCTCGATCATTAATATAGATCAGGAAAGGTTATGGTCACAATACCAACTCCTGGACAGCTCCACTACAAACATCCTTCCAGCCAGTTGACCATAACCCTCTGCTTCCTATTATTCTGCCCCTTTGTATCCATGCTGCTGCTGTCCCTTTCATTCCATGAACTATAACCTTTCTCACTAGTCTGTTGTGTGGCACTATATCGAATGCCTTCTGAAAGTCCATGTATATCAGATCACCAGCATTACCCTCATCAACCCTTTCTGTTCCCTCCTTTAAAAACTCCAGCAAAGGGCAGCACGGTAGCGCAGTGTTTAGCACTGCAGTCCCATGGCACCAAGGACACGGGTTCGATCCCGGCCCTGGATCACTGTCCCTGTGGGGTTTGCACATTTTCCCCATGTTTGCATGGGTTTTACCCCAACAACACAAAGGTAGGTGGATTGGATACGCTAAACTGTCCCTTCATTGGAAAAAAAAGAATTGGGTACTCTAAATTTATAAGAAAAGCAAACCGCATCAAGTCAGTTAAATATGATTTCCATGTTAGAAATCTATGTTAGCTCTTCCGAATCAACCCACATTTTTCCACGTGACTGCTAATTTATTTCCCAAATAACTGTTTCTAGAAGCTTATCCACCACTGATGTTAAACTGACTAGTCGGTAATTACTCGGGCTGATCCTTCCAACTATTTTTGAACCGGGGGTAACATTTGCAATTCTCCAGCCCTCTGGCACCTCCCCTGAGTCTCGAGGAGACGGGATGATTATGGTCAGCACCTCTGCAATTTCCACTCTCACTTCCTTCAATATCCCTGGATGCACTTCATCCGGTCCCGGTGCCTTGTCAACTTTCAGTACCGACAGTCTCTTCAACAATTCCTCCGAATCAATTTTAAACCCTTCTAGTGACAGAGTTTCCGTGACTGACACAATGTCCTGGGTAGCATCTATCTCCTTGGTAAAGACGATGCAAAGTATTATTTAACCTCAGCCATACCCCCAGCCTCCATGTGTAAATCCCCTTTTCGGCCCCCACCCCTCCTTTTACTATTTATTTGCCAGTAGAAGACTTGGGGATTCCCCTTTGTGTCGGCTGACAGTCTTTTCTCAAAATTCCTCTTCAACTCTCTAATGAACGTCTTCACCGCTCTGAACCTTCTCTCTTCCTCTTGGTTCTCAACTGTCTTTTCTACCTGACACCTGTCATAAACACCTTTTCTTCCTTATCTTAATTTCTATCTCCTTTTTCACCCAGGGAGCCTCAGATTTGTTTGCCCTACTTTTCCCGTTTAAGGGTGATAGAAATTGACTATTCTAGTCAGATATAAGAGGTTTAAATGAGAACTCATTCAGTGTAAGTATAGCTGGAGACACATTAAGGGTTAATCCAGATCATACACTTTAGTTTTCTTTCATTAAAACTAGACTTTAACATTTGCAAACAGCTGGAGAATCCAAGGCCAGTGACGTCAACTAGCCACAGGGCTTCATTGTATTACAAAAATGCAGCTGCTTTCCCAAGCCTGGACAGTCCTGCTTCCATAGTAACACACAGTCTAAAGTCCTAACGCCCTGAAGGCAATGCAGGTGTCGATAAATCGGAAAATTGGCAAGCGATAGTCTGAGAAATTCCCACCGACTTATTTAAATGCATATCGCTCTCAAAATTGACAGACAGCCGCTTTGATCGAATTGAGTGAATTATAAATTAGGTAAAACCAATCAGAGATGAAAAGAAGGCGAGACTTTAAGATAATAATCTCCTTAAAAATCACTTGTCGGGATGGGAAAATCCATTCCGGAATCAATCTAACTTCTGTCTGAAACCTTTGTCTTTCCTGCTTTTGCTAAATTGCCATCTTTCTTTTGTTGAAATCACTCCGTCATTTTATACTGTGTGTGATGATTTGAAGAATTACCATGATTTGTATTTTAAACTCAACTACTGTATTCGCTAAAGACAATCAATCTGACCTAAGTTTGTATTGTAACCAAAATTTACCAGTGATAAGAAAGTTCAATGAAATTCTCCAAAAAGCACAGCCTGGATCTATTTGGGAACTAAGAAGGGATAACGCATATTCAGGGTTCCAAATAGACACAGAGATCCAGCAAAAGGGAATGGACCGTGACTGTGTCGGGACCATTTCTATTTGAAGGTAGCCCATTGTTCAGTTCCAGTTTTTCTCGCCAACCTTCTGTTCCAGTCTAACCGGCCCAGCTCCGTTCTTGCCCCATTGCAGTCGGCTCCCCTGTTAATTATTTCTCCTCTGGATTGCCGATTTTCCTTTTTTATTATCATCCTAAACCTTACAATACAATGATCACTGTCTCCGAAATGACGCGGCGCCTGTCGGGGGCTGTTGAAAGAGGCCCCCGCGGCGATCCTCCGCGGACAACCGGCCAAGTTCCCGCTGGCATGGTTCACGTATGTTTCCACCCGGCGAGAGCTCGGAATCGCGGCTGCGATGGCCGTCCTGGTGGAATCAAATAACCATATAACTAGATAACCAACCTCTTCTCATGCAATAGGACACGACCACCTCCCAAGAGGGATACCAGTGATACAGTGAGACGTGCCAGTGTTACCAGAGATACAGTGAGACGTGCCAGTGTTACCAGAGGTACAGTGAGTCGTGCCAGTGTTACCAGAGATGCAGTGAGACGTGCCAGTGTTACCAAAGATACAGTGAGACACACCAGTGTTACCAGAGATGCAGTGAGACATGCCAGTGTTACCAGAGATACAGTGAGACATGCCAGTGTTACCAGAGATACGGTGAGACGTGCCAGTGTTACCAGAGATACAGTGAGATATGCCAGTGTTACCAGAGATACAGTGAGACGTACCAGTGTTACCAGAGATACAGTGAGACGTGCCAGTGTTACCAGAGATACAGTGAGACGTGCCAGTGTTACCAGAGATACAGTGAGACGTGCCAGTGTTACCAGAGATACAGTGAGACGTGCCAGTGTTACCAGAGATGCAGTGAGACGTGCCAGTGTTACCAGAGATACAGTGAGACACACCAGTGTTACCAGAGATGCAGTGAGACGTGCCAGTGTTACCAGAGATACAGTGAGACACACCAGTGTTACCAGAGATGCAGTGAGATGTGCCAGTGTTACCAGAGATACAGTGAGACACACCAGTGTTACCAGAGATGCAGTGAGACGTGCCAGTGTTACCAGAGATACAGTGAGACGTGCCAGTGTTACCAGAGATACAGTGAGACGTGCCAGTGTTACCAGAGATACAGTGAGACGTGCCAGTGTTACCAGAGATACAGTGAGACGTGCCAGTGTTACCAGAGATGCAGTGAGACGTGCCAGTGTTACCAGAGATACAGTGAGACACACCAGTGTTACCAGAGATGCAGTGAGATGTGCCAGTGTTACCAGAGATACAGTGAGACACACCAGTGTTACCAGAGATGCAGTGAGACGTGCCAGTGTTACCAAAGATACAGTGAGACACACCAGTGTTACCAGAGATGCAGTGAGACGTGCCAGTGTTACCTGGCCAGTGTTGTCTGTCCATTCTGTAGTTGCAGCAAAAGAAAAAAGGTTCAGTATTCTCCAGAAATGTCAGTCTGATTGAAAAAAGCAGCTAAATCGTCGATCAAACAGGAATTACATCAGGAAAAGAATCAATGCATTGATTTAATTTTCCCAATGCCTAACAGGGCGGCAAGACCTCCGGCCGAACACTTCAAACTTAACACATCCAAAGGATTCACTTGAGGCACAGGGAAAATCCCTGAAATTGGATCCCAGAGTGGGAATCCTAATGATTCAATCCCAGAGTGAAAACATGCAATCATCGAGCCAGTTTTACAGGAATGCCAGTCACCTCCCAGTTTACCTTCAGAAACGTTTGCTTGTCTTCAGTGTTGAACAGTCTCTGGGTGGTTTCGAGCAGTTCTTTATACAGGTCAATTCTCTGCCCACAGCTCATCAGCTCCCCATACAACTTCTCCAGTTTCAATTTCTTCTCCTCCTCCAGCTCCTGACTCCTGTCTTCATAACCTTGCACTAGAAACTGCATCAAGTCATCATACTGCACTTCCAGGTAATGTTCCTGTTTACCAATGTTTTCCTGTTGGTGTTAAAAACGATGTTTTGAGTTTCTGTCTGGTATCTAGACACAGATCGATAGCCCTAAACTTCACCCCATGTCAGTGCCAGAAACTCAGACCCGGTTATGGTTCAATCAGGGAGTCCGAGTTGCGATGGCAGCATATACTTTTACATGCCAGTTATAGCCGGAAGCTGTGGATAGTGATGGCAGAAGCTCTCATTTATTTCCATCCTATCGCTGACCAAGAATCTCTCCTGTTTTTATCGCCTGTCATTGGCCTTTTCACAAGTTGATATTCAGACCTGTTTGGCCACATTAATAACTCACCTTCCTTGACCATCGAGTCCTGGAGTGGGACTTAAACACGGAGCTTGTGGCTCGGAGGCAGGAACATTACCCCCTGTCCCACAGGACCTCCAACTCAGACCTCAAGAGGGGGGAAGCAACCAGGATTCACACGTTCTGATCACGGTTATAAATATCTGTTCCATGCTTCGTTTAGAAGTCAGTTTCCGTTCCGGGCAGATTAAAGTTCAACAGTAGAACATAGAAACAAATGAATTAGGAGCTGGCAGAGGCCACCCGTCCCCTCGAGTCTGCTCCGCCATTCAGTAAGAACTCGACTGATCAGATTGTGACCTCAAAACCACATTCCTGCCGACCCCGGATAACTTTTCACCCCCTTGTTAATCATGAATCTATCTGCATCTGCCTTAAAAATATTGACTGATTCTGTCTCCCGATCTTCTGAGGACGAGAGCTCCAGAGACACCCAACCCTCTGAAAGAGAACATTTCTCCTCATTTCCCTCTTAAAGGAGTGACCCGCTTATTTCTAAACAGTGACCCGAGTTCTAGATTCTCCGACAAGAGGAAACATCCTCTCCACATCCACCCTGTCAATACCCTCTCACGATCTTAAATGTTTTGATCAAGTCGCCTCTCACTCTGCTAAACTCCAGTGGATACAAACCCAACCTGTCCAACTTTTCCTCTTTAGACAACCCGCCCATCCCTGGTATTAGTTCAGTAAACCTTCTCTGAACTACTTGTAACACATTTACATCTTTCCTTAAATAAGACGACCCATATTGTACACAATACTCAAGTGTGGTCTCACCAATGCCCCTGTGCAACTGAAGCAAAACCTCTCCCTACTTTTGTATTCAATTCCCCTCACAGTAAACAAGAACATTCCTAATTACTTGCTGTACCTGAATACGAGTCCTTTGTGATTCATGCACTGGAACACCCAGATCCCTCTGCATCTCAGAGCTCGGCAATCTCTCACCATTTAGACAATAAGTTTCCTTTTATTCTTCCTGCAAAACTGGGCAATTTCATATTTGCCCACATTATGCCCCATTTGCCAGATCTTTACCCATTCACTATGTAGCCTCCTCACGTACTCTTCACAATTTACATTCCTATCCATCTTTGCATCATCAACAAATTTCACAACCACACCTTCAGTCCCTTCATCGAAGTCATTTAAATAAATTGCAAAGAGTAGAGGCTCCAGCACTGCTCCCTGTGGCTGACCTTTCGTCACATCCTGCCAACCAGAAAAATACCCATTTATGCCTACTCTCTGTTTCCTGCCAGCCAGCCAATCTTCAATTCATGCCAAAATATTACCCCATAATTCATGAGCTTTTATTTTCTGCAATAATCTTTGATGTGGCACCTTCTGGAAATCTAACCCTGCTGTAACATCTTTAATAATAGCTTTTCACATTTTCCCGATCACAGATGTTAAGCTTATAGTTTCCTGCTTCCTGCCTCCCTCCCTTTTGGAAGAAAGGAATTACATTAGGTATTTTCAGAGAACCTTCCTGAATCTAGTGAATTTTGTCAAATTAAAGCCACTGCATCGCCTATCTCACTCGCCACTCCCTTTAAAACCCTAGAATGGGGTCCATCAGGACTTGTCCACCTTCAGCTCCAACAATTTCCTTAGTATTACATCCCAGGTGATTGTAATTTTCCTGAGTTCCTTCCATTTCCTGATTTACAGCTTTTTCTGTATCCTCTATAGTGAAGACCGATGCAAAATACCTCTTCAATTCATCTGCCGTCTTATTTTCCCTGATTACTTACCCAGACTCACGTTCTATAGGATTAATGCTCACTTTATTACCTCTTTTCTTATTTAACTATCCATAGAAACTCTTACTATCTGTTTTTATATTTCTAGCTAGCTTCCTCTCGTATTGTCCTTTTTCCTTCCTGATCTTTTCATCATTCTTTGTTGTTTTTTATCCAGTTGGGGGCAATGCAACTAAAGCAGTTTGAAGACAATTAACAGTGAGAAAGATAAAACATACATAGAAACATAGAAACTGAAAGCAGGAGGAGGCCATTCGGCCCCTCGAGCCTGCTCCTGCTTTCATTGTGATCACGGCTGATCATCAAGTTCAATATCCGGATCCTGCCTCCCCCATATCCCTTGATCCCTTTAGCCCCAAGAGCTATATCTAATTCCTTCTTAAAATTACACAGTGTTCTAACCACAACTACTTTCTGTGGGAGCGAATTCCACAGATTCACCGCTCTCTGGGTGAAGAAATTTCTCCTCACCTCAGTCCTAAAAGGTTTCCCCCTTATCCTCAAACTGTGACCCCTAGTTCTGGACTCCCCCACAGCTGATGGATTTACTTAGCTGGAGAATTGCGGTGAGTTACCTCGACTGTTTGCAAAGACATGCAGCCCAGAGAGCTGATTTGTTTTTGAAACTGGAGCAACAATTAGTTTAAAAGTATTCAGTGAACCCTGGAAGGCTGCACCATTATGGCGATGTGCGGAGCGCACAACATTTCTAGGGTTTCAGTTTATCTTCAGTTTGTTGAGGGAGTGAGTGTTCTGTAGCAGGGACAAGACAGCAAAGGCGTTGCTGTTAGCTGGCTCTGTGTTGTTAGGGCTCAGGAAAAGTCCTGGAGAGCTGAGAAGGTGACAGAAAGTAATTGGCTCTGTTCTGGAAAGGATTAGGGCTCAGAAGAAACCCTGGGACCATATGCAGCTGGGTACGATTGGAGCTTGGTGAAAGCCAGCCCAGTGAAGCTTGTCAGCTGTTAAAAAGGACAAGTTGCAGCAGTAAGACGAGGTGGGGGGCGCAGAACCAGGAAATACAGAGAAATGGAGTCTTGGAGATGGGATTGAAACCCTGGGAGGTGTGTAATCATTGAGACAGACTGAGTGTGGCGCAACTTTGAGGGAATTCAGTGGCCTGACCTTTGAAAGTGAAAACGTTTGGAGTCCCTTGTGAAAAAATTTCAATGAGATTGGTTGACTCATGTGGGCACGATTCTCCGACCCCTCCACCGGGTCGGAGAATCGCTAGGAGCTGGTGTGAATCCCGCCCCCACCGTGTCCCGAATTCTCCGCCACCAGAGATTCGGCGGGGGCGGGAAACTTGCCGGTCGGCGGGCTCCCACCGGTTATTCTCCGGCCCGCAATGGGCCAAGGTCCCGCCGCTGTCAACCCTCGCCAGCCGGCGTGGATTGAACCACCTACCTTACCGGCCCCGGCGATTCTCCGACCCGGTGGAGGGGTCGGAGAATCGTGCCCACATGAGTCAACCAATCTCATTGAAATTCTTTCACAAGGGACTCCAAACGTTTTCACTTTCAAAGGTCAGGCCACTGAATTCCCTCAAAGTTGCGCCACACTCAGTCTGTCTCAATGATTACACACCTCCCAGGGTTTCAATCCCATCTCCAAGACTCCATTTCTCTGTATTTCCTGGTTCTGCGCCCCCCACCTCGTCTTACTGCTGCAACTTGTCCTTTTTAACAGCTGACAAGGTGCCCCCACGGTGGCCTGGCCCTCGATCGGGGCCCACCGATCGGTGGGCGGTCCTGTGCCGTGGGGGCACTCTTTTTCTTCCGCCTTCGCCATGGTCTTCACTATGGCGGAGGCGGAAGAGACCCCCTCCCCTGCGCATGCGCAGGGATGCCGTGAGCGGCCGCTGACGCTCCTGCGCATGGGTCGCCCGGCGAAGTCCTTTCGGCGCCGGCTGGAGTGGCGCCAAAGGCCTTTCCCGCCAGCCGGTGGGGCGGAAATCACTCTGGCGCGGGCCTCGCCCCTCAAGGTGAGGGCTTGGCCCCTAAAAGGTGCGGAGAATTCCGTACCTTTGGGGCGGCCCGACGCCGGAGTGGTTCCCCCCACTCCATTACGCCGGAATCCCCGCCCCGCCGGGTAGGGGAGAATCCCGGCCCAGGTTCATTGACGTGTGGGTGGTAGCTGGGAAATCCATGGACTCTGTCACGGTTGCGTTTGCCATTCACTGGGCAGCGTAGTGTACTCACCCACAACTTCCCTCTTAATTTACATATATCTCACACTCCAACATTCAAGATTAATATAAGATGGGTGCTGTAAATCACTTTCTGATATTTTATAGTAAAGTTTATTTTTGTTCGTTCAGAACCTGTAGAATCTTGTGGCTGCATTCACGGAACAATGTCTGAATCTCAAACCTTATCTACTTTAAACAAAATGATATTGGTCCCCATGGGGAGGCGGTGTGGAGGTATTGTCACTGGGCTAGTAACCCAGAGGCCAGGGACAACGCTCTGGGGACCGGGGTTTCATTCCCACCAAGGCAGGTCAATCTAATTTGATTCCAATAAAATCTGGGATTAAAAGTCTGATGATGACAATTAAATCTGCCGACCTTACCTGGTCTGGGAATGAAATGGTCTAGCCTGCCAGCCAGCACAATAACTGCTGTCCGTATGGCCAAACAGCTGCTGATAGTCATGTGGGTTTGATATCGAAGTCGGCAGATATGCAGGATAGGTGGATTGGCCATGATAAATTGCCCTTAGTATCCAAAAAGGTTAGGTGGGGTTACGGGGATGGGGTGGATGCGTGGGCTTGGGTAGGGTGCTCTTTCCAGGGGCCGGTGCAGACTTGATGGGCCGAGTGGCCTCCTTCTACACTGTGGATTCTATGATTCTATGACAGCCAGTGCTCACGAGAGTCCAGATAGGAGCATCAAACCTGCTCCTAGAGTAACATTAGAGGTCACGGGAGGCCACTTGAGTCTATTCTGCTGTTTAATTACGTCATTGCTGAACTGTATCTTAACTCCATTTCAGATTGAATCCTGGAAATGAGAGAAGAGACTGAGATAGAATTTGATGTGTAAAATTCTGGGTGAATGATTATCGAGCTGAAACACGAACTGGGTTTCCCTCCACAGATGCTGTCAGGCCTGCAGTGTAGTCACTGCCGTAATGTAGGGAAAGGAAGAGGTAATCTGTGCACAGCAGGATCCCACAAACAACAATGACAAAATGACCCGTTACTCTTTTTTTTTGAGTGATCTTGATTTAGGGATAAATCTAGATTCTGCCTCTGGGTCTTCTCGAGTAGTCCCATGGGATTGCTGACCTCCACCTGAGGGAGCAGATAGGAGCTCCTCACAAATGAGGGCCCTCACTGCCAACTGAAAGTATTTACAGAAGGAGGTTTACTGCCTTCCCTCACTTCCCTCGGCGGCAGCGGTGCGCAGGGGCCTTCTTGGAGGTGAGTAGTGAATTTAAAAGCACTTACCTTTGCAGGAGCAGCCCTTTGGATTTCGGCGGCAGCGGTGCGCAGGGGCCTTCTGGGAGGTGAGTAGTTAGTTTAAAAGCACTTACCTTTGCAGGAGCAGCCCTTTGGATTTCGGCGGCAGCGGTGCGCAGGGGCCTTCTGGGAGGTGAGTAGTTAGTTTAAAAGCACTTACCTTTGCAGGAGCAGCCCTTTGGATTTCGGCGGCAGCGGTGCGCAGGGGCCTTCTGGGAGGTGAGTAGTGAATTTAAAAGCACTTACCTTTGCAGGAGCAGCCCTTTGGATTTCGGCGGCAGCGGTGCGCAGGGGCCTTCTGGGAGGTGAGTAGTTAGTTTAAAAGCACTTACCTTTGCAGGAGCAGCCCTTTGGATTTCGGCGGCAGCGGTGCGCAGGGGCCTTCTTGGAGGTGAGTAGTGAATTTAAAAGCACTTACCTTTGCAGGAGCAGCCCTTTGGATTTCGGCGGCAGCGGTGCGCAGGGGCCTTCTTGGAGGTGAGTAGTGAATTTAAAAGCACTTACCTTTGCAGGAGCAGCCCTTTGGATTTCGGCGGCAGCGGTGCGCAGGGGCCTTCTGGGAGGTGAGTAGTTAGTTTAAAAGCACTTACCTTTGCAGGAGCAGCCCTTTGGATTTCGGCGGCAGCGGTGCGCAGGGGCCTTCTGGGAGGTGAGTAGTTAGTTTAAAAGCACTTACCTTTGCAGGAGCAGCCCTTTGGATTTCGGCGGCAGCGGTGCGCAGGGGCCTTCTTGGAGGTGAGTAGTGAATTTAAAAGCACTTACCTTTGCAGGAGCAGCCCTTTGGATTTCGGCGGCAGCGGTGCGCAGGGGCCTTCTGGGAGGTGAGTAGTTAGTTTAAAAGCACTTACCTTTGCAGGAGCAGCCCTTTGGATTTCGGCGGCAGCGGTGCGCAGGGGCCTTCTTGGAGGTGAGTAGTGAATTTAAAAGCACTTACCTTTGCAGGAGCAGCCCTTTGGATTTCGGCGGCAGCGGTGCGCAGGGGCCTTCTGGGAGGTGAGTAGTTAGTTTAAAAGCACTTACCTTTGCAGGAGCAGCCCTTTGGATTTCGGCGGCAGCGGTGCGCAGGGGCCTTCTTGGAGGTGAGTAGTGAATTTAAAAGCACTTACCTTTGCAGGAGCAGCCCTTTGGATTTCGGCGGCAGCGGTGCGCAGGGGCCTTCTGGGAGGTGAGTAGTTAGTTTAAAAGCACTTACCTTTGCAGGAGCAGCCCTTTGGATTTCGGCGGGAACCGGAAGTTCGATCTCTGGCAAGTGCCCCCCCCCCCCCCAATAAATTCTGGTGGAGAGGAAACCCGAGACACTACACGTGTAGTGTCTCCCACCCGCCCTCCTCCTCTAACCTAATAATAAGACCCATTGGTGTAAGGTAAGTGCCATATTATATTATTATATTATTAGCATTGTGCAGGTCAAGGATTGGAGGTGGAGGAGCAGTCTCTGTCAGCGAGGGAACCTGAGAACATCTCAGAAGGTAAGCAAGTGATTTTTACTTTTATACCTGTTTTTCAAATTGTGTGTGTCGGGGGGAAACTGAAGTGACATCACAGAAAAGCTGTGACCTGAGTGGCTGGTTGGGATTCTAACCTAAATTTTTTTGAGTATTTGGGATCTAATTAAACATAATAACTTAATTATAATCTAGAGGATATCTAAGCCAGAGATCGGAGAATATTATAGTTAGCTATCGCATTTCTATTAGAAATCTAGTGCTAGGAAACAGATAGTTGACAGTAACTTTGAAATTTAAAAAAAGTATTAAAAAAAAAAAAGACAAATTTTAATTTTAATTAATTGACGCAATGTCAGTTAGAGGGGTGCTGTGCTCTGACTGTGAGATGTGGCAGGTCCGGGAGGCTTCCAGTGTCCCGGATGGCTTCATCTGCAGAAAGTGCACCCAACTGCAGCTCCTCACAGACCGCATGGTTCGGTTGGAGCAGCAATTGGATGCACTTAGGAGCATGCAGGTGGCGGAAAGCGTCATAGATCGCAGTTATGTAAGTGTGGTCACACCCAAGGTGCAGGCAGAGAAATGGGTGACCACCAGAAAGGGCAGGCAGTCAGTGCAGGAATCCCCTGTGGTTGTCCCCCTCTCGAACAGATATACCCCTTTGGATACTGTCGGGGGGGATAGCCTATCACGGGAAAACAGCAGCAGCCAGAGCAGTGGCACCACGGCTGGCTCTGATGTTCAGAAGGGAGGGTCAAAGCGCAGAAGAGTAATAGTTATAGGGGACTCTATAGTCAGGGGCACAGATAGGCGCTTCTGTGGACGTGAAAGAGACTCCAGGATGGTATGTTGCCTCCCTGGTGCCAGGGTCCAGGATGTCTCCGAACGGGTAGAGGGAATCCTGAAGGGGGAGGGCAAACAGGCAGAGGTCGTTGTACATATTGGTACTAACGACATAGGCAGGAAGGGGCATGAGGTCCTGCAGCAGGAGTTCAGGGAGCTAGGCAGAAAGTTAAAAGACAGGACCTCGAGGGTTGTAATCTCGGGATTACTCCCTGTGCCACGTGCCAGTGAGGCTAGAAATAGGAAGATAGAGCAGACAAACACGTGGCTAAACAGCTGGTGTAGGAGGGAGGGTTTCTGTTATCTGGACCACTGGGAGCTCTTCCGGGGCAGGTGTGACCTGTATAAGATGGACGGGTTGCATCTAAACCGGAGAGGCATAAATATCCTGGCCGCGAGGTTTGCTAGTGTCACACGGGAGGGTTTAAACTAGTATGGCAGGGGGGTGGGCACGGGAGCAATAGGTCAGAAGGTGAGAGCATTGAGGGAGAACTAGGGAATAGGGACAGTGTGGCTCTGAGGCAGCGCAGACGGGGAGAAGTTGCTGAACACAGCGGGTCTGGTGGCCTGAAGTGCATATGTTTTAATGCAAGGAGCATTACGGGTAAGGCAGATGAACTTAGAGCTTGGATTACTACTTGGAACTATGATGTTGTTGCCATTACAGAGACCTGGTTGAGGGAAGGGCAGGATTGGCAGCTAAACGTTCCAGGATTTAGATGTTTCAGGCGGGATAGAGGGGGATGTAAAAGGGGAGGCGGAGTTGCGCTACTTGTTCAGGAGAGTATCACAGCTATACAGCGAGAGGACACCTCAGAGGGCAGTGAGGCTATATGGGTAGAGATCAGGAATAAGAAGGGTGCAGTCACAATGTTGGGGGTATACTACAGGCCTCCCAACAGCCAGCGGGAGATAGAGGAGCAGATAGGTAGACAGATTTTGGAAAAGAGTAAAAACAACAGGGTTGTGGTGATGGGAGACTTCAACTTCCCCAATATTGACTGGGACTCACTTAGTGCCAGGGGCTTAGACGGGGCAGAGTTTGTAAGGAGCATCCAGGAGGGCTTCTTAAAACAATATGTAAACAGTCCAACTAGGGAAGGGGCGGTACTGGACCTGGTATTAGGGAATGAGCCCGGCCAGGTGGTAGATGTTTCAGTAGGGGAGCATTTCGGTAACAGTGACCACAATTCAGTAAGTTTTAAAGTACTGGTGGACAAGGATAAGAGTGGTCCGAGGATGAATGTGCTAAATTGGGGGAAGGCTAATTATAACAATATTAGGCGGGAACTGAAGAACATAGATTGGGGGCGGATGTTTGAGGGCAAATCAACATCTGACATGTGGGAGGCTTTCAAGTGTCAGTTGAAAGGAATACAGGACAGGCATGTTCCTGTGAGGAAGAAAGATAAATACGGCAATTTTCGGGAACCTTGGATGACGAGTGATATTGTAGGCCTCGTCAAAAAGAAAAAGGAGGCATTTGTCAGGGCTAAAAGGCTGGGAACAGACGAAGCCTGTGTGGCATATAAGGAAAGTAGGAAGGAACTTAAGCAAGGAGTCAGGAGGGCTAGAAGGGGTCATGAAAAGGCATTGGCAAATAGGGTTAAGGAAAATCCCAAGGCTTTTTACACTTACATAAAAAGTAAGAGGGTAGCCAGGGAAAGGGTTGGCCCACTGAAGGATAGGCAAGGGAATCTATGTGTGGAGCCAGAGGAAATGGGCGAGGTACTAAATGAATACTTTGCATCAGTATTCACCAAAGAGAAGGAATTGGTAGATGTTGAGTCTGGAGAATGGGGTGTAGATAGCCTGGGTCACATTGTGATCCAAAAAGACGAGGTGTTGGGTGTCTTAAAAAATATTAAGGTAGATAAGTCCCCAGGGCCGGATGGGATCTACCCCAGAATACTGAAGGAGGCTGGAGAGGAAATTGCTGAGGCCTTGACAGAAATCTTTGGATCCTCGCTGTCTTCAGGGGATGTCCCGGAGGACTGGAGAATAGCCAATGTTGTTCCTCTGTTTAAGAAGGGTGGCATGGATAATCCCGGGAACTACAGGCCGGTGAGCCTTACTTCAGTGGTAGGGAAATTACTGGAGAGAATTCTTCGAGACAGGATCTACTCCCATTTGGAAGCAAATGGACGTATTAGTGAGAGGCAGCACGGTTTTGTGAAGGGGAGGTCGTGTCTCACTAACTTGATAGAGTTTTTCGAGGAGGTCACTAAGATGATTGATGCAGGTAGGGCAGTAGATGTTGTCTATATGGACTTCAGTAAGGCCTTTGACAAGGTCCCTCATGGTAGACTAGTACAAAAGGTGAAGTCACACGGGATCAGGGGTGAACTGGCAAGGTGGATACAGAACTGGCTAGGCCATAGAAGGCAGAGGGTAGCAATGGAGGGATGCTTTTCTAATTGGAGGGCTGTGACCAGTGGTGTTCCACAGGGATCAGTGCTGGGACCTTTGCTCTTTGTAGTATATATAAATGATTTGGAGGAAAATGTAACTGGTCTGATTAGTAAGTTTGCAGACGACACAAAGGTTGGTGGAATTGCGGATAGCGATGAGGACTGTCTGAGGATACAGCAGGATTTAGATTGTCTGGAGACTTGGGCGGAGAGATGGCAGATGGAGTTTAACCTGGACAAATGTGAGGTAATGCATTTTGGAAGGGCTAATGCAGGTAGGGAATATACAGTGAATGGTAGAACCCTCAAGAGTATTGAAAGTCAAAGAGATCTAGGAGTACAGGTCCACAGATCACTGAAAGGGGCTACACAGGTGGAGAAGGTAGTCAAGAAGGCATACGGCATGCTTGCCTTCATTGGCCGGGGCATTGAGTATAAGAATTGGCAAGTCATGTTGCAGCTGTATAGAACCTTAGTTAGGCCACACTTGGAGTATAGTGTTCAATTCTGGTCGCCACACTACCAGAAGGATGTGGAGGCTTTAGAGAGGGTGCAGAAGAGATTTACCAGAATGTTGCCTGGTATGGAGGGCATAAGCTATGAGGAGCGATTGAATAAACTCGGTTTGTTCTCACTGGAACGAAGGAGGTTGAGGGGCGACCTGATAGAGGTATACAAAATTATGAGGGGCATAGACAGAGTGGATAGTCAGAGGCTTTTCCCCAGGGTAGAGGGGTCAATTACTAGGGGTCATAGGTTTAAGGTGAGAGGGGCAAAGTTTAGAGTAGATGTACGAGGCAAGTTTTTTACGCAGAGGGTGGTGGGTGCCTGGAACTCACTACCGGAGGAGGTAGTGGAGGCAGGGACGATAGGGACATTTAAGGGGCATCTTGACAAATATATGAATAGGATGGGAATAGAAGGATACGGACCCAGGAAGTGTAGAAGATTGTAGTTTAGTCGGGCAGTATGGTCGGCACGGGCTTGGAGGGCCGAAGGGCCTGTTCCTGTGCTGTACATTTCTTTGTTCTTTGTTTGTTCTTTGTACACAATTCTGGAAGGTGAAGCAATGATGTTTCATCAGCAACTGGGCACTGGCAGATGTTTAATATGAAACTCTTACTTCGACAGTGACAAAGATTTCTTCCAGATGATTAACAAATGTCTCCATCTGAATCAGTTGTTGCTCCAACTTGTTCACATTGTTCCGACATTCAAGCTGAAAAATGAGATATAAACTGAAGTGAGTCTGGTGGAGAACCATCACCTGTCACTCATAGAATTGTACAGCATCGAGGAAACCATTCAGCCCTTTGAGTCTGTGCTGTGACACTGTTAAAAAAACAATCTTCCTCCACTCTTTCCCATGAGCCAGCATTGAAGGTGATTATTAAATCACCGGGGAAGGAACCATACCGCCAAATCCACCCACTTATTGGATGAAGAAAATATTCTCGGGTGGCATTTTTTGCGAATTACCTTAAATCCTCTGCTTATCAACTTGTCAACAAGGGGAAACTCAATCTAAGCCCTGCGCCGTGTTAAACATCTCAATCAAATTCCCATTCTCTGCTCTATGGAGAACATTTCCAGTTCCTCCACTCTATCCACGTTCCTGTATTCCCATATCTCTGCAACCATTTGAATAAATATTTTGTGTCCATTCCAAAGCTTTCACATCCTTCTTAAGAGTATGGTGCTCAGAATTGGAAGCAGAAAATTGGCTCCGTATCGATCCGGAGTGGAGAGGAAATTATTTTGTTTTCATTGTTCAGTTACAATTGGATACATGGGTCAGAGGCATTCTGGGAGATCCCCCCATTGAACAGCAACTGAACTGGACCCCCGCTGAATCCTCCTCTATCAATATCCTGGGGGTTAACATTGATCAGAAACTGAACTGGACGAGCCATATTAATACTGTGGCTACCAGATCAGGACAGAGACTAGGAATCCCACAATGAATAACTCACCTCCTGCCCCCCCCCCCCCCCCGCCCCCCCACCCGCACCAAAGCCTGTCCACCATCTACAAGGCACAAGTCAGGAGTGTAACGAACACTCTCCACTTGCCAAGAAGCTCAACACCATCCAGGACAAAGCAGCCCAGTTGATTGGCCTGGGGAGAGGGGGGTGGGGGGGCAGCCTGGGGGGGAGGAGAGGGGGGGGGGGCGGTGGCCTGGGGGGAACACCCCTAGGACCATGGTGCTATGTTCCCAGTGGGCTGCGGCAATGGTGGTCTGTGCTCATCCACCCCAACCCCGCGCCCCACCTCCTAGCCACGCTGGGCTACTCCCCCCTGCCCTGGCAGAAGCCCCCGGCCAGCGGCAACTCTCAGTGCACTATAGCGATGTTGGACACTGTCTGTACCCCCTCCCACACCCTCAGCAGCCACGTCGCTGTGTCCTGGTTTGAAATATCACGAGCGAACCTCGCCATTGGCACTTCCTCCTGGTGGAGGCGGAGCATTGCGGGGGGCCCGGAAATTGCCGGGTCGGGCCCGTGAATGGCAGGCCAACGGCCCTCACTGTGCCATTTCCCTGCCCACGCCGGCAGCGGAGTAGAACGCATTCATGCCGCTGTCGAGGCAGCGGAACATGGCATTACGTTTGGTCCCCAGTGCCGGACACAATTCTTGGCTGACGCCGAATTCTCCGCCCAATCATGTTTCACGATTCAGGCGTCGACCGTCAGAGAATCCCGCCCACTGACCAATTGAAGATCATATTCAGTTTTTGTCTCCATACCTTAGCAGCCTCTGCAGCCAATGGGAGCGGCGCCACTCGATGGTGCCTATGGGATCCAAACAGCTTTTCGAAAGCAGGGATTGGGATCTGGCAGGACTGGCAGTAAACATCAGGAATTGTGTCCTGAGAAATCTCCTGGCTGTCCAGTTCAGACTCCGTTTCTCTGGAAGGTTCCATGGTCAGTGCAGTTGGGTGATGTGCTGTCTGAGCTGACTCCGACTCCTGCTCCATTCTGTCTGAGATGGGACTCAATAGCCGGTCGCTGGATTGACTGGTGGTCTCGGAACCGTCCACAATCTGCTGGAAGGGATCAAATTGCTTCCCCGGGAGGAAATTGGAAAAATCCATCAAGTTCCCACCAGTTGCAAACTCTCCCTTTGGGAATTGCAAATCGGCGTGGTCAAGTGCAGAGATGGGTAAACTCTCGGGATGAATGTTCACACCGGGATCCCGCCCTCCAGATCTTTGGACCTGGCTTGCTGCTGCTTTCTCGGTGAAGATCTGCGGCCGTTGCCCGGGTTCACACAGATCACTGTGATCGAACTGGAATCCAGCAGCTTCCAGCTGACCCTCATCGCTCAGCTCTCTCTCTCCCTGAGGCACCAAAATCCCTTCACCGGGGGCTTTCTCAGGGGTTTGGGGGTCTTCAGGATCCGCTTCCTCTGGGATCACTGGATCGACCGGGAGCAGCTGCTCCTCCATCATCAACTTCACCCCAACCTGCCAAAACCCAACAGAGAAAAACAGGTGAAGACTGGCTTCCCACGGACATTCGGAATACATCGAGCAACTTCAGCTCGGATTATTCCAAACATTTAGAATTTGTAACTAAAGGTATTCTTCTGTGGATCGATAGAGGAATGTGAATGAGTGAGTGTCAGAGCGAGTGTGAGAGCGAGTGTGAGTGAGTGAGTATGAGTTTGTGTGCGAGAGTGAGTTTGTGAGTTACCGAGTGTGAGTGTGTGTGTCAGAGCACGTTTGTGAATGACTGAGTGTGAATTTGAGTTTGACAGCGAGAGCGGGTGTGAGAGCGAGTGTGAGTTTGTCTGAGAGTGAGTTTGTGAGTTACTGAATGTGTGTGAGTGAGTGCGGGTGTGAGAGCGAATGTGAGTGAATGAGAGTGAGAGCGAGTGTGAGAGCAATTGTGTGAGAGCAAGTATGTGTGAGAGCGAGTGTGAATTTGTGCCTGAGAGTGAGTTTGTGAGAGTGAGTTTGTGAGTTACTGAGTGTGAGTGTGTATGTGGGTGAGGGAGGGTGTGAGAGCAAGTGTGAGTTTGTGAGTGAGTGAGTTTGTAAGTAACTGAGTGTGATTGTGTGTGTCAGAGCAAGTTTGTGATTGACTGAGTGGGAGTGTGTGTGAGAGTGAGTTTCTGAGAGTGCGTTTGTGAGCTACTGAGGGTGAGTGAGAGCGGGTGTGAGTGAGCAAGTGTGAGTGAGCAAGTGCGAGTGAGTGAGTTTGAGAGCGAGTGTGTGTGAGAGCGAGTGTGTGTGAGAGCATGTCTGAGAGTGAGTTTGTGAGAGTGAGTTTGTGAGTTACTGAGTGTGAGTGAGAATGGGTGTGAGAGCAGTTGTGAGGGATCGAGTGTGAGTGAGTGAGTTTGAGAGCGAGTGTGTATGAGAGCGAGTGTGTGTGAGAGCACGTCTGACAGTGAGTTTGTGAGAGTGAGTTTGTGAGTTACTGAGTGTGAGTGTGTGTGTCAGAGAAGTTTGTGAATGACTGAGTATGATTGTGTGAGTGAGTGTGAGAGGGAGTGTGAGAGGGAGAGTGTGAGTTACTAAGTGTGAGTTAGTGAGTGTGAGAGGGAGTGTGTGAGTTACTAAGTGTGAGTGTGTGTGAATGTGAGAGCGATTGTGTGAGTTACTGTGTGTGTCTGTGTAAGTGTGAGAGCGTGTTTGTAAGTTACTGAGTGTGAGTGTGTGTGTGAGTGAGTGTGAGAGCGAGTTTATGAGTTACTGAGTGAGTATGTGTGAGGGAGTTTGTGAGTTACTGAGTGTGAGTGTGTGTGAGTGAGTGTGAGAGCGAGTTTGTAAGTTACTGAGTGTGAGTGTGTGTGTGAGTGAGTGTGAGAGTGAGTGTGTGAGTTACTGAGTGAGAGAGCGAGTGTGTGAGTTACTGTGTGAGTTAGTGAGTGTGAGTTACTAAGTGTGAGTATGTGTGAGTAAGTGTGAGAGGGAGTGTGTGAGTTACTGAGTGTGAGTGTGTGTGAGTGTGTGTGAGAGCGAGTTTGTGAGTTACTGAGTGTGAGTGTGTGTGAGTGAGTGTGAGAGCGAGTTATTGAGTGTGTGTGAGTGAGTGTGAGAGGGAGTTTGTGAGTTACTGAGTGAGTTAGTGAGTGTGAGAGGGAGTGTGTGAGTTACTGGGTGAGTGTGTGTGAGAGCGAGTTTGTGAGTTACTGAGTGAGTTAGTGAGTGTGAGAGGGAGTGTGTGAGATACTAAGTGTGAGTGTGTGTGAGTAAGTGTGAGAGGGAGTGTGTGAGTTACTGAGTGTGTGTGAGTGAGTGTGAGGCGATTGTGTGAGTTACTGAGTGAGTGTGTGAGTGTGAGAGCGAGTGTGTGAGTTACTGAGTGTGAGAGGGAGTGTGTGTGTGAGTGAGTGACTATGTGTGAGTGAGTGTGAGAGCGTGTGAGTTACTGTGTGAGTTAGTGAGTGTGAGAGGGAGTGTGTGAGTTACTAAGTATGAGTGTGTGTGAGGAAGTGTGAGAGGGAGTGTGTGAGTTACTGAGTGTGTGTGAGTGAGTGTGAGAGCGATTGAGTGAGTTACTGAGTGAGTGTGTGTGAGTGAGTGTGAGAGCGAGTGTGTGAGTTAGTGAGTGTGAGAGTAAGTGTGAGAGGGAGTGTGTGAGTTACTGAGTGTGTGTGTGAGTGTGAGAGGGATTTGGTGAGTTACTGAGTGAGCGTGTGTGAGTAAGTGTGAGAGTTACTGAAATGAAAATCGCGTATTGTCACAAGTAGGCTTCAATGAAGTTGCTGTGAAAAGCCCCTAGTCACCACATTCCGGCGCCTGTTCGGGGAGGCCGGTACGGGAATTGAACCGTGCTGCTGGCCTGCCTTGGTCTGCTTTAAAAGCCAGCGATTTAGCCCAGTGAGCTAAACCAGCCCCTGCTGGGTGAGTGTGTGTGAGTGAGTGTGAGAGCGTGTTTGTGAGTTACTGAGTGACTGTGTGTGAGTGAGTGTGAGAGCGTGTTTGTGGGTTACTGGGTGAGAGCGTGTGAGTGAGTGTGAGAGTGAGTGTGTGAGTTACTGAGTGTGAGTGTGTGTGAGTGAGTGTGAGAGGGAGTTTGTGAGTTACTGAGTGTGTGTGAGTGTTTGTGAGAGCGAGTTTGTGAGTTACTGAGTGTGAGTGTGTGTGAGTAAGTGTTAGAGGGAGTGTGTGAGTTACTGGGTGAGTGTGTGTGTGTAAGTGTGAGAGTGTGTTTGTGAGTTACTGGGTGAGTGTGTGTGTGTAAGTGTGAGAGCGTGTTTCTGGGTTACTGGGTGAGTGCGTGTGAGTGAGTGTGAGAGTGAGTGTGTGAGTTACTGAGTGTGAGTGTGTGTGAGTGAGTGTGAGAGGGAGTTTGTGAGTTACTGAGTGTGAGATTGTGTGAGTGTTTGTGAGAGCGTGTTTGTGAGTTACTGGGTGAGTCTGTGTGAGTGAGTGTGAGAGGGAGTGTGTGAGTTACTGAGTGTGAGTGTGTGTGAGTGAAAGTGAGAGGGATTTTGTGAGTTACTGGGTGAGTGTGTGTGTGTAAGTGTGAGAGCGTGTTTGTGAGTTACTGGGTGAGTGTGTGTGTGTAAGTGTGAGAGCGTGTTTGTGAGTTACTGGGTGAGTCTGTGTGAGTGAGTGTGAGAGGGAGTGTGTGAGTTACTGAGTGTGAGTGTGTGTGAGTGACTGAGTGTGAGTATGAGAGGGAGTTTGTGAGTTACTGAGTGTGTGTGAGTGAGTGTGAGTGGGAGTGTGAGAGTTACTGGGTGAGTGAGTGTGAGAGCGTGTTTGTGAGTTACTGAGTGAGTGTGTGAGTGTGAGAGCGAGTGTGTGAGTTAGTGAGTGTGAGAGGGAGTGTGTGAGTTACTAAGTGTGAGTGTGTGTGAGTAAGTGTGAGAGGGAGTGTGTGAGTTACTGAGTGTGTGTGTGAGTGAGTGTGAGAGGGATTTGGTGAGTTACTGAGTGAGCGTGTGTGAGTAAGTGTGAGAGGGTATGTGTGAGTTACTGAAATGAAAATCGCGTATTGTCACAAGTAGGCTTCAATGAAGTTGCTGTGAAAAGCCCCTAGTCGCCACATTCAGGAGGCTGTTACGGGAATTGAACCGTGCTGCTGGCCTGCCTTGGTCTGCTTTAAAAGCCAGCGATTTAGCCCAGTGAGCTAAACCAGCCCCTGCTGGGTGAGTGTGTGTGAGTGAGTGTGAGAGCGTGTTTGTGAGTTACTGAGTGAGTGTATGTGAGTGAGTGTGAGAGCGTGTTTGTGGGTTACTGGGTGAGTGCGTGTGAGTGAGTGTGAGAGTGAGTGTGTGAGTTACTGAGTGTGAGTGTGTGTGAGAGGGAGTTTGTGAGTTACTGAGTGAGCGTGTGTGAGTAAGTGTGAGAGGGAGTGTGTGAGTTACTGGGTGAATGTGTGTGTGTAAGTGTGAGAGCGTGTTTGTGAGTTACTGGGTGAGTCTGTGTGAGTGAGTGTGAGAGGGAGTGTGTGAGTTACTGAGTGTGAGTGTGTGTGAGTGAAAGTGAGAGGGATTTTGTGAGTTACTGAGTGTGAGTGTGTGTGAGTGAGTGTGAGAGCGTGTTTGTGAGTTACTGAGTGTGTGTGAGTGTGTGTGAGAGGGAGTTTGTGAGTTACTGAGTGAGCGTGTGTGAGTAAGTGTGAGAGGGAGTGTGTGAGTTACTGGGTGAGTGTGTGTGAGTGAGTGTAAGAGGGAGTTTGTGAGTTACTGAGTGTGAGTGTGTGAGTGAGTGAGAGAGGGAGTGTGTGAGTTACTGAGTGTGAGTGTGTGTGAGTGAGTGTGAGAGGGAGTGTGTGAGCTACTGGGTGAGTGTGTGTGAGTATGAGACCATGTTTGTGAGTTACTGAGTGAGTGTGTGTGAGTGAGTGTGTGAGTTACAAAGTGTGAGTGTGTGTGAGTGTGAGAGCAAGTGTGTGAGTTACTGTGTGTTACTGAGTGAGTTTGTGTGAGTGAATGTGAGAGGGAGTGTGTGAGTTACTGAGTGTGAGTGAGTGTGTAAGTTACTGAGTGTGAGTGTGTGAGTGAGTGTGAGAGTGAGTGTGAGTGAGAGCGGGTGTGAGAGCAGGTGTGAGTGAGCAAGTGTGAGTGAGTGAGTTTGAGAGCGAGTGTGAGAGAATGTCTGAGGGTGAGTTTGTGAGAGTGAGTTTGTGAGTTACTGAGTATGTGTGTGAGTGAGAGCGGGTGTGAGAGAAAGTGTGACTTTGTGTGTGAGAGTGAGTTTGTGGGTTACTGAGTGCGAGTGAGAGCGGGTGTGAGAGCAGGTGTGAGTGAGCGAGTGTGAGTGAGTGAGTGTGTATGAGAGCGAGTGTGTGTGAGAGCATGTCTGAGAGTGAGTTACTGAGTGTGTGTGTGAGTGAGTGTGAGAGCGAGTGTGTGTGTGTGCGAGTGAGCAAGTTTGTGAGTTACTGGGTGAGTGTGTGAGTGAGTGTGATAGGGAGTGTGTGCGTTACTGAGTGTGAGAGCGAGTGTGTAAATTACTGAGTGTGTGTGAGTGAGTGTGAGAGGGAGTTTATGAGTTACTAAGTGTGTGAGTGAGTGTGAGAGGGATTTTGTGAGTTACTGAGTGTGTGAGTAAGTGTGAGAGGGAGTGTGTGAGTTACTGAAATGAAAATTGCGTATTGTCACAAGTAGGCTTCAATGAAGTTGCTGTGAAAAGCCCCTAGTCACCACATTCCGGCACCTGTTCAGGGAGGCTGTTACGGGAATTGAACCGTGCTGCTGGCCTGCCTTGGGCTGCTTTAAAAGCCAGCGATTTAGCCCAGTGAGCTAAACAAGCCCCTGCTGGGTGAGTGTGTGTGAGTGAGTGTGAGAGCGTGTTTGTGAGTTACTGAGTGAGTGTGTGTGAGTGAGTGTGAGAGGGAGTTTGTGAGTTACTGAGTGTGAGTGTGTGTGTGAGTGTGTGTGAGAGCGAGTTTGTGAGTTACTGAGTGTGAGTGTGTCTGAGTGTGAGTGTGTGTGAGAGGGTGTTTGTTAGTTACTGAGTGAGCGTGTGTGAGTAAGTGTGAGAGGGAGTGTGTGAGTTACTGGGTGAGTGTGTGTGTGTGTAAGTGTGAGAGTGTGTTTGTGAGTTACTGGGTGAGTCTGTGTGAGTGAGTGTGAGAGGGAGTGTGTGAGTTACTGAGTGTGAGTGTGTGTGAGTGAGTGTGAGAGGGAGTGTGTGAGTTACTGAGTGTGAGTGTGTGTGAGTGAGTGTGAGTGGGAGTGTGAGAGTTACTGGGTGAGTGTGTGTCAGTGTGAGAGCGTGTTTGTGAGTTACTGAGTGAGTGTGTGTGAGTGAGTGTGAGAGCGAGTGTGTGAGTTACTGTGTGAGTTAGTGTGAGAGGGAGTGTGTGAGTTACTAAGTGTGAGTGTGTGTGAGTAAGTGTGAGAGGAAGTGTGTGAGTTACTGAGTGTGTGTGTAAGTGAGAGAGGGATTTGGTGAGTTACTGAGTGAGCGTGTGTGAGTAAGTGTGAGAGGGAGTGTGTGAGTTACTGGGTGAATGTGTGTGTGTAAGTGTGAGAGCGTGTTTGTGAGTTACTGGGTGAGTCTGTGTGAGTGAGTGTGAGAGGGAGTGTGTGAGTTACTGAGTGTGAGTGTGTGTGAGGGAGTGTGAGAGGGATACTGTGAGTTACTGAGTGTGAGTGTGTGTGAGTGAGTGTGAGAGGGAGTTTGTGAGTTACTGAGTGTGAGTGTGTGTGAGTGAGTGTGAGGAGGAGTGTGTGAGTTACTGAGTGTGAGTGAGTGAGTGTGAGTGGGAGTGTGTGAGTTACTGGCTGAGTGTGTGTGAGTATGAGACCGTGTTTGTGAGTTACTGAGTGAGTGTGAGAGCAAGTGTGTGAGTTACTGTGTGAGTTACTGAGTGTGAGTGTGTGTGAGTGAGTGTGAGAGGGAGTTTGTGAGTTACTGAGTGTCTGTGAGTGTGTGTGAGAGGGAGTTTGTGAGTTACTGAGTGAGCGTGTGTGAGTAAGTGTGAGAGGGAGTGTGTGAGTTACTGGGTGAGTGTGTGTGAGTAAGTGTGAGAGCGTGTTTGTGAGTTACTGGGTGAGTCTGTGTGAGTGAGTGTGAGGGGGAGTTTGTGAGTTACTGAGTGTGAGTGTGTGTGTGAGTGAGTGTGAGAGGGAGTTTGTGAGTTACTGAGTGTGAGTGTGTGTGAGTGAGTGTGAGTGGGAGTGTGTG
Source organism: Scyliorhinus torazame (assembly GCF_047496885.1). Taxonomy (NCBI): domain Eukaryota; kingdom Metazoa; phylum Chordata; class Chondrichthyes; order Carcharhiniformes; family Scyliorhinidae; genus Scyliorhinus; species Scyliorhinus torazame. Next base: position 4,107,019 of record NC_092718.1, read on the forward strand.
AGTTACTGGGTGAGTGTGTGTGAGTATGAGACCGTGTTTGTGAGTTACTGAGTGAGTGTGAGAGCAAGTGTGTGAGTTACTGTGTGAGTTACTGAGTGGGTGTGTGTGTGAGTGAGTGTGAGAGGGAGTTTGTGAGTTACTGAGTGTGTGTGAGTGTGTGTGAGAGGGAGTTTGTGAGTTACTGAGTGAGCGTGTGTGAGTAAGTGTGAGAGGGAGTGTGTGAGTTACTGGGTGAGTGTGTGTGAGTATGAGACCGTGTTTGTGAGTTACTGAGTGAGTGTGAGAGCAAGTGTGTGAGTTACTGTGTGAGTTACTGAGTGGGTGTGTGTGTGAGTGAGTGTGAGAGGGAGTTTGTGAGTTACTGAGTGTGTGTGAGTGTGTGTGAGAGGGAGTTTGTGAGTTACTGAGTGAGCGTGTGTGAGTGAGTGAGAGAGGGAGTGTGTGAGTTACTGAGTGTGAGTGTGTGAGTGAGTGAGAGAGGGAGTGTGTGAGTTACTGAGTGTGAGTGTGTGTGAGTGAGTGTGAGAGGGAGTGTGTGAGCTACTGGGTGAGTGTGTGTGAGTATGAGACCGTGTTTGTGAGTTACTGAGTGAGTGTGTGTGAGTGAGTGTGTGAGTTACAAAGTGTGAGTGTGTGTGAGTGTGAGAGCAAGTGTGTGAGTTACTGTGTGTTACTGAGTGAGTGTGTGTGAGTGAATGTGAGAGGGAGTGTGTGAGTTACTGAGTGTGAGTGAGTGTGTAAGTTACTGAGTGTGAGTGTGTGTGAGTGAGTGTGAGAGTGAGTGTGAGTGAGAGCGGGTGTGAGAGCAGGTGTGAGTGAGCAAGTGTGAGTGAGTGAGTTTGAGAGCGAGTGTGAGAGAATGTCTGAGGGTGAGTTTGTGAGAGTGAGTTTGTGAGTTACTGAGTATGTGTGTGAGTGAGAGCGGGTGTGAGAGAAAGTGTGACTTTGTGTGTGAGAGTGAGTTTGTGGGTTACTGAGTGCGAGTGAGAGCGGGTGTGAGAGCAGGTGTGAGTGAGCGAGTGTGAGTGAGTGAGTATGAGAGCGAGTGTGTGTGAGAGCATGTCTGAGAGTGAGTTACTGAGTGTGTGTGTGAGTGAGTGTGAGAGCGAGTGTGTGAGTTACTGAGTGTGTGTGTGTGTGAGTGAGCAAGTTTGTGAGTTACTGGGTGAGTGTGTGAGTGAGTGTGATAGGGAGTGTGTGCGTTACTGAGTGTGAGAGCGAGTGTGTAAATTACTGAGTGTGTGTGAGTGAGTGTGAGAGGGAGTTTATGAGTTACTGAGTGTGTGAGTGAGTGTGAGAGGGATTTTGTGAGTTACTGAGTGTGTGAGTAAGTGTGAGAGGGAGTGTGTGAGTTACTGAAATGAAAATTGCGTACTGTCACAAGTAGGCTTCAATGAAGTTGCTGTGAAAAGCCCCTAGTCGCCACATTCCGGCACCTGTTCAGGGAGGCTGTTACGGGAATTGAACCGTGCTGCTGGCCTGCCTTGGTCTGCTTTAAAAGCCAGCGATTTAGCCCAGTGAGCTAAACAAGCCCCTGCTGGGTGAGTGTGTGTGAGTGAGTGTGAGAGCGTGTTTGTGAGTTACTGAGTGAGTGTGTGTGAGTGAGTGTGAGAGCGTGTTTGTGGGTTACTGGGTGAGTACGTGTGAGTGAGTGTGAGAGTGAGTGTGTGAGTTACTGAGTGTGAGTGTGTGTGAGTGAGTGTGAGAGGGAGTTTGTGAGTTACTGAGTGTGAGTGTGTGTGTGAGTGTGTGTGAGAGCGAGTTTGTGAGTTACTGAGTGTGAGTGTGTCTGAGTGTGAGTGTGTGTGAGAGGGTGTTTGTGAGTTACTGAGTGAGCGTGTGTGAGTAAGTGTGAGAGGGAGTGTGTGAGTTACTGGGTGAGTGTGTGTGTGTGTAAGTGTGAGAGCATGTTTGTGAGATCCTGGGTGAGTCTGTGTGAGTGAGTGTGAGAGGGAGTGTGTGAGTTACTGAGTGTGAGTGTGTGTGAGTGAGTGTGAGAGGGAGTGTGTGAGTTACTGAGTGTGAGTGTGTGTGAGTGAGTGTGAGTGGGAGTGTGAGAGTTACTGGGTGAGTGTGTGTGAGTGTGAGAGCGCGTTTGTGAGTTACTGAGTGAGTGTGTGTGAGTGAGTGTGAGAGCGAGTGTGTGAGTTACTGTGTGAGTTAGTGTGAGAGGGAGTGTGTGAGTTACTAAGTGTGAGTGTGTGTGAGTAAGTGTGAGAGGGAGTGTGTGAGTTACTGGGTGAATGTGTGTGTGTAAGTGTGAGAGCGTGTTTGTGAGTTACTGGGTGAGACTGTGTGAGTGAGTGTGAGAGGGAGTGTGTGAGTTACTGAGTGTGAGTGTGTGTGAGGGAGTGTGAGAGGGATACTGTGAGTTACTGAGTGTGAGTGTGTGTGAGTGAGTGTGAGAGGGAGTTTGTGAGTTACTGAGTGTGAGTGTGTGTGAGTGAGTGTGAGGAGGAGTGTGTGAGTTACTGAGTGTGAGTGAGTGAGTGTGAGTGGGAGTGTGTGAGTTACTGGCTGAGTGTGTGTGAGTATGAGACCGTGTTTGTGAGTTACTGAGTGAGTGTGAGAGCAAGTGTGTGAGTTACTGTGTGAGTTACTGAGTGTGAGTGTGTGTGAGTGAGTGTGAGAGGGAGTTTGTGAGTTACTGAGTGTCTGTGAGTGTGTGTGAGAGGGAGTTTGTGAGTTACTGAGTGAGCGTGTGTGAGTAAGTGTGAGAGGGAGTGTGTGAGTTACTGGGTGAGTGTGTGTGAGTAAGTGTGAGAGCGTGTTTGTGAGTGACTGGGTGAGTCTGTGTGAGTGAGTGTGAGAGGGAGTTTGTGAGTTACTGAGTGTGAGTGTGTGTGTGAGTGAGTGTGAGAGGGAGTTTGTGAGTTACTGAGTGTGAGTGTGTGTGAGTGAGTGTGAGTGGGAGTGTGTGAGTTACTGGGTGAGTGTGTGTGAGTATGAGACCGTGTTTGTGAGTTACTGAGTGAGTGTGAGAGCAAGTGTGTGAGTTACTGTGTGAGTTACTGAGTGGGTGTGTGTGTGAGTGAGTGTGAGAGGGAGTTTGTGAGTTACTGAGTGTGTGTGAGTGTGTGTGAGAGGGAGTTTGTGAGTTACTGAGTGAGCGTGTGTGAGTAAGTGTGAGAGGGAGTGTGTGAGTTACTGGGTGAGTGTGTGTGAGTAAGTGTGAGAGCGTGTTTGTGAGTTACTGGGTGAGTCTGTGTGAGTGAGTGTGAGAGGGAGTTTGTGAGTTACTGAGTGTGAGTGTGTGTGTGAGTGTGAGAGGGAGTGTGTGAGTTACTGAGTGTGAGTGTGTGTGAGTGAGTGTGAGAGGGAGTGTGTGAGCTACTGGGTGAGTGTGTGTGAGTATGAGACCGTGTTTGTGAGTTACTGAGTGAGTGTGTGTGAGTGAGTGTGTGAGTTACAAAGTGTGAGTGTGTGTGAGAGCAAGTGTGTGAGTTACTGTGTGTTACTGAGTGAGTTTGTGTGAGTGAATGTGAGAGGGAGTGTGTGAGTTACTGAGTGTGAGTGAGTGTGAGAGCGAGTTTGTAAGTTACTGAGTGTGAGTGTGTGTGAGTGAGTGTGTGAGTGAGTGTGAGAGTGAGTGTGAGTGAGAGCGGGTGTGAGAGCAGGTGTGAGTGAGCAAGTGTGAGTGAGTGAGTTTGAGAGCGAGTGTGTATGGGAGTGAGTGTGTGTGAGAGAATGTCTGAGGGTGAGTTTGTGAGAGTGAGTTTGTGGTTACTGATTATGTGTGTGAGTGAGAGCGGGTGTGAGAGAAAGTGTGACTTCGTGTGTGAGAGTGAGTTTGTGGGTTACTGAGTGCGAGTGAGAGCGGGTGTGAGAGCAGGTGTGAGTGAGCGAGTGTGAGTGAGTGAGTGTGTATGAGAGCGAGTGTGTGTGAGAGCATGTCTGAGAGTGAGTTACTGAGTGTGTGTGTGAGTGAGTGTGAGAGCGAGTGTGTGAGTTACTGAGTGTGAGTGTGTGTGAGAGGGATTTTGTGAGTTACTGAGTGAGCAAGTGTGAGAGGGAGTGTGTGAGTTACTGAAATGAAAATCGCGTATTGTCACAAGTAGGCTTCAATGAAGTTGCTGTGAAAAGCCCCTAGTCACCACATTCCGGCACCTGTTCAGGGAGGCTGTTACGGGAATTGAACCGTGCTGCTGGCCTGCCTTGGTCTGCTTTCAAAGCCAGCGATTTAGCCCAGTGAGCTAAACCAGCCCCTGCTGGGTGAGTGTGTGTGAGTGAGTGTGAGAGCGTGTTTGTGAGTTACTGAGTGAGTGTGTGTGAGTGAGTGTGAGAGCGTGTTTGTGGGTTACTGGGTGAGTGCATGTGAGTGAGTGTGAGAGTGAGTGTGTGAGTTACTGAGTGTGAGTGTGTGTGAGTGAGTGTGAGAGGGAGTTTGTGAGTTACTGAGTGTGAGTGTGTGTGTGAGTGTGTGTGAGAGCGAGTTTGTGAGTTACTGAGTGTGAGTGTGTCTGAGTGTGTGTGTGAGGGTGTTTGTGAGTTACTGAGTGAGCGTGTGTGAGTAAGTGTGAGAGGGAGTGTGTGAGTTACTGGGTGAGTGTGTGTGTGTAAGTGTGAGAGCATGTTTGTGAGTTACTGGGTGAGTCTGTGTGAGTGAGTGTGAGAGGGAGTGTGTGAGTTACTGAGTGTGAGTGTGTGTGAGTGAGTGTGAGAGGGAGTGTGTGAGTTACTGAGTGTGAGTGTGTGTGAGTGAGTGTGAGTGGGAGTGTGAGAGTTACTGGGTTAGTGTGTGTGAGTGTGAGAGCGTGTTTGTGAGTTACTGAGTGAGTGTGTGTGAGTAAGTGTGAGAGTGAGTGTGTGAGTTACTGGGTGAGTGTGTGTGAGTGAATGTGAGAGGGAGTTTGTGAGTTACTGAGTGTGAGTGTGTGTGAGTGTGTGTGAGAGGGAGTTTGTGAGTTACTGAGTGAGCGTGTGTGAGTAAGTGTGAGAGTGAGTGTGTGAGTTACTGGGTGGGTGTGTGTGAGAGCGTGTTTGTGAGTTACTGGGTGAGTCTGTGTGAGGGAGTTTGTGAGTTACTCAGTGTGAGTGTGTGTTAGTGAGTGTGAGAGTGAGTGTGTGAGTTACTGAGTGTGAGTGAGTGAGAGAGGGAGTGTGTGAGTTACTGAGTGTGAGTGTGTGTGAGTGAGTGTGAGAGGGAGTGTGTGAGCTACTGGGTGAGTGTGTGTGAGTATGAGACCGTGTTTGTGAGTTACTGAGTGAGTGTGTGTGAGTGAGTGTGTGAGTTACAAAGTGTGAGTGTGTGTGAGTGTGAGAGCAAGTGTGTGAGTTACTGTGTGTTACTGAGTGAGTGTGTGTGAGTGAATGTGAGAGGGAGTGTGTGAGTTACTGAGTGTGAGTGAGTGTGTAAGTTACTGAGTGTGAGTGTGTGTGAGTGAGTGTGAGAGTGAGTGTGAGTGAGAGCGGGTGTGAGAGCAGGTGTGAGTGAGCAAGTGTGAGTGAGTGAGTTTGAGAGCGAGTGTGAGAGAATGTCTGAGGGTGAGTTTGTGAGAGTGAGTTTGTGAGTTACTGAGTATGTGTGTGAGTGAGAGCGGGTGTGAGAGAAAGTGTGACTTTGTGTGTGAGAGTGAGTTTGTGGGTTACTGAGTGCGAGTGAGAGCGGGTGTGAGAGCAGGTGTGAGTGAGCGAGTGTGAGTGAGTGAGTATGAGAGCGAGTGTGTGTGAGAGCATGTCTGAGAGTGAGTTACTGAGTGTGTGTGTGAGTGAGTGTGAGAGCGAGTGTGTGAGTTACTGAGTGTGTGTGTGTGTGAGTGAGCAAGTTTGTGAGTTACTGGGTGAGTGTGTGAGTGAGTGTGATAGGGAGTGTGTGCGTTACTGAGTGTGAGAGCGAGTGTGTAAATTACTGAGTGTGTGTGAGTGAGTGTGAGAGGGAGTTTATGAGTTACTGAGTGTGTGAGTGAGTGTGAGAGGGATTTTGTGAGTTACTGAGTGTGTGAGTAAGTGTGAGAGGGAGTGTGTGAGTTACTGAAATGAAAATTGCGTACTGTCACAAGTAGGCTTCAATGAAGTTGCTGTGAAAAGCCCCTAGTCGCCACATTCCGGCACCTGTTCAGGGAGGCTGTTACGGGAATTGAACCGTGCTGCTGGCCTGCCTTGGTCTGCTTTAAAAGCCAGCGATTTAGCCCAGTGAGCTAAACAAGCCCCTGCTGGGTGAGTGTGTGTGAGTGAGTGTGAGAGCGTGTTTGTGAGTTACTGAGTGAGTGTGTGTGAGTGAGTGTGAGAGCGTGTTTGTGGGTTACTGGGTGAGTACGTGTGAGTGAGTGTGAGAGTGAGTGTGTGAGTTACTGAGTGTGAGTGTGTGTGAGTGAGTGTGAGAGGGAGTTTGTGAGTTACTGAGTGTGAGTGTGTGTGTGAGTGTGTGTGAGAGCGAGTTTGTGAGTTACTGAGTGTGAGTGTGTCTGAGTGTGAGTGTGTGTGAGAGGGTGTTTGTGAGTTACTGAGTGAGCGTGTGTGAGTAAGTGTGAGAGGGAGTGTGTGAGTTACTGGGTGAGTGTGTGTGTGTGTAAGTGTGAGAGCATGTTTGTGAGATCCTGGGTGAGTCTGTGTGAGTGAGTGTGAGAGGGAGTGTGTGAGTTACTGAGTGTGAGTGTGTGTGAGTGAGTGTGAGAGGGAGTGTGTGAGTTACTGAGTGTGAGTGTGTGTGAGTGAGTGTGAGTGGGAGTGTGAGAGTTACTGGGTGAGTGTGTGTGAGTGTGAGAGCGCGTTTGTGAGTTACTGAGTGAGTGTGTGTGAGTGAGTGTGAGAGCGAGTGTGTGAGTTACTGTGTGAGTTAGTGTGAGAGGGAGTGTGTGAGTTACTAAGTGTGAGTGTGTGTGAGTAAGTGTGAGAGGGAGTGTGTGAGTTACTGGGTGAATGTGTGTGTGTAAGTGTGAGAGCGTGTTTGTGAGTTACTGGGTGAGACTGTGTGAGTGAGTGTGAGAGGGAGTGTGTGAGTTACTGAGTGTGAGTGTGTGTGAGGGAGTGTGAGAGGGATACTGTGAGTTACTGAGTGTGAGTGTGTGTGAGTGAGTGTGAGAGGGAGTTTGTGAGTTACTGAGTGTGAGTGTGTGTGAGTGAGTGTGAGGAGGAGTGTGTGAGTTACTGAGTGTGAGTGAGTGAGTGTGAGTGGGAGTGTGTGAGTTACTGGCTGAGTGTGTGTGAGTATGAGACCGTGTTTGTGAGTTACTGAGTGAGTGTGAGAGCAAGTGTGTGAGTTACTGTGTGAGTTACTGAGTGTGAGTGTGTGTGAGTGAGTGTGAGAGGGAGTTTGTGAGTTACTGAGTGTCTGTGAGTGTGTGTGAGAGGGAGTTTGTGAGTTACTGAGTGAGCGTGTGTGAGTAAGTGTGAGAGGGAGTGTGTGAGTTACTGGGTGAGTGTGTGTGAGTAAGTGTGAGAGCGTGTTTGTGAGTGACTGGGTGAGTCTGTGTGAGTGAGTGTGAGAGGGAGTTTGTGAGTTACTGAGTGTGAGTGTGTGTGTGAGTGAGTGTGAGAGGGAGTTTGTGAGTTACTGAGTGTGAGTGTGTGTGAGTGAGTGTGAGTGGGAGTGTGTGAGTTACTGGGTGAGTGTGTGTGAGTATGAGACCGTGTTTGTGAGTTACTGAGTGAGTGTGAGAGCAAGTGTGTGAGTTACTGTGTGAGTTACTGAGTGGGTGTGTGTGTGAGTGAGTGTGAGAGGGAGTTTGTGAGTTACTGAGTGTGTGTGAGTGTGTGTGAGAGGGAGTTTGTGAGTTACTGAGTGAGCGTGTGTGAGTAAGTGTGAGAGGGAGTGTGTGAGTTACTGGGTGAGTGTGTGTGAGTAAGTGTGAGAGCGTGTTTGTGAGTTACTGGGTGAGTCTGTGTGAGTGAGTGTGAGAGGGAGTTTGTGAGTTACTGAGTGTGAGTGTGTGTGTGAGTGTGAGAGGGAGTGTGTGAGTTACTGAGTGTGAGTGTGTGTGAGTGAGTGTGAGAGGGAGTGTGTGAGCTACTGGGTGAGTGTGTGTGAGTATGAGACCGTGTTTGTGAGTTACTGAGTGAGTGTGTGTGAGTGAGTGTGTGAGTTACAAAGTGTGAGTGTGTGTGAGAGCAAGTGTGTGAGTTACTGTGTGTTACTGAGTGAGTTTGTGTGAGTGAATGTGAGAGGGAGTGTGTGAGTTACTGAGTGTGAGTGAGTGTGAGAGCGAGTTTGTAAGTTACTGAGTGTGAGTGTGTGTGAGTGAGTGTGTGAGTGAGTGTGAGAGTGAGTGTGAGTGAGAGCGGGTGTGAGAGCAGGTGTGAGTGAGCAAGTGTGAGTGAGTTTGAGAGCGAGTGTGTATGGGAGTGAGTGTGTGTGAGAGAATGTCTGAGGGTGAGTTTGTGAGAGTGAGTTTGTGGTTACTGATTATGTGTGTGAGTGAGAGCGGGTGTGAGAGAAAGTGTGACTTCGTGTGTGAGAGTGAGTTTGTGGGTTACTGAGTGCGAGTGAGAGCGGGTGTGAGAGCAGGTGTGAGTGAGCGAGTGTGAGTGAGTGAGTGTGTATGAGAGCGAGTGTGTGTGAGAGCATGTCTGAGAGTGAGTTACTGAGTGTGTGTGTGAGTGAGTGTGAGAGCGAGTGTGTGAGTTACTGAGTGTGAGTGTGTGTGAGAGGGATTTTGTGAGTTACTGAGTGAGCAAGTGTGAGAGGGAGTGTGTGAGTTACTGAAATGAAAATCGCGTATTGTCACAAGTAGGCTTCAATGAAGTTGCTGTGAAAAGCCCCTAGTCACCACATTCCGGCACCTGTTCAGGGAGGCTGTTACGGGAATTGAACCGTGCTGCTGGCCTGCCTTGGTCTGCTTTCAAAGCCAGCGATTTAGCCCAGTGAGCTAAACCAGCCCCTGCTGGGTGAGTGTGTGTGAGTGAGTGTGAGAGCGTGTTTGTGAGTTACTGAGTGAGTGTGTGTGAGTGAGTGTGAGAGCGTGTTTGTGGGTTACTGGGTGAGTGCATGTGAGTGAGTGTGAGAGTGAGTGTGTGAGTTACTGAGTGTGAGTGTGTGTGAGTGAGTGTGAGAGGGAGTTTGTGAGTTACTGAGTGTGAGTGTGTGTGTGAGTGTGTGTGAGAGCGAGTTTGTGAGTTACTGAGTGTGAGTGTGTCTGAGTGTGTGTGTGAGGGTGTTTGTGAGTTACTGAGTGAGCGTGTGTGAGTAAGTGTGAGAGGGAGTGTGTGAGTTACTGGGTGAGTGTGTGTGTGTAAGTGTGAGAGCATGTTTGTGAGTTACTGGGTGAGTCTGTGTGAGTGAGTGTGAGAGGGAGTGTGTGAGTTACTGAGTGTGAGTGTGTGTGAGTGAGTGTGAGAGGGAGTGTGTGAGTTACTGAGTGTGAGTGTGTGTGAGTGAGTGTGAGTGGGAGTGTGAGAGTTACTGGGTTAGTGTGTGTGAGTGTGAGAGCGTGTTTGTGAGTTACTGAGTGAGTGTGTGTGAGTAAGTGTGAGAGTGAGTGTGTGAGTTACTGGGTGAGTGTGTGTGAGTGAATGTGAGAGGGAGTTTGTGAGTTACTGAGTGTGAGTGTGTGTGAGTGTGTGTGAGAGGGAGTTTGTGAGTTACTGAGTGAGCGTGTGTGAGTAAGTGTGAGAGTGAGTGTGTGAGTTACTGGGTGGGTGTGTGTGAGAGCGTGTTTGTGAGTTACTGGGTGAGTCTGTGTGAGGGAGTTTGTGAGTTACTCAGTGTGAGTGTGTGTTAGTGAGTGTGAGAGTGAGTGTGTGAGTTACTGAGTGTGAGTGTGTGTGAGAGGGAGTGTGTGAGTTACTGGGTGAGTGTGTGTGTGTAAGTGTGAGAGCGAGTGGGTGAGTTACTGAGTGTGAGTGTGTGTGAGTGAGTGTGAGAGTGAGTGTGTGAGTTACTGAGTGTGAGTTTGTGTGAGTGAGTGTGAGAACGAGTGGGTGAGTTACTGACTGTGAGTGTGTCTGAGTGAGTGTGAGAGCGAGTTTACGAGTTATTGAGTGTGTGTGAGTGAGTGTGAGAGGGAGTGTGTGAGTTACTGGGTGAGTGTGTGTGAGCATGAGACCGTGTTTGTGAGTTGCTGAGTGAGTGTGTGAGTTACTGGGTGAGTGTGTGTGAGTGAGTGTGAGAGCGAGTTTGCGAGTTATTGAGTGTGAGTAAGTGAGTGTGAGAGTGAGTTTGTGAGTTACTGAGTGTGAGTGTGTGTGAGTGTGTGTGAGAGGGAGTTTGTGAGTTACTGAGTGAGCGTGTGTGAGTAAGTGTGAGAGTGAGTGTGTGAGTTACTGGGTGAGTGTGTGTGAGTGAGTGTGAGAGCGTGTTTGTGAGTTACTGGGTGAGTCTGTGTGAGGATGTTTGTGAGTTACTGAGTGTGAATGTGTGTGAGTGAGTGTGAGAGTGAGTGTGTGTGAGTGAGTGTGAGAGCGAGTTTGCGAGTTATTGAGTGTGTGTGAGCGAGTTTGTGAGTTATTGGTGAGTGTGTGTGAGTGAGTGTGAGAGTGATTTTGCAAGTTATTGAGTGTGTGTGAGTGAGTGTGAGAGTGAGTGGGTGAGTTACTGAGTGTGTGTGTGTGTGTGAGTAAGTGTGAGAGTGAGTTTGTGAGTTACTGAGTGTGAGTGTGTGTGAGTGTGTGTGAGAGCGAGTTTGTGAGTTATTGAGTGAGTGTGAGTTTGTGTGAGTGAGTGTGAGAGCGAGTTTGCGAGTTATTGAGTGTGTGTGAGTGTGTGTGAGAGGGAGTGTGTGAGTTACTGGGTGAGTGTGTGTGAGTATGAGACCGTGTTTGTGAGTTGCTGAGTGAGTGTGTGTGAGTGAGTGTGTGAGTTACTGAGTGAGTGTGAGAGCGAGTGTGTGAGTTACTGGGTGAGTGTGATAGAGTGTGAGAGCGAGTTACTAGGTGAGTGTGTGTGAGTGAGTGTGAGAGTGAGTTTGCAAGTTATTGAGTGTGTGAGTGTGAGAGGGAGTGTGTGAGTTACTAAGTGTGAGTGTGTGTGAGTAAGTGTGAGAGGGAGTGTGTGAGTTACTGAGTGTGTGTGAGTGAGTGTGAGAGCGAGTGTGTGAGTTACTGAGTGAGTATGTGTGAGTGAGTGTGAGAGCGAGTGTGTGAGTTACTGTGAGAGGGAGTGTGTGAGTTACTGAGTGTGTGTGTGAGTGAGTGTGAGAGGGATTTGGTAAGTTACTGAGTGAGCGTGTGTGAGTAAGTGTGAGAGTTACTGAAATGAAAATCGCGTATTGTCACAAGTAGGCTTCAATGAAGTTGCTGTGAAAAGCCCCTAGTCGCCACATTCCGGCGCCTGTTCAGGGAGGCTGGTACGGGAATTGAACCATGCTGCTGGCCTGCCTTGGTCTGCTTTAAAAGCCAGCAATTTAGCCCAGTGAGCTAAACCAGCCCCTGGTGGGTGAGTGTGTGTGAGTGAGTGTGAGAGCGTGTTTGTGGGTTACTGGGTGAGTGCGTGTGAGTGAGTGTCAGAGTGAGTGTGTGAGTTACTGAGTGTGAGTGTGTGTGAGTGAGTGTGAGAGGGAGTTTGTGAGTTACTGAGCGTGAGTGTGTGTGTGAGTGTGTGTGAGAGCGAGTTTGTGAGTTACTGAGTGTGAGTGTGTGTGAGTGTGTGTGAGAGGGTGTTTGTGAGTTACTGAGTGAGCGAGTGTGAGTAAGTGTGAGAGGGGGGTGTGAGTTACTGGGTGAGTGTGTAAGTGTGAGAGAGTGTTTGTGAGTTACTGGGTGAGTCTGTCTGAGTGAGTGTGAGAGGGAGTGTGTGAGTGAGTGTGAGAGGGAGTGTGTGAGTTACTGAGTGTGAGTGTGTGTGAGTATGAGTGAGTGTGAGAGGGAGTTTGTGAGTTACTGAGTGTGTGTGAGAGTGAGTGTGAGTGGGAGTGTGAGAGTTACTGGGTGAGTGTGTGTGAGTGTGAGAGCGTGTTTGTGAGTTACTGAGTGAGTGTGTGTGAGTGAGTGTGAGAGTTAGTGACTAAGTGTGAGTGTGTGTGAGTAAGTGTGAGAGGAAGTGTGTGAGTTAGTGAGTGTGAGAGTGAGTGTGAGAGGGATTTGGTGAGTTACCGAGTGAGCGTGTGTGAGTAAGTGTGAGAGGGAGTGTGTGAGTTACTGAAATGAAAATCGCGTATTGTCACAAGTAGGCTTCAATGAAGTTGCTGTGAAAAGACCCTAGTCGCCACATTCAGGCGCCTGTTCAGGGAGGCTGTTACGGGAATTGAACCGTGCTGCTGGCCTGCCTTGGTCTGCTTTAACAGCCAGCGATTTAGCCCAGTGAACTAAACCAGCCCCTGCTGGGTGAGTGTGTGTGAGTGAGTGTGAGAGCGTGTTTGTGAGTTACTGAGTGAGTGTGTGTGAGTGAGTGTGAGAGCGTGTTTGTGGGTTACTGGGTGAGTGTGTGTGAGTGAGTGTGAGAGGGATTTTGTGAGTTACTGAGTGTGAGTGTGTGTGAGTGAGTGTGAGAGGGAGTTTGTGAGCTACTGAGTGTGAGTGTGTGTGAGTGAGTGTGAGGGGGAGTGTGTGAGTTACTGAGTGTGTGTGAGTGAGTGTGAGTGGGAGTGTGGGAGTTACTGGGTGAGTGTGTGTGATTATGAGACCGTATTTGTGAGTTACTGAGTGAGTGTGAGAGCAATTGTCTGAGTTACTGTGTGAGTTACTGAGTGTGAGTGTGTGTGAGTGTGTGTGAGAGGGAGTTTGTGAGTTACTGAGTGAGCGTGTGTGAGTAAGTGTGAGAAGGAGTGTGTGAGTTACTGGGTGAATGTGTGTGTGTAAGTGTGAGAGCGTGTTTGTGAGTTACTGGGTGAGTCTGTGTGAGTGAGTGTGAGAGGGAGTTTGTGAGTTACTGAGTGTGAGTGTGTGTGAGTGTGTGTGAGAGGGAGTTTGTGAGTTACTGAGTGAGCGTGTGTGAGTAAGTGTGAGAGTGAGTGTGTGAGTTACTGGGTGGGTGTGTGTGAGAGCGTGTTTGTGAGTTACTGGGTGAGTCTGTGTGAGGGAGTTTGTGAGTTACTCAGTGTGAGTGTGTGTGAGTGAGTGTGAGAGTGAGTGTGTGAGTTACTGAGTGTGAGTGTGTGTGAGAGGGAGTGTGTGAGTTACTGGGTGAGTGTGTGTGTGTAAGTGTGAGAGCGAGTGGGTGAGTTACTGAGTGTGAGTGTGTGTGAGTGAGTGTGAGAGTGAGTGTGTGAGTTACTGAGTGTGAGTTTGTGTGAGTGAGTGTGAGAACGAGTGGGTGAGTTACTGACTGTGAGTGTGTCTGAGTGAGTGTGAGAGCGAGTTTACGAGTTATTGAGTGTGTGTGAGTGAGTGTGAGAGGGAGTGTGTGAGTTACTGGGTGAGTGTGTGTGAGCATGAGACCGTGTTTGTGAGTTGCTGAGTGAGTGTGTGAGTTACTGGGTGAGTGTGTGTGAGTGAGTGTGAGAGCGAGTTTGCGAGTTATTGAGTGTGAGTAAGTGAGTGTGAGAGTGAGTTTGTGAGTTACTGAGTGTGAGTGTGTGTGAGTGTGTGTGAGAGGGAGTTTGTGAGTTACTGAGTGAGCGTGTGTGAGTAAGTGTGAGAGTGAGTGTGTGAGTTACTGGGTGAGTGTGTGTGAGTGAGTGTGAGAGCGTGTTTGTGAGTTACTGGGTGAGTCTGTGTGAGGATGTTTGTGAGTTACTGAGTGTGAATGTGTGTGAGTGAGTGTGAGAGTGAGTGTGTGTGAGTGAGTGTGAGAGCGAGTTTGCGAGTTATTGAGTGTGTGTGAGCGAGTTTGTGAGTTATTGGTGAGTGTGTGTGAGTGAGTGTGAGAGTGATTTTGCAAGTTATTGAGTGTGTGTGAGTGAGTGTGAGAGTGAGTGGGTGAGTTACTGAGTGTGAGTGTGTGTGTGAGTAAGTGTGAGAGTGAGTTTGTGAGTTACTGAGTGTGAGTGTGTGTGAGTGTGTGTGAGAGCGAGTTTGTGAGTTATTGAGTGAGTGTGAGTTTGTGTGAGTGAGTGTGAGAGCGAGTTTGCGAGTTATTGAGTGTGTGTGAGTGTGTGTGAGAGGGAGTGTGAGTTACTGGGTGAGTGTGTGTGAGTATGAGACCGTGTTTGTGAGTTGCTGAGTGAGTGTGTGTGAGTGAGTGTGTGAGTTACTGAGTGAGTGTGAGAGCGAGTGTGTGAGTTACTGGGTGAGTGTGATAGAGTGTGAGAGCGAGTTACTAGGTGAGTGTGTGTGAGTGAGTGTGAGAGTGAGTTTGCAAGTTATTGAGTGTGTGAGTGTGAGAGGGAGTGTGTGAGTTACTAAGTGTGAGTGTGTGTGAGTAAGTGTGAGAGGGAGTGTGTGAGTTACTGAGTGTGTGTGAGTGAGTGTGAGAGCGAGTGTGTGAGTTACTGAGTGAGTATGTGTGAGTGAGTGTGAGAGCGAGTGTGTGAGTTACTGTGAGAGGGAGTGTGTGAGTTACTGAGTGTGTGTGTGAGTGAGTGTGAGAGGGATTTGGTAAGTTACTGAGTGAGCGTGTGTGAGTAAGTGTGAGAGTTACTGAAATGAAAATCGCGTATTGTCACAAGTAGGCTTCAATGAAGTTGCTGTGAAAAGCCCCTAGTCGCCACATTCCGGCGCCTGTTCAGGGAGGCTGGTACGGGAATTGAACCGTGCTGCTGGCCTGCCTTGGTCTGCTTTAAAAGCCAGCAATTTAGCCCAGTGAGCTAAACCAGCCCCTGGTGGGTGAGTGTGTGTGAGTGAGTGTGAGAGCGTGTTTGTGGGTTACTGGGTGAGTGCGTGTGAGTGAGTGTCAGAGTGAGTGTGTGAGTTACTGAGTGTGAGTGTGTGTGAGTGAGTGTGAGAGGGAGTTTGTGAGTTACTGAGCGTGAGTGTGTGTGTGAGTGTGTGTGAGAGCGAGTTTGTGAGTTACTGAGTGTGAGTGTGTGTGAGTGTGTGTGAGAGGGTGTTTGTGAGTTACTGAGTGAGCGAGTGTGAGTAAGTGTGAGAGGGGGGGTGTGAGTTACTGGGTGAGTGTGTAAGTGTGAGAGAGTGTTTGTGAGTTACTGGGTGAGTCTGTGTGAGTGAGTGTGAGAGGGAGTGTGTGAGTGAGTGTGAGAGGGAGTGTGTGAGTTACTGAGTGTGAGTGTGTGTGAGTATGAGTGAGTGTGAGAGGGAGTTTGTGAGTTACTGAGTGTGTGTGAGTGAGTGTGAGTGGGAGTGTGAGAGTTACTGGGTGAGTGTGTGTGAGTGTGAGAGCGTGTTTGTGAGTTACTGAGTGAGTGTGTGTGAGTGAGTGTGAGAG
This sequence comes from Scyliorhinus torazame, assembly GCF_047496885.1. Lineage (NCBI taxonomy): Eukaryota > Metazoa > Chordata > Chondrichthyes > Carcharhiniformes > Scyliorhinidae > Scyliorhinus > Scyliorhinus torazame. The sequence continues at coordinate 4,122,152 of NC_092718.1, forward strand.
TTAGTGACTAAGTGTGAGTGTGTGTGAGTAAGTGTGAGAGGAAGTGTGTGAGTTACTGAGTGTGTGTGTGAGTGAGTGTGAGAGTGAGTGTGAGAGGGATTTGGTGAGTTACCGAGTGAGCGTGTGTGAGTAAGTGTGAGAGGGAGTGTGTGAGTTACTGAAATGAAAATCGCGTATTGTCACAAGTAGGCTTCAATGAAGTTGCTGTGAAAAGACCCTAGTCGCCACATTCAGGCGCCTGTTCAGGGAGGCTGTTACGGGAATTGAACCGTGCTGCTGGCCTGCCTTGGTCTGCTTTAAAAGCCAGCGATTTAGCCCAGTGAACTAAACCAGCCCCTGCTGGGTGAGTGTGTGTGAGTGAGTGTGAGAGCGTGTTTGTGAGTTACTGAGTGAGTGTGTGTGAGTGAGTGTGAGAGCGTGTTTGTGGGTTACTGGGTGAGTGTGTGTGAGTGAGTGTGAGAGGGATTTTGTGAGTTACTGAGTGTGAGTGTGTGTGAGTGAGTGTGAGAGGGAGTTTGTGAGCTACTGAGTGTGAGTGTGTGTGAGTGAGTGTGAGGGGGAGTGTGTGAATTACTGAGTGTGTGTGAGTGAGTGTGAGTGGGAGTGTGGGAGTTACTGGGTGAGTGTGTGTGATTATGAGACCGTATTTGTGAGTTACTGAGTGAGTGTGAGAGCAATTGTCTGAGTTACTGTGTGAGTTACTGAGTGTGAGTGTGTGTGAGTGTGTGTGAGAGGGAGTTTGTGAGTTACTGAGTGAGCGTGTGTGAGTAAGTGTGAGAAGGAGTGTGTGAGTTACTGGGTGAATGTGTGTGTGTAAGTGTGAGAGCGTGTTTGTGAGTTACTGGGTGAGTCTGTGTGAGTGAGTGTGAGAGGGAGTTTGTGAGTTACTGAGTGTGAGTGTGTGTGAGTGTGTGTGAGAGGGAGTTTGTGAGTTACTGAGTGAGCGTGTGTGAGTAAGTGTGAGAGGGAGTGTGTGAGTTACTGGGTGAGTGTGTGTGTGTAAGTGTGCAAGCGTGTTTGTGAGTTACTGGGTGAGTCTGTGTGAGTGAGTGTGAGAGGGAGTGTGTGAGTTACTGAGTGTGAGTGTGTGTGAGTGAGTGTGAGAGCGAGTGGGTGAGTTACTGAGTGTGAGTGTGAGTGAGTGTGAGAGGGAGTTTTTGAGTTACTGAGTGTGTGTGAGTGATAGTGAGTGGGAGTGTGTGAGTTACTGGGTGAATGTGTGTGAGTATCAGACCGTGTTTGTGAGTTACTGAGTGAGTGTGTGTGAGTGAGTGTGTGAGTTACTAAGTGTGAGTGTGTGTGAGTGTGAGAGCGAGTGTGTGAGATACTGTGTGAGTTACTGAGTGAGTTTGTGTGAGTGAATGTGAGAGTTACTGAGTGTGAGTGTGTGTGAGTGAGTGTGTGAGTTACTGAGTGTGAGTGTGTGTGAGTGAGTGTGAGAGGGAGTGTGTGAGTTACTGAGTGTGAGTGTGTGTGAGTGAGTGTGAGAGGGAGTTTGTGAGTTACTGAGTGTGAGTGTGTGTGAGTGAGTGTGAGGGGGAGTGTGTGAGTTACTGAGTGCGTGTGAGTGAGTGTGAGTGGGAGTGTGTGAGTTACTGGGTGAGTGTGTGTGAGTATGAGACCATGTTTGTGAGTTACTGAGTGAGTGTGAGAGCAAGTGTGTGAGTTACTGTGTGAGTTACTGAGTGTGAGTGTGTGTGAGTGAGTGTGAGAGGGAGTTTGTGAGCTACTGAGTGTGAGTGTGTGTGAGTGAGTGTGAGGGGGAGTGTGTGAGTTACTGAGTGTGTGTGAGTGAGTGTGAGTGGGAGTGTGGGAGTTACTGGGTGAGTGTGTGTGATTATGAGACCGTGTTTGTGAGTTACTGAGTGAGTGTGAGAGCAATTGTGTGAGTTACTGTGTGAGTTACTGAGTGTGAGTGTGTGTGAGTGTGTGTGAGAGGGAGTTTGTGAGTTACTGAGTGAGCGTGTGTGAGTAAGTGTGAGAGGGAGTGTGTGAGTTACTGGGTGAATGTGTGTGTGTAAGTGTGAGAGCGTGTTTGTGAGTTACTGGGTGAGTCTGTGTGAGTGAGTGTGAGAGGGAGTTTGTGAGTTACTGAGTGTGAGTGTGTGTGAGTGTGTGTGAGAGGGAGTTTGTGAGTTACTGAGTGAGCGTGTGTGAGTAAGTGTGAGAGGGAGTGTGTGAGTTACTGGGTGAGTGTGTGTGTGTAAGTGTGCAAGCGTGTTTGTGAGTTACTGGGTGAGTCTGTGTGAGTGAGTGTGAGAGGGAGTGTGTGAGTTACTGGGTGAGTGTGTGTGAGTATGAGACCGTGTTTGTGAGTTACTGAGTGAGTGTGTGTGAGTGAGTGTGTGAGTTACTAAGTGTGAGTGTGTGTGAGTGTGAGAGCGAGTGTGTGAGTTACTGTGTGAGTTACTGAGTGAGTTTGTGTGAGTGAATGTGAGAGGGAGTGTGTGAGTTACTGAGTGTGAGTGTGTGTGAGTGAGTGTGAGAGGGAGTGTGTGAGTTACTGAGTGTGAGTGTGTGTGAGTGAGTGTGAGAGGGAGTTTGTGAGTTACTGAGTGTGAGTGTGTGTGAGTGAGTGTGAGGGGGAGTGTGTGAGTTACTGAGTGCTTGTGAGTGAGTGTGAGTGGGAGTGTGTGAGTTACTGGGTGAGTGTGTGTGAGTATGAGACCATGTTTGTGAGTTACTGAGTGAGTGTGAGAGCAAGTGTGTGAGTTACTGTGTGAGTTACTGAGTGTGAGTGTGTGTGAGTGAGTGTGAGAGGGAGTTTGTGAGTTACTGAGTGTGTGTGAGTGTGTGTGAGAGGGAGTTTGTGAGTTACTGAGTGAGCGTGTGAGAGGGAGTGTGTGAGTTACTGGGTGAGTGTGTGTGAGTAAGTGTGAGAGCGTGTTTGTGAGTTACGGGTGAGTCTGTGTGAGTTAGTGTGAGAGGGAGTTTGTGAGTTACTGAGTGTGAGTGTGTGTGTGAGTGAGTGTGAGAGGGAGTGTGTGAGTTACTGAGTGTGAGTGTGTGTGAGTGAGTGTGAGAGGGAGTGTGTGAGCTACTGGGTAAGTGTGTGTGAGTATGAGACCGTGTTTGTGAGTTACTGAGTGAGTGTGTGTGAGTGAGTGTGTGAGTTACAAAGTGTGAGTGTGTGTGAGTGTGAGAGCAAGTGTGTGAGTTACTGTGTGTTACTGAGTGAGTTTGTGTGAGTGAATGTGAGAGGGAGTGTGTGAGTTACTGAGTGTGAGTGAGTGTGAGAGCGAGTTTGTAAGTTACTGAGTGTGAGTGTGTGTGAGTGAGTGTGAGAGTGAGTGTGTGACTTACTGAGTGTGAGTGAGAGCGGGTGTGAGAGCAGGTGTGAGTGAGCAAGTGTGAGTGAGTGAGTTTGAGAGCGAGTGTGAGAGCGAGTGTGTATGGGAGTGAGTGTGTGAGATAATGTCTGAGGGTGAGTTTGTGAGAGTGAGTTTGTGAGTTACTGAGTATGTGTGTGTGTGAGTGGGTGTGAGAGAAAGTGTGACTTCATGTGTGAGAGTGAGTTTGTGGGTTACTGAGTGCGAGAGAGAGCGGGTGTGAGTGAGCGAGTGTGAGTGAGCGAGTATGAGAGCGAGTGTGTGTGAGAGCATGTCTGAGAGTGAGTTTGGGAGTTACTGAGTGAGTGTGTGTGAGTGAGTGAGCGAGTGTGTGAGTTACTGAGTGTGAGTGTGTGTGAGTGAGTGTGAGAGCAAGTTTGTGAGTTACTGGGTGAGTGTGTGAGTGAGTGTGATAGGGAGTGTGTGCGTTACTGAGTGTGAGAGCGAGTGTGTGAGTTACTGAGTGTGTGTGTGTGTGTGAGTGAGTGTGAGAGGGATTTTGTGAGTTACTGAGTGAGCGTGTGTGAGGGAGTGTGTGAGTTACTGAAATGAAAATCGCGTATTGTCACAAGTAGGCTTCAATGAAGTTGCTGTGAAAAGCCCCTAGTCACCACATTCCGGCACCTGTTCAGGGAGGCTGTTACGGGAATTGAACCGTGCTGCTGGCCTGCCTTGGTCTGCTTTAAAAGCCAGCGATTTAGCCCAGTGAACTAAACCAGCCCCTGCTGGGTGAGTGTGTGTGAGTGAGTGTGAGAGAGTGTTTGTGAGTTACTGAGTGAGTGTGTGTGAGTGAGTGTGAGAGCGTGTTTGTGGGTTACTGGGTGAGTGTGTGTGAGTGAGTGTGAGAGTGAGTGTGTGAGTTACTGAGTGTGAGTGTGTGTGAGTGAGTGTGAGAGGGAGTTTGTGAGTTACTGAGTGTGAGTGTGTGTGTGAGTGAGTGTGAGAGGGAGTTTGTGAGTTACTGAGTGTGAGTGTGTGTGAGAGGGTGTTTGTGAGTTACTGAGTGAGCGTGTGTGAGTATGTGTGAGAGGGAGTGTGTGAGTTACTGAGTGTGAGTGTGTGTAAGTGAGTGTGGGAGCGAGTGGGTGAGTTACTGAGTTTGAGTGTGAGTGAGTGTGAGAGGGAGTTTGTGAGTTACTGAGTGTGTGTGAGTGAGTGTGAGTGGGAGTGTGTGAGTTACTGGGTGAGTGTGTGTGAATATGAGACCGTGTTTGTGAGTTACTGAGTGAGTGTGCGTGAGTGAGTGTGTGAGTTACGAAGTGTGAGTGTGTGTGAGTGAGTGTGAGAGCAAGTGTGTGAGTTACTGTGTGAGTTACTGAGTGTGAGTGTGTGTGAGTGAGTGTGAGTGAGTGTGAGAGCGAGTGTGTGAGTTACTGTGTGATTTACTGAGTGAGTGAATGTGAGAGGGAGTGTGTGAGTTACTGAGTGTGAGTGTGTGTGAGTGAGTGTGAGAGGGAGTGTGTGAGTTACTGAGTGTGAGTGAGTGTGAGAGCGAGTTTGTAAGTTACTGAGTGTGAGTGTGTGTGAGTCAGTGTGAGAGTGAGTGTGTGAGTTACTGAGTGTGAGTGAGAGCGGGTGTGAGTGAGCAAGTGTGAGTGAGTGAGTTTGAGAGCGAGTGTGTGTGAGAGAATGTCTGAGGGTGAGTTTGTGAGAGTGAGTTTGTGAGTTACTGAGTGTGAGTGTGTGTGAGAGGGAGTTTGTAAGTTACTGAGTGAGCGTGTGTGAGTAAGTGTGAGAGTGAGTGTGTGAGTTACTGGGTGAGTGTGTGTGAGTGAGTGTGAGAGCGTGTTTGTGAGTTACTGGGTGAGTCTGTGTGAGGGAGTTTGTGAGTTACTGAGTGTGAGTGTGTGTGAGTGAGTGTGAGAGTGAGTGTGTGAGTTACTGAGTGTGAGTGTGTGTGAGTGAGTGTGAGAGCGAGTTATTGAGTGTGTGTGAGTGTGTGTGAGAGGGAGTTTGTGAGTTACTGAGTGTGTGTGAGAAGGAGTGTGTGAGTTACTGAGTGTGAGTGTGAGAGCGAGTTTGTAAGTTACTGAGTGTGAGTGTGTGTGAGTGAGTGTGAGAGTGAGTATGTGACTTACTGAGTGTGAGTGAGAGCGGGTGTGAGACCAGGTGTGAGTGAGTGAGTTTGAGAGCGAGTGTGAGAATGAGTGTGTGTGAGTGAGTGTGAGAGCAAGTTTGTGAGTTACTGGGTGAGTGTGTGAGTGAGTGTGATAGGGAGTATGTGCGTTACTGAGTGTGAGAGCGAGTGTGTGAGTTACTGAGTGTGTGTGTGTGTGTGAGTGAGTGTGAGAGGGATTTTGTGAGTTACTGAGTGAGCGTGTGTGAGGGAGTGTGTGAGTTACTGAAATGAAAATCGCGTATTGTCACAAGTAGGCTTCAATGAAGTTGCTGTGAAAAGCCCCTAGTCACCACATTCCGGCACCTGTTCAGGGAGGCTGTTACGGGAATTGAACCGTGCTGCTGGCCTGCCTTGGTCTGCTTTAAAAGCCAGCGATTTAGCCCAGTGAGCTAAACCAGCCCCTGCTGGGTGAGTGTGTGTGAGTGAGTGTGAGAGAGTGTTTGTGGGTTACTGGGTGAGTGCGTGTGAGTGAGTGTGAGAGTGAGTGTGTGAGTTACTGAGTGTGAGTGTGTGTGAGTGAGTGTGAGAGGGAGTTTGTGAGTTACTGAGTGTGAGTGTGTGTGTGAGTGAGTGTGAGAGGGAGTTTGTGAGTTACTGAGTGTGAGTGTGTGTGAGTGTGTGTGAGAGGGTGTTTGTGAGTTACTGAGTGAGCGTGTGTGAGTAAGTGTGAGAGGGAGTGTGTGAGTTACTGAGTGTGAGTGTGTGTGAGTGAGTGTGGGAGCGAGTGGGTGAGTTACTGAGTGTGAGTGTGAGTGAGTGTGAGAGGGAGTTTGTGAGTTACTGAGTGTGTGTGAGTGAGTGTGAGTGGGAGTGTGGGAGTTACTGGGTGAGTGTGTGTGAATATGAGACCGTGTTTGTGAGTTACTGAGTGAGTGTGTGTGAGTGTGTGAGTTACGAAGTGTGAGTGTGTGTGAGTGAGTGTGAGAGCAAGTGTGTGAGTTACTGTGTGAGTTACTGAGTGTGAGTGTGTGTGAGTGAGTGTGAGTGAGTGTGAGAGCGAGTGTGTGAGTTACTGTGTGATTTACTGAGTGAGTTTGTGTGAGTGAATGTGAGAGGGAGTGTGTGAGTTACTGAGTGTGAGTGTGTGTGAGTGAGTGTGAGAGGGAGTGTGTGAGTTACTGAGTGTGAGTGAGTGTGAGAGCGAGTTTGTAAGTTACTGAGTGTGAGTGTGTGTGAGTCAGTGTGAGAGTGAGTGTGTGACTTACTGAGTGTGAGTGAGAGCGGTTGTGAGAGCAGGTGTGAGTGAGCAAGTGTGAGTGAGTGAGTTTGAGAGCGAGTGTGAGAATGAGTGTGTATTGGAGTGAGTGTGTGTGAGATAATGTCTGAGGGTGAGTTTCTGAGAGTGAGTTTGTGAGTTACTGAATGTGAGTGTGTGTGTCAGAGCAAGTTTGTGAATGACTGAGTATGTGTGTGTGTGAGTGAGAGCGGGTGTGAGAGAGAGTGTGACTTTGTGTGTGAGAGTGAGTTTGTGGGTTACTGAGTGAGTGAGAGCGGGTGTGAGAGCAGGTGTGAGTGAGCGAGTGTGCGTGAGTGAGTGTGAGAGCGAGTGTGTATGGGAGTGAGTGTGTGTAAGAGAATGTCCGAGGGTGAGTTTGTGAGAGTGAGTTTGTGAGTTAATGAGTGTGAGTGTGTGTGTCAGAGCAAGTTTGTGAATGACTGAGTGTGTGTGTGAGTGAGAGCGGGTGTGAGAGGGAGTGTGACTTCGTGTGTGAAAGGGAGTGTATGAGTTACTGAGCGTGAGTGTGTGTGAGTGAGTGTGAGAGCAAGTTTGTGAGTTACTGGGTGAGTGTGAGAGGGAGTGTGTGAGTTACTGAGTGTGAGAGTGAGTGAGTGTGTGTGTGTGTGAGTGTGAGATGGAGATTGTTTGTTATTGAGTGTGAGTGTGTGTGTGAGTGAGTGTGAGAGTTACTGAGTGTGAGTGTGTGTGAGTGAGTATGAGAGGGTGTTTGTGAGTTACTGAAAGAGTGTGTGTGAGAGCGAGTGTGTGAGTTGCTGGGTGAGTTACTGGGTGAGTGCGTGTGAGTGAGTGTGTGAGTGTGAGTTGCTGGGTGAGTGTGTGTGATGAGTGTGTGAGTTACTGAGTGTGAGTGTGTGTGTGAGTGTGAGAGGGAGTTTGAGAGTTACTGAGTGTGTGTGTGTGAGTGAGGGAGGGATTTTGTGAGTTACTGAGTGAGCATGTGTGAGTAAGTGTGAGAGGGAGTGTGTGAGTTACTGAAATGAAATGAAAATGAAATTCGCGTATTGTCACAAGTAGGCTTCAATGAAGTTGCTGTGAAAAGCCCCTAATCGCCACATTCCGCCGCCTGTTCAGGGAGGCTGTTACGGGAATTGAACCGTGCTGCTGGCCTGCCTTGGTCTGCTTTAAAAGCCAGCGATTTAGCCCAGTGAGCTAAACCAGCCCCTGCTGGGTGAGTGTGTGTGATTGAGTGTGAGAGCGTGTTTGTGAGTTACTGAGTGAGTGTGTGTGAGTGAGTGTGAGAGAGTGTTTGTGGGTTACTGGGTGAGTGCGTGTGAGTGAGTGTGAGAGTGAGTGTGTGAGTTACTGAGTGTGAGTGTGTGTGAGTGAGTGTGAGAGGGAGTTTGTGAGTTACTGAGTGTGAGTGTGTGTGAGAGGGAGTTTGTGAGTTACTGAGTGTGAGTGTGTGTGAGTGTGTGTGAGAGGGTGTTTGTGAGTTACTGAGTGAGCGTGTGTGAGTAAGTGTGAGAGGGAGTGTGTGAGTTACTGAGTGTGAGTGTGTGTGAGTGAGTGTGGGAGCGAGTGGGTGAGTTACTGAGTGTGAGTGTGAGTGAGTGTGAGAGGGAGTTTGTGAGTTACTGAGTGTGTGTGAGTGAGTGTGAGTGGGAGTGTGGGAGTTACTGGGTGAGTGTGTGTGAATATGAGACCGTGTTTGTGAGTTACTGAGTGAGTGTGTGTGAGTGAGTGTGTGAGTTACGAAGTGTGAGTGTGTGTGAGTGAGTGTGAGAGCAAGTGTGTGAGTTACTGTGTGAGTTACTGAGTGTGAGTGTGTGTGAGTGAGTGTGAGTGAGTGTGAGAGCGAGTGTGTGAGTTACTGTGTGATTTACTGAGTGAGTTTGTGTGAGTGAATGTGAGAGGGAGTGTGTGAGTTACTGAGTGTGAGTGTGTGTGAGTGAGTGTGAGAGGGAGTGTGTGAGTTACTGAGTGTGAGTGAGTGTGAGAGCGAGTTTGTAAGTTACTGAGTGTGAGTGTGTGTGAGTCAGTGTGAGAGTGAGTGTGTGACTTACTGAGTGTGAGTGAGAGCGGTTGTGAGAGCAGGTGTGAGTGAGCAAGTGTGAGTGAGTGAGTTTGAGAGCGAGTGTGAGAATGAGTGTGTATGGGAGTGAGTGTGTGTGAGATAATGTCTGAGGGTGAGTTTCTGAGAGTGAGTTTGTGAGTTACTGAATGTGAGTGTGTGTGTCAGAGCAAGTTTGTGAATGACTGAGTATGTGTGTGTGTGAGTGAGAGCGGGTGTGAGAGAGAGTGTGACTTTGTGTGTGAGAGTGAGTTTGTGGGTTACTGAGTGAGTGAGAGCGGGTGTGAGAGCAGGTGTGAGTGAGCGAGTGTGCGTGAGTGAGTGTGAGAGCGAGTGTGTATGGGAGTGAGTGTGTGTAAGAGAATGTCTGAGGGTGAGTTTGTGAGAGTGAGTTTGTGAGTTAATGAGTGTGAGTGTGTGTGTCAGAGCAAGTTTGTGAATGACTGAGTGTGTGTGTGAGTGAGAGCGGGTGTGAGAGGGAGTGTGACTTCGTGTGTGAAAGGGAGTGTATGAGTTACTGAGCGTGAGTGTGTGTGAGTGAGTGTGAGAGCAAGTTTGTGAGTTACTGGGTGAGTGTGAGAGTGAGTGTGAGAGGGAGTGTGTGAGTTACTGAGTGTGAGAGTGAGTGTGTGAGTTACTGAGTGTGTGTGTGTGTGAGTGTGAGATGGAGATTGTTTGTTATTGAGTGTGAGTGTGTGTGTGAGTGAGTGTGAGAGGAGTTTGTGAGTTACTGAGTGTGAGTGTGTGTGAGTGAGTATGAGAGGGTGTTTGTGAGTTACTGAAAGAGTGTGTGTGAGAGCGAGTGTGTGAGTTGCTGGGTGAGTTACTGGGTGAGTGCGTGTGAGTGAGTGTGTGAGTGTGAGTTGCTGGGTGAGTGTGTGTGAGTGAGTGTGTGAGTTACTGAGTGTGAGTGTGTGTGTGAGTGTGAGAGCGAGTTTGCGAGTTATTGAGTGTGAGTGAGTGAGTGTGAGAGTGAGTTTGTGAGTTACTGAGTGTGAGTGTGTGTGAGTGTGTGTGAGAGGGAGTTTGTGAGTTACTGAGTGAGCGTGTGTGAGTAAGTGTGAGAGTGAGTGTGTGAGTTACTGGGTGAGCGTGTGTGAGTGAGTGTGAGAGCGTGTTTGTGAGTTACTGGGTGAGTCTGTGTGAGGGGGTTTGTGAGTTACTGAGTGTGAGTGAGTGAGTGTGAGAGTGAGTGTGTTACTGAGTGTGAGTGTGTGTGAGTGAGTGTGAGAGCAAGTTTGCGAGTTATTGAGTGTGTGTGAGAGCGAGTTTGTGAGTTACTAGGTGAGTGTGTGTGAGTGAGTGTGAGAGTGATTTTGCAAGTTATTGAGTGTGTGTGAGTGAGTGTGAGAGTGAGTGGGTGAGTTACTGAGTGTGAGTGTGTGAGTAAGTGTGAGAGTGAGTTTGTGGGTTACTGAGTGTGAGTGTGTGTGAGAGGGAGTTTGTGAGTGAGTGTGAGTGTGTGTGAGTGAGTGTGAGAGCGGGTTTGCGAGTTATTGAGTGTGTGTGAGTGTGTGTGAGTATGAGACCGTGTTTGTGAGTTGCTGTGTGAGTGTGTGTGAGAGTTACTGAGTGAGTGTGAGAGCGAGTGTGTGAGTTACTGGGTGAGTCTGTGTGAGAGCGAGTTTGTGAGTTACTAGGTGAGTGTGTGAGTGACTAAGTGTGTGTGAGTGTGTGTGAGTGAGTGTGAGAGCGATTGTGTGAGTTACTGAGTGAGTGTGTGTGAGTGTGAGAGGGAGTGTGTGAGTTACTGAGTGTGTGTGTGAGTGAGTGTGAGAGGGATTTGGTGAGTTACTGAGTGAGCGTGTGTGAGTAAGTGTGAGAGTTACTGTAATGAAAATCGCGTATTGTCACAAGTAGGCTTCAATGAAGTTGCTGTGAAAAGCCCCTAGTCGCCACATTCCGGCGCCTGTTCGGGGAGGCTGTTACGGGAATTGAACCGTGCTGCTGGCCTGCCTTGGTCTGCTTTAAAAGCCAGCGATTTAGCCCAGTGAGCTAAACCAGCCCCTGCTGGGTGAGTGTGTGTGAGTGAGTGTGAAAGCAGGTTTGTGGGTTACTGGGTGAGTGCGTGTGAGTGTGAGTGTGTGAGTTACTGAGTGTGAGTGGGAGTTTGTGAGTTACTGAGTGTGAGTGTGTGTGAGAGCGAGTTTGTGAGTTACTGAGTGTGAGTGTGTGTGAGTGTGTGTGAGTGAGTAAGTTACTGGGTGAGTGTGTAAGTGTGAGAGCGTGTTTGTGAGTTACTGGGTGAGTCTGTGTGAGTGAGTGTGAGAGTTACTGAGTGTGAGTGTGTGTGAGTGAGTGACTGAGTGTGAGAGGGAGTTACTGAGTGTGTGTGAGTGAGTGTGAGTGGGAGTGTGAGAGTTACTGGGTGAGTGTGTGTGAGTGTGAGAGCGTGTTTGTGAGTTACTGAGTGAGTGTGTGTGAGTGAGTGTGAGAGCGAGTGTGTGAGTTACTGTGTGAGTTAGTGAGTGTGAGAGGGAGTGTGTGAATTACTAAGTGTGAGTGAGTAAGTGTGAGAGGGAGTGTGTGAGTTACTGAGTGTGTGTGTGAGTGAGTGTGAGAGGGATTTGGTGAGTTACTGAGTGAGCGTGTGTGAGTAAGTGTGAGAGGGAGTGTGTGAGTTACTGAAATGAAAATCGCGTATTGTCACAAGTAGGCTTCAATGAAGTTGCTGTTAAAAGCCCCTAGTCGCCACATTCCGGCGCCTGTTCGGGGAGGCTGTTACGGGAATTGAACCGTGCTGCTGGCCTGCCATGGTCTGCTTTAAAAGCCAGCGATTTAGCCCAGTGAACTAAACCAGCCCCTGCTGGGTGAGTGTGTGTGAGTGAGTGTGAGAGCGTGTTTGTGAGTTACTGAGTGAGTGTGTGTGAGTGAGTGTGAGAGCGTGTTTGTGGGTTACTGGGTGAGTGCGTGTGAGTGAGTGTGAGAGTGTGTGTGAGTTACTGAGTGTGAGTGTGTGTGACTGAGTGTGAGAGGGAGTTTGTGAGTTACTGAGTGTGTGTGAGTGTGTGTGAGAGGGAGTTTGTGAGTTACTGAGTGAGCGTGTGTGAGTAAGTTTGAGAGCGTGTTTGTGAGTTACTGGGTGAGTCTGTGTGAGTGAGTGTGAGAGTGAGTGGGTGAGTTACTGAGTGTGAGTGTGTGTGAGTGAGTGTGAGAGCGAGTGGGTGAGTTACTGAGTGTGAGTGTGTGTGAGTGTGTGTGAGTGAGTGTGTGTGAGAGGGATTTTGTGAGTTACTGAGTGTGAGTGTGTGTGAGTAGTGTGAGAGGGAGTGTGTGAGTTACTGGGTGAGTGTGTGTGAGTAAGTGTGCGACGGAGTGTGTCAGTTACTGAGTGTGAGTGTGTGTGAGTGAGTGTGAGAGCGAGTGGGTGAGTTACTGAGTGTGAGTGTGTGTGAGTGTGTGTGAGTGAGTGTGAGAGGGAGTTTGTGAGTTACTGAGTGTGTGTGAGTGAGTGTGAGAGTGAGTGTGTGAGTTACTGAGTGTGAGTGTGTGTGACTGAGTGTGAGAGGGAGTTTGTGAGTTACTGAGTGTGTGTGAGTGTGTGTGAGAGGGAGTTTGTGAGTTACTGAGTGTGAGTGTGTGTGAGTGAGTGTGAGATCGAGTTATTGAGTGTGTGTGAGTGAGTGTGAGAGGGAGTGTGTGAGTTACTGGGTGAGTGTATGTGAGTATGAGACCGTGTTTGTGAGTTGCTGAGTGAGTGTGTGTGAGTGAGTGTGTGAGTTACTGGGTGAGTGTGTGTGAGAGAGTGTGAGAGCGAGTTTGTGAGTTACGAGGTGAGTGTGTGTGAGTGAGTGTGAGAGTGAGTTTGCAAGTTATTGAGTGTGTGTGTGAGTGTGTGTGAGTGTGAGAGCGAGTGTGTGAGTTACTGTGTGAGTTACTGAGTGAGTTTGTGTGAGTGAATGTGAGAGGGAGTGTGTGAGTGACTGAGTGTGAGTGAGTGTGAGAGCGAGTTTGTAAGTTACTGAGTGTGAGTGTGTGTGAGTGAGTGTGAGAGTGAGTGTGTGACTTACTGAGTGTGAGTGAGAGCGGGTGTGAGAGCAGGTGTGAGTGAGCAAGTGTGAGTGAGTGAGTTTGAGAGCGAGTGTGAGAATGAGTGTGTATGGGAGTGAGTGTGTGTGAGAGAATGTCTGAGGGTGAGTTTGTGAGAGTGAGTTTGTGAGTTACTGAGTGTGAGTGTGTGTGTCAGAGCAAGTTTGTGAATGACTGAGTATGTGTGCGTGTGAGTGAGAGCGGGTGTGAGAGAAAGTGTGACTTTGTGTGTGAGAGTGAGTTTGTGGGTTACGGAGTGCGAGTGAGAGTGGGTGTGAGAGCAGGTGTGAGTGAGCGAGTGTGAGTGAGTGAGATTGGGAGTGAGTGTGTATGAGAGCGAGTGTGTGTGAGAGCATGTCTGAGAGTGAGTTTGGGAGTTACTGAGTGTGTGTGAGTGAGTGTGAGAGTGAGTGTGTGAGTTACTGAGTGTGAGTGTGTGTGAGTGAGTGTGAGAGCGAGTTTGCGAGTTATTGAGTGTGTGTGAGTGTGTGTGAGAGGTAGTGTGTGAGTTACTGTGTGAGTTAGTGAGTGTGTGAGTGAGTGTGAGTGGGAGTGTGTGAGTTACTGGGTGAGTGTGTGTGAGTGAGTGTGAGAGCGAGTTTGCGAGTTATTGAGTGTGAGTGTGTGTGAGTGAGTGTGAGAGGGAGTGTGTGAGTTACTGAGTGTGAGTGTGTGTGAGTGAGTGTGAGAGGGAGTTTGTGAGTTACTGAGTGTGTGTGTGTGAGTATGAGACCGTGTTTGTGAGTTACTGAGTGAGTGTGTGTGAGTGAGTGTGAGAGTTACTAAGTGTGAGTGTGTGTGAGTGAGTGTGTGAGTTACTGAGTGAGTGTGCGTGAGAGAGTGTGAGAGCGAGTTTGTGAGTTACTGAGTGTGTGTGAGTGAGTGTGAGAGTTACTAAGTGTGAGTGTGTGTGAGTGAGTGTGTGAGTTACTGAGTGAGTGTGAGAGGGAGTGTGTGAGTTACTGGGTGAGTGTGTGTGAGTGAGTGTGTGAGTTACTGAGTGAGTGTGAGAGGGAGTGTGTGAGTTACTGGGTGAGTGTGTGTGAGTGAGTGTGAGTGGGAGTGTGTGAGTTACTGGGTGAGTGTGTGTGAGTACGAGACCGTGTTTGTGAGTTGCTGAGTGAGTGTGTGAGTTACTGAGTGTGAGTGTGTGTGAGAGAGTGTGAGAACGAGTTTGCGAGTTATTGAGTGTGTGTGTGAGTGAGTGTGTGAGTTACTGGGTGAGTGTGAGAGGGAGTTTGTGAGTTACTGGGTGAGTGTGTGTGAGTGAGTGTGAGAGTTACTGGGTGAGTGTGTGAGAGAGAGTGTGAGAGCGAGTTTGTGAGTTACTAGGTGAGTGTGTGTGAGTGAGTGTGAGAGTGAGTGGGTGAGTTGCTGAGTGTGAGTGTGTGTGAGTGAATTTGAGTGTGTGTGAGTGAGTGTGAGAGGGAATTTGTAAGTTACTGAGTGAGTGTGTGTGAGTGAGTGTGAGAGGGAGTGTGTGAGTTACTGGGTGAGTGTGTGTGAGAGAGTGTGAGAACGAGTTTATGAGTTACTGAGTGTGTGTGAGTGAATGTGAGAGTGTGAGTTACTGAGTGAGAGCGAGTGTGTGAGTTACTGGGTGAGTGTGTGTGAGTGAGTGTGAGAGGGAGTTTGTGAGTTACTGAGTGAGTGTGTGTGAGTGAGTGTGTGAGTTACTGGGTGAGTGTGTATGAGAGAGTGTGAGAACGAGTTTATGAGTTACTGAGTGTGTGTGAGTGAATGTGAGAGTGTGAGTTACTGAGTGAGTGTGAGAGCGAGTTTGTGAGTTACTGGGTGAGTGTGTGTGAGTGAATGTGAGAGTGAGTGTGTGAGTTACTGGGTGAGTGTGTGAAAGGGAGTGTGTGAGTTACTGAGTGTGTGTGAGTGAGTGTGAGAGCGAGTGTGTGAGTTACTGGGTGAGTGTGTGTGAGTGTGAGAGTGAGTTTGTTAGTTACTGGATGTGTGTGTGTGTGTGAGTGTAAGAGCGTGTTTGTGAGTCACTGAGTGTGTGTGAGTGTGAGTAAGTGTGTGTGTGTGAGTGAGTGTGTTTGTGAGTTACTGAGTGTGAGTGTGTGTGTGAGTAAGCGAGTGTGAATGGTGCTCAAATGTGTCTTTGAAATTCTAATTTCTTTCAGCTATTAATCTCAGTATTTCTCTCTCTCTCTCTATTCTCTCTCTCTCACACTATTTCTCTCTCTCACTATCTCTCTATCTCTCTCTCTCACACACTATCTCTCTCTATCTCTCACTCACTCTCTCTATCTCTTTCACTATCTCTCTCTATCTCTCACACTATCTCTCTCTCTCACTATCTCTCTTTCTCACACACATACTATCTCTCTTTATCTCTCTCTCTCTCTCTCTCACTATCTCTCTCTTTCTCTCGTTCTATCTCTCTCACTATCTCTCTCTCTGTCTCTCACACACTACCTCTTTATATCTATGTCTCACTCTCTCTCTCTATCTCTCTCTCTCTATCTCTCTCTCTCACTATCTCTCTCTCTGTCTCTCACACACTACCTCTTTATATCTATGTCTCACTCTCTCTCTCTATCTCTCTCTCTCTATCTCTCTCTCTCACTATCACTCTCTCTGTCTCTCACACACTACCTCTTTATATCTATCTCTCTCTCTCATTATATCTCTCTCTCACTCGCTCTCTCTCTCACTATCTCCCTCTCTCTCTCTCTCGCTGGAATGTGTCACGAGGTATTTATCCTATATTTATCCTATATTTATCCTATATTTAGCCGAAGTTCTCTCTGAAAGTCAATGTTGAGAAGTGTGTAGCAGGTGTGACAGGGTCGCAGTGAACACTCTCAAACTGTTCCTACTTCACCGACAGTCTCCAGACGTCTCCATAAACCCAAACTGCACCAATTACACCACCAGCTCCACTTTAAACCAAATCATGAACAGAACCCAAACTACAGTTTCAAATCATCGTTTAATTCTGGTGTATCGCTTTGCGCGTCATGTGTAGCTGAGCAATGGACAATTCCAAAAACCATTCATTCTACGTCTGGTGAAATAGCTTCACATTTTCAGAATCACGGGCAGAATTCTCTGAGCGCCCGCGCCGCAATCGCGATCAGCGCGGGGCCGGAGAATGTGCGTCGACGCCAAAATCCGGCGCAGCGGCGCTCCCGCGATTCTCAGGTCCCAGGTGAATCGTCGTGAATCGCGCGCGTGATGCCTACGCGGTGTGGGTAGGGGGCCATTGACAAAGGCACCCCACCCCCCTGCGATTCATCGAAGGAAACAGCTCCCAGCTCCCGACGGCGTGGGTCTAACCACGTTTTGCCCGTTGGGAACGGTCGGCGGCAGCTGCGGACTCAGTCAGCGGCCGCCCTGGTTGGGGGGGGGGGAGAACCTTCACCGGGAGGGGGGGGTCAGGGAAGGCCAGGCTAGCGATCGGGGGCCATTGATCCACGGGCGCGTGCAATCTCGGGGGGGGGGCTTATATTTCCGGGGCCGCTCTGTGGTGCGAGGCTGCCATGTCGCGTGGGGCAGCTGCTGAAGGCCACCGCTGTGCGCGTACACGGACCCCGACCAGCAGTGCCGGGACCGTATCGGCAGTCGGAGCTGCACGGACTACTCCGGGATCCTGCTAGCCCCCTTCAGGTCGGAGAATCACTCTGGGCTTTCTTCAGGAAAGCGTTTTGACACTGGAGTGGGGACGTAGCTGTGATGAACGTATTGCTACTGCAATTCAGCACTGTATTGTTGTATTATGTTGATGCCCTTGTGGGCTCCGCCTGTGGCTCCGCCCCCTCGGGGGTGGTATATAAACCTGCAGCCTGTAGGGAGCACTCAGTACAGAGCAGTCACACAGATCTAGCTTAATAAAACCACTGTTCACTTCTATTAATCGTCTCGTGTGAATTGATGGTCGCATTAGTAGCCTCATTAGTGGAGAATCTCGACCCATGTTTTAGTGATAATTTGATATATGAGTCAGGGGGACATGAAGCTGCAACTCATGTTCTCGCTGTCCCTTTCCGGCCCAGTCTGTTTTCCCGCTATTCCTCCCTCGCACTCTCTCTGTATGGACGCGATTCTCCGGAAAGATTTCTAAGTCTGGTAATAAGCGGGAACGGCCACAAGCCTCTTGGCGCTTGGCCCCAGGAATCCGGGAACGTTATTGAATGTTAGTTGGTCCACTTAACGAGGCCCCAAGGGGTTTTCGCTGCAAACGAAGGCTTGTCAGCCGATTCGCGGCACCGCCCAGGAAACCCCCGCCAGCTCACAGCCATGGCACAGAGACCACCGGTCCCAAGATATTGACACGCGGACCTGGGGAGGATCCTCGATGTGGTGGGGGCCGGGAGGAATGTCCTCTTCCCCGAGGGTCCCGGGGGGGGGGAGGCACAGGTCATCCAGTCCCGCCTGGGTCAACAACCAAAACTGGGCTGCATGGTTGACTCATGTGGGCACGATTCTCCGACCCCTCCGACCCCTCCACCGGGTCGGAGAATCGCCGGGGCCGGTAAGGTAGGTGGTTCAATCCACGCCGGCTGGGCCAACATCCTAGGGTGTTAAAGGAAGTGGCAGCAGGGAGAGTGGATCTGTTGGTTATAATATTCCAAACTTCCCTGGACACGGGAAAGGTTCCAGTGGATTGTAAAAATGTTAACGTAACGCCCTTATTCAAAAAGGGAGGGAGGCAGATGTGGGAAATTACAGACCAGTTAGTTTAACATCTGTTGTTGGAAAATTGTTAGAATCAATTATCAAGGATGTAATATCGGGACATTTGGAAAGTCAAAGTGCTATCCATCACAGTCAGCATGGTTTTGTGAAGGGCAAATCATGTTTGGCTAATTAGCTAGAATTCTTCGAAGATGTAACAAGCAAAGTGGATAATGGGAATCCTGTAGATGTCGTATATCTGGACTTCCGGCAGGTGTTTGATAAGGTGCCGCACAGAAGGTTAATTCACAAGGTGTGATCACATGGGGTTAGGGGTAATTTATTAACTTGGATAGAAGACTGGCTGATGGACAGGAGACAGAGCTCCAGGAAGCGTGGGAAACGTGCAGGTCTGCAGGTGAGAGTGAAACAACGCGGCCCCAAAGCCCCTCTGCCCAGCTTACTCCCAGCTAATGTCCAATCTCCAGAAAACAAGCGAGACGAACTTAAAGCCAGACTCACTTTTCAAAGATAACTAAGGGACTGCTGTGTGCTCTGTTTCACAGAGACATCCAGCAGAGGACAGTAGAGCGGAGCTGCTGATTGGCTGTTGCCGGGGAAATTTTCATACGTGCATTGTGGTCACCGTAACTTGAAGGTGGTTGTGGAGGAGCTGTTGTCAAGTGACAATTAAACTCGAAACACTTCTTCACTGTTTCCCTCCCTACGCCCTCCTCTAACCAAAAAAAACCAACCCCTGTAAGGATCGCAGCCGAGAGGAAGGCTTGACGGCAGGTAGAAGTAGAAAGGAGTTGAACCATGATGTCACAGCCTGCAGGTAAGTGATTGACTAATGACTGGTAAGTAGTTTTTCTTTTCCCTGAGGTGTTATCGTGCGGGGCGCAGTGGTTGCTGAGTGAGTGCTTGGTGAGAAGGGGAGTAAATTTTTTTTTTAACTTACTGTCGGGAGTTTCCAGCTGAATCCGGTCGGAGGACAGAGTGACTGCTGGGTAAGTAGTAAAGATTTAAATTGTTTGTGCAGGCCCATAACATCTGATTTGTGTTTTTGTGTGGGGCGCATACACCCTTCCACCTCCTTTAACCTAAGGGGTAGAGTGAATAACAGGTAAGCTCTTTCTTTTTCTTTTTTTAATCTAGAGGGGATGGCAGGGAAGGCAGTGCAATGTTCCTCCTGCAAATGTTTGACGTGAGGGACGCCGTCAGTGTCCCTGCTGATTTCATCTGTGGGAAGTGCACCCATCTCCAGCTCCTCAGAAACCGTGTTAGGGAACTGGAGCTGGGTGAACTTCGGATCATTCGGGAGGCAGAGGTGGTCATAGATAGAAGCTTCAGGGGTGTAGTTACTCCGAAGAATAAATGAAATGAAAATGAAATGAAAATCGCTTATTGTCACAAGCAGGCTTCAAATGAAGTTACTGTGAAAAGCCCCTAGTCGCCACATTCCGGCGCCTGTTCGGGGAGGCTGTTACGGGAATTGAACCATGCTGCTGGCCTGCCTTGGTCTGCTTTCAAAGCCAGCGATTTAGCCCTGTGCTAAACAGCCCCTAATAAAGAAAGATGGGTGACGGTGAGAGGGGCTGCGAGGAAGCAGTCAGTACAGGGATCCCCTGTGGTCGTTCCCCTCAGTAACAAGTATACCGCTTTGGATACTGTTGGGGGGGGGACTTACCAGGGGTAAGCCATGGGGTAAAGATCTCTGGCACAGAGTCTGTCCCTGTTGCTCAGAAGGGAAGGGGGGAGAGGAGTAGAGCATTAGTCATTGGAGACTCCATAGTTAGGGGGATAGATAGGAGATTCTGTGGGAACAAGAGACTCGCGGTTGGTGTGTTGCCTCCCAGGTGCCAGGGTCCATGATGTCTCGGATCGTGTTTTCGGGATCCTTAAGGGGGAGGGGGAGCAGCCCCAAGTCGTGGTCCACATAGGTACCAACGACATAGGTAGGAAAAGGGATAGGGATGTAAGGCAGGAATTCAGGGAGCGAGAGTGGAAACTTAGATCTAGGACAAACAGAGTTATTATCTCTGGGTTGTTACCCGTGCCACGTGCTAGCAAGACGAGGAATAGGGAGAGAGAGGAGTTGAACACGTGGCTACAGGGATGGTGCAGGAGGGAGGGTCTCAGATTTCTAGATAACTGGGGCTCATTCTGGGGTTGGTGGGACCTCTATAAACGGGATGGTCTACACCTGGACCAGAGGGATACAAATATCCTGGGGGGGGAAATTTGCGAATGCTCTTCGGGAGGGTTTAAATTAGTTCAGCAGGGGATTGGGAACCTGAATTGTAGCTCCAGTCTACAGGAGGTTGAGAGTAGTGAGGTCATGAGTAAGGTTTCAAAGTTGCAGGAGTGTACCGGCAGGCAGGAAGGTGGTTTAAAGTGCGTCTTCTTCAATGCCAGGAGCATCCGGAATAAGGTGGGTGAACTTGCGGCATGGGTTGGTACCTGGGACTTCGATGTTGTGGCCATTTCGAAGACATGGATAGAGAAGGGACAGGAATGGTTGTTGCAGGTGCCGGGGTTTAGATATTTCAGTAAGCTCAGGGAAGGTGGTAAAAGAGGGGGAGGGGTGGCATTGTTAGTCAAGGACAGTATTACGGTGGCAGAAAGGACGTTTTATGAGGACTCGCCTACTGAGGTAGTATGGGCTGAGGTTAGAAACAGGAAAGGAGAGGTCACCCTGTTAGGGGTTTTCTATAGGCCTCCGAAAAGTTCCAGAGATGTAGAGGATAGGATTGCAAAGATGATTCTGGATAGGAGCAAAAGCAACAGGGTAGTTGTTATGGGGGACTTTAATTTTCCAAATATTGACTGGAAACGCTATATTTCGAGTACTTTAGATGGGTCTGTTTTTGTCCAATGTGTGCAGGAGGGTTTCCTGACACAGTATGTAGATAGGCCAATGAAAGGCGAGGCCATATTGGATTTGGTACTGGGTAATGAACCAGGACAGGTGTTAGATTTGGAGGTCGGTGAGCACTTTGGTGATAGTGACTACAATTCGATTATGTTTACTTTAGTGATGGAAAGGGATAGGTATATACCGCAGGGCAAGAGTTATATCTGGGGGAAAGGCAATTATGATGCGATGTGGCAAGACTTAGGATACATTGGATGGAGAGGAAAACTGCAGGGGATGGGCACAATTGAAATGTGGAGCTTGTTCAAGGAACAGCTACTGCGTGTCCTTGATAAGTATGTACCTGTCAGGCAGGGAGGAAGTGGTCGAACGAGGGAACCGTGGTTTACTAAAGCAGTCGAAACACTTGTCAAGGGGAAGAAGGAGACTTATGTAAAGATGAGACATGAAGGTTCAGTTAGGGTGCTCGAGAGTTACAAGTTAGCTAGGAAGGACCTAAAGAGAGAGCTAAGAAGAGTCAGGAAGGGTCATGAGAAGTCTTTGGCAGGATGGATCAAGGATAACCCTCAAGCTTTCTATAGATATGTCAGGAATAAAAGAATGATTAGGGTAAGAGTAGTAAGTTGTGTGTGGAGTCCGAGGAGATAGGAGAGGTGCTAAATGAATATTTTTTGTCAGTATTCATACAGGAAAAAGACAATGTTGTCGAGGAGAATACTGAGATTCAGGCTACTAGACTAGAAGGGCTTGAGGTTCATAAGGAGGAGGTGTTAGCAATTCTGGAAACTGTGAAAATAGATAAGTGCCCTGGGCCGGATGGGATTTATCCTAGGATTCTCTGGGAAGCTAGGGAGGAGATTGCTGAGCCTTTGGCTTTGATCTTTAAGTCATCTTTGTCTACAGGAATAGTGCCAGAAGACTGGAGGATAGCAAATGTTGTCCCCTTGTTCAAGAAGGGGAGTAGAGACAACCCCGGTAACTATAGACCAGTGAACCTTACTTCTGTTGTGGGCAAAGTCTTGGAAAGGTTTATAAGAGATAGGATGTATAATCATCTGGAAAGGAATAATTTGATTAGAGATAGTCAACACAATTTTGTGAAGGGTAGGTCGTGCCTCACAAACCTTATTGAGTTCTTTGAGAAGGTGACCAAACAGGTGGATGAGGGTAAAGCAGTTGTTGTGGTGAATATGGATTTCAGTAAAGCGTTTGATAAGGTTCCCCACGGTAGGCTACTGCAGAAAATACAGAGGTATGGAATTCAGGGTCATTTAGCAGTTTGGATCAGAAATTGGCTAGCTGGAAGAAGACAAAGGGTGGTGGTTGATGGGAAATGTTCAGACTGGAGTCCAGTTACTAGTGGTGTACCACAAGGATCTGTTTTGGGGCCACTGCTGTTTGTCATTTTTATAAATGACCTGGAGGGTGTAGAAGGATGGGTGAGTAAATTTGCAGATGACACTAAAGTCGGTGGAGTTGTGGATAGTGCGGAGGGATGTTACAAGTTACAGAGGGACATAGATAAGCTGCAGCACTGGGCTGAGAGGTGGCAAATGGAGTTTAATGCAGAAAAGTGTGAGGTGATTCATTTTGGAAGGAATAACAGGAAGACAGAGTACTGGGCTAATGGTAAGATTCTTGGCAGTGTGGATGAGCAGAGATCTCGGTGTCCATATACATAGATCCCTGAAAGTTGCCACCCAGGTTGAGAGGGTTGTTAAGAAGGCATACGGTGTGTTAGCTTTTATTGGTAGAGGGATTGAGTTTCGGAGCCATGAGGTCATGTTGCAGCTGTACAAAACTCTGGTGCGGCCGCATTTGGAGTATTGTGTGCAATTCTGGTCGCCGCATTATAGGAAGGATGTGGAAGCATTGGAAAAGGGTGCAGAGGAGATTTACCAGAATGTTGCCTGGTATGGAGGGAAGACCTTATGAGGGAAGGCTGAGGGACCTGAGGCTGTTTTCGTCAGAGAGAAGAAGGTTAAGAGGTGACTTAATTGAGGCATACAAGATGATCAGAGGATTAGATAGGGAGGACAGTGAGAGCCTTTTTCCTCGGATGGTGATGTCTAGCACGAGGGGACATAGCTTTAAATTGAGGGGAGATAGATATAGGACAGATGTCAGAGGTAGGTTCTTTACTCAGAGAGTAGTAAGGGCGTGGAATGCCCTGCCTGCAACAGTAGTGGACTCGCCAACACTAAGGGCATTCAAATGGTCATTGGATAGACATATGGACAATAAGGGAATAGTGTAGATGGGCTTTAGAGTGGTTTCACAGGTCGGCGCAACATTGAGGGCTGAAGGGCCTGTACTGCGCTGTAATGTTCTATGTTCTATGTTCACTCCTCCTTCACCGAACTGTGCCCTACAACCAGAGGGTTTCTCAATCCACCGAATGGACCGTACGGCGGCCTCAGGCAAGGCAAGGGGAGGTGGCGTCTGCCTCCTAATTAATACATCCTGGTGCCTCGATGTAGCAACACTGGTGAGTTTCTGCTCCCTGGACCTAGAATACCTGATGCTAAAATGCCTCCCCTTCTACATTCCGCGGGAGTTCAGCTCCGTTATCCTGACGGCAGTTTACATCCCACCCCATGCAAACGTGAAAATCGCACTGGACGAAATATTCACCACCACAAATAGCCTTGAAACTAAACATCCCGAGGCCTTGTTCATTGTAGCTGGGACTTCAATCAGACCAAGCTCAAGAGCGTACGACCAAGTTACCACCAACACGCCACCTGTTCCACCAGAGGCCCAAACATCCTGGACCACTGCTACACAAATATCAAACATGCCGACCGCTCTATCGCCCGCCCACACTTTGGCAAATCTGACCACAAGGCTGTGCTCCTGCTCCCGGCTTCTCAGCAAAAACTGAAGCGGGAGAATCCGACTAAGAAAGTCGTGCGTTGTTGGTCTGAGGAATCGGATGGTCTCCTACGGGACTGTTCGAGTCAGTGGACTGGTCAGTATTTAAAAACTCTGCGACCAGCCTGAACGAGTACGCCACTACAGTAACTGACTTCATTAGTAAGTGTGTCGAAGACTGTGTGCCAAAGAAGCAAATCCGCGTGTTTCCCAACCGGAAACCCTGGATGAACAGGGATATCCACTGCTTGCTGAAGTCTCGGTCTGAGGCGTTAAATCAGGCGACCCTGACCTCTACAAGAAAGCCAAATATGATCTAAAGAAATCCATCAAAGATGCCAAAATACAGTCCCGGACCAAGCTCGAGTCCCAGGCTAGTCACACGGACCCCCGCCCTCTATGGCAAGGTCTGCAAGACATAACGGGCTACAAGATGAAGGCATGTAAAATCACCGGCTCCAATGCCCCCCTCCCTGATGAGCTCAACGCATTCTATGCCCGCTTTGAGCAAGAGGTCAGCGAGAGCGAGCCCTCCACCCCAGAAGCCGCGGATGAACTTGTATCGGAGATCACCATTGCAAACGTCAGAGCAGCCTTCTCGAAGGTCAACCCTCGGAAAGCCACTGGCCCGGATGGGGCACCCGGATGAGCACTCGGGTCTTGAGCGGATCAGCTGGTGGGGGTATTCGCAGACATCTTCAACCTCTCTTTACAACAATCTGAGGTCCCTATCTGCTTCAAGAAGACGACCATCATCCCTGTACCAAAAGAAAGTCAAGCAGCGTGCCTGAATGACTATCGTCCAGTGGCTCTGACATCCATCATCATGAAGTGCTTTCAAAGGTTAGTCATGGCACGAATCAACTCCAGCCTCCCGGATTGCCTTGATCCACTACAGTTCGCCTACCGCTGCAACAGGTCCACAGCAGACGCCATCTCCATGGCCCTGCACTCTACCCTGGAACACCTAGATAACAAAGACACCTATGTCAGACTCCTATTTATCGACTACAGCTCAGCCTTCAACACCCTTATTCCTACAAAGCTCATCTCCAAACTCCGTGGCCTTGGCCTCGGCTCCTCCCTCTGCGACTAGATCCTGAACTTTCTAACCCACAGGCCACAATCAGTAAAGATAGGCAACAACACCTCCTCCATGATCATCCTCAACACCAGTGCCCCACAAGGCTGTGTCCTCAGCCCCATACTATACTCCTTGTACACCTATGACTGTGTGGCCAAATTCCCCTCCAACTCGATTTTCAAATTTGCTGATGACACCACCGTAGTGGGTCGGATCTCAAACAATGACGAGACAGAGTACAGGAATGAGATAGAGAATCTGGTGAACTGGTGCGATGACAATAATCTCTCCCTCAATGGCAACAAAACAAAGGAGATTGTCATTGACATCAGGAAGTGTAGTGGAGAACGTGCCCTTGTCTACATCAATGGGAACGAAGTAGAAAGGGTCGAGCGATTCAGGTTTTTAGGTGTAAAGATCACCAACAACCTGTCCTGGTCCCCCCATGCCGACACTGTAGTTAAGAAAGCCCACCAACGACTCTACTTTCTCAGAATACTAAGGAAATTTGGCATGTCAGCTACGACCCTCACCAACTTTTACAGATGCACCATAGAAAGCATTCTTTCTGGTTGTATCACAGCTTGGTATGGAGCCTGCTCTGCCCAAGACCGCAGGAAACTACAAAAGGTTGTGAATGTAGCCCAGTCCATCACGCAAACCAGCCTCCCATCCATTGACTCTGTCTATAATTCCCACTGCCTCGGAAAGGCAGCCAGCATAATTAAGGACCCCACACACCCCGGACATACTCTCTTCCACCTTCTTCCATCAGGAAAAAGATACCAAAGTTTGAGGTCACGTACCAACCGACTCAAGAACATCTTCTTCCCTACTGCCATCAGACTTTTGAATGGACCTACCTCGTATTAAGTTGATCTTTTCTCTACAATTGCTATAACTGTAACATTATATTCTGCAGTCTCTCCTTCCTTCCTTATGTACGGTATGCATTGTTTGTACAGCAGGCAAGAAACAACACTTTTCACTGTATACTGATACATGTGACAATAATAAATCAAATCAAATCAGAGAGTGGGGATAAATGGGTCTTTTCCTGGATGGTAAGATGTAACTAGTGGGGGGGCCACAGGGTTCAGTCCTTGGCCCCCAGCTATTTACAATCTATATTAACAACTTGGATACAGGGATAGAAGGTTCTTTAGCCAAATTTGCAGATGACAGAAAAATAGGTGGGACAGTAAGTTGCAATGAGGAAATAAGAACCTTACAAATGGATATAGATAGGTTAGGAGAGTGGGCCAAAATGTGGCAGATGGGGTTTAACGTGGATAAGTGTGAGGTCATGCATTTTGGTCGGAAAAATGGAAAGGCAACTTACTATCTAAATGGGGAGAGACTTCGGGGAGCTCCGATGCAGAGGGATCTGGGTGTCCGCGTGCATCAGTCACAGAAAACGAGCGTGCAGGTACAGCAGGTAATAAAGAAAGCAAATGGAATGTTGGCATTTCTCGCAAAAGGAGTTGAGTATAAAGGTAAGGAAGTGTTGTTGCTACTGTACAAGGCAGTGGTAAGACTGCACCTGGAGTACTGTGCAGTTTTGGTCTCCTTATTTGAGGAAAGATGTAGTGGCATTGGAGGCAGCTCAGAGGAGGGTCACTAGATTGATTCCAGGGATGAGGGGTTTGTCGTATGAACAAACAAACAAAGAACAAAGAAATGTACAGCACAGGAACAGGCCCTTCGGCCCTCCAAGCCCGTGCCGACCATGCTGCCCGACTAAACTACAATCTTCTACACTTCCTGGGTCCGTATCCTTCTATTCCCATCCTATTCATGTATTTGTCAAGATGCCCCTTAAATGTCACTATTGTCCCTGCTTCCACCACCTCCTCCGGTAGCGAGTTCCAGGCACCCACTACCCTCTGCGTAAAAAACTTGCCTCGTACATCTACTCTAAACCTTGCCCCTCTCACCTTAAACCTATGCCCCCTAGTAATTGACCCCTCTACCCTGGGGAAAGGCCTCTGACTATCCACTCTGTATATGCCCCTCATAATTTTGTAGACCTCTATCAGGTCTCCCCTCAACCTCCTTCGTTCCAGTGAGAACAAACCGAGTTTATTCAACTGCTCCTCATAGCTAATGCCCTCCATACCAGGCAACATTCTGGTAAATCTCTTCTGCACCCTCTCTAAAGCCTCCACATCCTTCTGGTAGTGTGGCGACCAGAATTGAACACTATACTCCAAGTGTGGCCTAACTAAGATTCTATACAGCTGCAACATGACTTGCCAATTCTTATACTCAATGCCCCGGCCAATGAAGGCAAGCATGCCGTATGCCTTCTTGACTACCTTCTCCACCTGTGTTGCCCCTTTCAATGACCTGTGGACCTGTACTCCTAGATCTCTTTGACTTTCAATACTCTTGAGGAGAGATTGAACAGTTAATGCCGATACTCTCTAGAGTTTAGAAGAATGAGGGGAGATCTAACTGAGGTATACAAGATGCTGATGTATGGATAAAGTAGACATGGAGCTGATGTTTCCTCTTATGGAGCAAAACGAAAGGTCATAATCTTAGAATAAGAGGTAGCAAATTTAAAACAGTTTTGAGGAAAAACTACTTCTCCCAAAGAGTTGTGAATCTGTGGAACTCACTACCCCAGAGTGTGGTGCATGCTGGGACAGTGAGTAAATTTAAGGAGGAGTTATACAGTTTTTTAATTGGTAATGGGTTGAAGGGTTATGGAGAACGGGCAGGATGGTGGAGTTGAGGCCAGGATGGGATCAGCCATGATCACGTTGAGGGTGCTAGGCTCGGGAGGCTAAATTGCCGACTCCCGCTCCGAGGTCATGTGTTCTCGGGAGGAATGCTCTGGCTGATTTTGCAATCCCGCTCTTGGCCTGTAACATTGTAGCAGATGGGGGACATATCAGCCATGATAGAATGGCGGAGCAGAATGGACAGAATGGCCTAATTCTGCTCCTATATCTTATGAACTTATAACCTTCACTGTCCACTACACCACCAATCTTGGTGTCATCTGCAAACTTACTAACCATGCCTCCTAAATTCTCATCCAAATCATTAATATAAATAACAAATAACAGTGGACCTAGCACCGATCCCTGAGGTACACTGCTAGTTACCTCCAGAACCACCCTTTGGCTTAGGTCGTCAAGCCAATTTTGTATCCAATTGGCTACCTCACCCTGGATCCTGTGAGATTAACCCTTATAAAACAGCGACAGTGAAGGAATGGCGATATATTTCAAAGTCCATGCCATGCGGTACCTTGTCAAAGGCCTTGCTGAAGTCCATGTAGACAACGTCGACCACACTGCCCTTATCTCTGACTGACAGTGGCAGCCATATGTACCAAGATACACTGCAGGAACTCACCAAGGTTCCTTAGTCAGCACCTTCCAAACCCACGACCACCACCATCTAGAAGGACAAGAGCAGCAGATACCTGGGAACTCCACCACCTGGATGTTCCCCTCCAAGTCACTCACCACCCTGACTTTGAAATATATCGCCGTTCCTTCACTGTCACTGGGGAAACAGCCTGGAACTCCCTCTCTAACAGCACAGTGGGTGTACCTACACCTCCGGTACTGCAGCGGTTCAAGAAGTCAGCTCACCACCACCTTCTGAAGGGCAACTAG
Organism: Scyliorhinus torazame; assembly: GCF_047496885.1. NCBI lineage: Eukaryota > Metazoa > Chordata > Chondrichthyes > Carcharhiniformes > Scyliorhinidae > Scyliorhinus > Scyliorhinus torazame. Next base: position 4,149,983 of record NC_092718.1, read on the forward strand.
GGAGGGACAATAAATGCTGGCCTAACCAGCGAAGCCCACATCTCTTGAATTATTTTTTAAAAATTTAAATCCAATATCATGGTACATATTTATGCACAATATTACAGTACATATAGATATATCCAATATTATGGTACATATTTATATGCTCAATATTATGGTACGGTTCTCCCCATGTCTGCCATTCCCCCTCTGTGTACTCGAACAGGCGCCGGAGTGTGGCGACTAGGGGATTTTCACAGTAACTTCATTGCAGTGTTAATGTAAGCCTACTTGTGACACTAATAAAGATTATTAATGTTACATATTTATGCTCAATATTATGGTACACATTTATATGCTTAATATTACAGTACATATTTATGCTCAATATTACGGTACATATGCTCAATATTATGGTACATATTTATGCTCAATATTCGGGGCAGCACGGTAGCATTGTGGATAGCACAATTGCTTCACAGCTCCAGGGTCCCAGGTTCGATTCCGGCTTGGGTCACTGTCTGTGCGGAGTCTGCACATCCTCCCCGTGTGTGCGTGGGTTTTCTCTGGGTGCTCCGGTTTCCTCCCACAGTCCAAAGATGTGCAGGTTAGGTGGATTGGCCATGATAAAATTGCCCTTAGTGTCCAAAATTGCCCTTAGTGTTGGGTGGAGTTACTGGGTTATGGGGATAGGGTGGAGGTGTTGACCTTGGGTAGGGTGCTCTTTCCAAGAGCCGGTGCAGACTCGATGGGCCGAATGGCCTCCTTCTGCACTGTAAATTCTATGATAATCTATGATGATTACATTATATAGATGCTCATTATTAAGGTTCATATTTATATACTCAATATTACAGTATATATTTATGCTCAATATTATGGTACATATTTATTGTCAATATTACGGTATATATTTATGCTCAATATTACGGTACATATTTTTGCTCAATATTACGGTACATATTTATGCTCAATAATACAGGACATATTTATGCTCAATATTACAGAACATATTACTGCTCAATATTACAGAACATATTACTGCTCAATATTACAGTACATATTTAGGCTCCATTCACATTAGCCTTTCTTTCAGTGATTGAAATATTAGGGCTCAATTCTCCGGTTCCCCAGTCTTTCTCAACGGCGCGCCATTCGCTGGCGGTGAGATTCTGTCTTCCCGCCGCTTGTCAATGGGATTTCCCACAGCGCCAGGAAACCCGCGGGGCAGGGCTGCTAGCAGGAAAAGTGAATCACAACGGCTGGAGAATTCCGGTCATTGGTTCATTCACACAGAAATAGAGAGAACTCGGGGGTCATACCTGTCCAGGAATCAGTACGGCGGGATTGTTCTGTCCAGGAATCAGTACTGCGGGATTGTTCTGTCCAGGAATCAGTACTGCGGGATTGTTCTGTCCAGGAATTAGTACTGCGGGATTGTTCTGTCCAGGAATCAGTACTGCGGGATTGTTCTGTCCAGGAATCAGTACGGCGGGATTGTTCTGTCCAGGAATCAGTACTGCGGGATTGTTCTGTCCAGGAATCAGTACTGCGGGATTGTTCTGTCCAGGAATCAGTACTGCGGGATTGTTCTGTCCAGGAATCAGTACTGCGGGATTGTTCTGTCCAGGAATCAGTACTGCGGGATTGTTCTGTCCAGGAATCAGTACTGCGGGATTGTTCTGCGTCCTTTAGCCCCTTCACTTCTCACTCTTATCCTCATATCTCCCTCGCTCCCTCACCCAGGATTTGGGAATCTGGCTTGGGTATATTTAGCTATTGATGTGCCAGCAGTTTGTGACAAACTGAGGCAGCTCAAATAACAGTCAGCAACAGTCCCCCTTTACAGGTCAAACACAGAATGCAAACGACCAGAGAGACTGAGAAAGGAATCAGATCAGTGCGGTGTTCAAACTGATCACAATTTCTTTCCATTCTGATGTAGGTGTAACGAAAGAGTTCAGCTCCAGTCCCTGAAACAATAGAGAGCAATGAAGATGGTTAGGAAACCACCAGTGGTGGACTTACACTTTGTGGGACCAGCGCGCTCACCTTCATTCCGCCCCCCCCCCCACATGTCATCATGCCCCCCACCAATGACATCACACCCCTCCTGATCGCAAAGGCATAAGACACAAAAATACACAAATTAATCACTGCTTAACTGCTTTAGTGCTTTTTAACTTGTAAAAACACGGTTGTATGAAAATTGCTGAATTTAAGTCAGCGCGCAGTTTTAAGTCTTAATGGAAGAATAGCAGCAACCACCAATGCAGTTAATGTGCACCTTATCAAAGGAATTCAAGTGATTGCATTTCTGCAGAAAAAGTCTACTATTATCTATATATTTTCACCGAAAGGGCATTGACAAGAATGGAGAAGTTCCGGTTGTGGTTCACAATCCATGGGTAGGATTCTCCGTTCAGGATACTAAGTGCTCCCGCGGTTGTGTTCTGCTTCTTCGTGTAGCATAAGCCACTTCCTTGATGTATGCTTTGACAAAGGAAGGTCCAGACTTTGTAATGAGTTCAATATGTTTATTGAACTATTAAAACAGTTCTTAAATGAGTTTGACTCTCCTGCTAATCTAACTGTAGTAACTCAGTCTCACTAAACCAGTCTGCTCTAAGCCACGTGGTGGGTGTGATGCTTCTGATCAACCCTGATGTACTCTCTAGTTGTGGGTCTGTGGAAAGAGGCAGAGCATGTGTGCCCTGTCCTTTTATATGTGTTGTGATGTGCCCCCTTGTGGTAATGCCACCTCTGGGTATCTTGACTGCTCATTGGTTGTGTCCTATTCTAAGTGTTCATTAGCTGTATGGCTGCATATCATGACATCTCCGGTGCTCCCTCTAGTGGTTACTTAGTTGTAGTGTATTTACATTAACCCCTTGTGTATATACAGTGATGCATATCACCACACCCGCCAGGGTTGAATTGTTCCTGGTCTCCGCTAATGCTCGGAGCAGGGCCGGGTACATGATTCCCTCTCCTTTGCCATGCAGATTTATGGATGGCTGGGAGCTCACGGGATTGCATCAGAATCCCAGAATCAGGCCGCCATTTTGATCAGGCGGCTCGATTCCGAGGCCTTGGTGGTGGGCGGCACCCACCCCAACAACACAAATCCTGCCCCCCTTCCACTGACAAGTAGGGGCATCCTCCCCCCCCCACGTCCATGGGAGTAACAGGTCACCCCCCCAACAGCTCCCATCGAACCTTCCCATCAGACCCCCCACCAGAGCCACCATCAGAAAAACACCCATCAGACCCCTCACAGAGACCCCAACAGAGTCCCACCCATCACATCCCCAATCAAACCCCCCCATCAGTCCCCAAAAGAGATTCCCCACAGAGACACCCATCAGAGACCCTCTATCAGCCCCCACCCCCCTAAATCAGACTTCCCAATCAGGCCCTCAGGAAACCCCCTACAGAAAATCCCATCAGACCCCCAACAGAGACCCCCTCAGAGACCCCCCCGTGAGAGACCCCCCATCAGAGACCCCCCTGTGAGAGACCCCCCATCAGAGACCCCCCGTCAGAGACCCCCGTCAGAGACCCCCATCAGAGACCCCCATCAGAGACCCCACGTGAGAGACCCCTCATGAGAGACCCCCCATGAGAGACCCCTCATCAGAGACCCCCCATCAGAGACCTCCCATCAGAGACTCCTCGTGAGAGACCCACCATCAGAGACCCCCCATGAGAGACCCCCCATGAGACCCCCCGTGAGAGACCCCCCATCAGAGACTCCCTGTGAGAGACCCCCCCCCCGTGTGAGACCCCCCTCCATCAGAGACTCCCCGTGAGAGACCCCCCATCAGAGACTCCCCGTCAGACCCCCCTGCCTGAAAGCTGAAGAACAGTCCAGGCAGGGGGGACTCCATTTTCACTCACCCTTTCCTAACATCTGCTGCCTCTGACAGAAGTGTTCAAAGCAGCAGCTGTTACAAGTGTCAGAGGCTTCCTCTAAAGCCCAGTATACTTCAAAGGGCTTGAAATCCCTTGAAAGCTTTTGAAATTAGCCAGTGATTGACAGTTCTATTACTCCAGATAGAGCTGCTTGTGGATTGTTTATTGATCTTTCCCCTCGCACTTGATTACCCTGCTTTGATGCTAACCAAAATGTTTAGAAACACTCTTGCTATGATTGACAGGTCACCACCACATCAAAAGCACTTGGGGATCTGCTGGGGTTCTCTGTTGGGGGTCTGATGGGGGCAGGATTTTGTTGCGGGGGCACCTACATCCCACACTTACCCCCTTGGCCCACCGTGGGGTCCACTACGTCAGGGACACGCTCGGAAATACCGGCACTAATCCACGCCCACGTCAATCCTAGCTGAGAGGCTTGTAGCATCATGGGGGCCTGGAGAATCGGGCTTCCAGACCGTTAATCAAATGCAAATGACCCAACTGCATCCTCCCGCCCACGCGGAGCGTGTGGCTCGCTGCTACCAGCGGTGAGAAACCGGAGCATCGGAACGGGAACGACGCTGGCCCAACACTTGATTCTCCACCGGATCGGGAATCCCGCTACCTCTGGTGCCAGCAGAGAATCCACCCCCAAGATTCTGGGAGACATGGAAAAATATGTTCCTGTCAGAGACATCTGTCAAAGAGATGATTTTAAATGTGGGCAGCACGGTAGCATTGTGGTTAGCAGGTCTAGGGTCCCAGGTTCGATTCCAGCTTGGGTCACTGTCTGTGCGGAGTCTGCACATCCTCCCCGTGTGTGCGTGGGTTTCCTCCGGGTGCTCCGGTTTCCTCCCACAGTCCAAAGATGTGCAGGTTAGGTGGATTGGCCATGATAAATTGCCCTTAGTGTCCAAAATTGCCCTTAGTGTTGGGTTGGGTTATGGGGATAGAGTGGAGGTGTTGACCTTGGGTAGGGTGCTCTTTCCAAGAACCGGTGCAGACTCGATGGGCCGAATGGCCTCCTTCTGCACTGTAAATTCTATGATACCATATTAATTACACAACAATAGACATTGATAGATCAGTGGTTATGTATATTAGAGAGAATTTCAGTAGAAGATTCCAATCTACACCCTTTACTGTACTTGTCCGCATTTTTAGTTACATTTTGATCTGGATCAGCCAAGATGATAAATGAGAACGAGATGAAATATGTAATGAGCCAGACTTGATTAAAAATCTTAAAGTAAGGGAGCACTTAGGAGGCAGTGATCATAATATGGTCGAATTCAATCTCCAATTTGAAAGAAAGAAGGTAGAATCAGATGTAAAGGTGTTACAGTTAAATAAAGGTAACTACAGGGGCATGAGGGAGGAACTGACAAAAACCGACTGGGAGCAGAGCCTAGTGGGAAAGACAGTAGAACAGCAATGGCAGGAGTTTCTGGGAGTAATTGAGGACACAGTACAGAGGTTCATCCCAAAGAAAAGAAAGGTTATCAGAGGGGGGATTAGGCAGCCATGGCTGACAAAGGAAGTTAGGGAATGCATCAAAGCAAAAGAGAAAGCCTATAATGTGGCAAAGAGTAGTGGGAAGTCAGAAGATTGGGAAGGCTACAAAAACAAACAGAGGATAACAAAGAGAGAGATAAGGAAAGAGAGGATCAAATTTGAAGGTAGGCTAGCCAGTAACATTAGGAATGATAGTAAAAGTTTCTTTAAATACATTAAAAACAAACGGGAGGCAAAAGTTGACATTGGGCCGCTCCAAAATGACGCTGGTAATTTTGTGATGGGAGACAAGGAAATAGCTGAGGAACTGAATAAGTACTTTGCGTCAGTCTTCACAGTAGAAGACATGAGTAATATCCCAACAATTCCGGAGAGTCAGGGGGCAGAGTTGAATATGGTAGCCATCACAAAGGAGAAAGTGCTAGAGAAACTAAGAGGTCTAAAAATTGATAAATCCCCGGGCCCAGATGGGCTACATCCTAGAGTTCTAAAGGAGATAGCTGAAGAAATAGTGGAGGTGTTAGTTATGATCTTTCAAAAGTCATTGGAGTCAGGGAAAGTCCCAGAGGATTGGAAAATCGCTGTTGTAACCCCCCTGTTCAAGAAGGGAACAAGGAAAAAGATGGAAAATTATAGGCCAATTAGCCTAACCTCGGTTGTTGGCAAGATTCTAGAATCCATTGTTAAGGATGAGATTTCTAAATTCTTGGAAGTGCAGGGTCGGATTAGGACAAGTCAGCATGGATTTAGTAAGGGGAGGTCGTGCCTGACAAACCTGTTAGAGTTCTTTGAAGAGATAACAAATAGGTTAGACCTAGGAGAGCCAATGGATGTTATCTATCTTGACTTCCAAAAGGCCTTTGATAAGGTGCCTCACGGGAGACTGCTGAGTAAAATAAGGGCCCATGGTATTCGAGGCAGGGTACTAACATGGATTGACGATTGGCTGTCAGGCAGAAGGCAGAGAGTTGGGATAAAAGGTTCTTTTTCGGAATGGCAACCGGTGACGAGTGGTGTCCCGCAGTGTTCAGTGTTGGGGCCACAGCTGTTCTGTGAGCAAGTGCGAGGTCTTGCACTTTGGAAAAAAGAATAGAGGCGTGGACTATTCTCTAAACGGTGACAAAATTCATAATGCTGAAGTGCAAAGGGACTTGGGAGTCCTAGTCCAGGATTCTCTAAAGGTAAACTTGCAGGTTGAGTCCGTAATTAAGAAAGCAAATGCAATGTTGTCATTCATCTCAAGAGGCATGGAATATAAAAGCAGGGATGTACTTCTTAAGCTTTATAAAGCATTAGTTAGGCCCCATTTAGAATACTGTGAGCAATTTTGGGCCCCACACCTCAGGAAGGACATACTGGCACTGGAGCGGGTCCAGCGGAGATTCACATGGATGATCCCAGGAATGGTAGGCCTAACATACGATGAACGTCTGAGGATCCTGGGATTATATTCATTGGAGTTTAGGAGGTTGAGGGGAGATCTAATAGAAACTTACAAGATAATGAATGGCTTAGATAGGGTGGTTGTAGGGAAGTTGTTTCCATTAGCAGGGGAGACTAGGACCCGGGGGCACAGCCTTAGAATAAAAGGGAGTCACTTTAGGACAGAGATGAGGAGAAATTTCTTCAGCCAGAGAGTGGTGGGTCTGTGGAATTCATTGCCACAGAGGGCGGTGGAGGCCGGGACGTTGAGTGTCTTTAAGACAGAAGTTGATAAATTCTTGATTTCTCAAGGAATTAAGGGCTATGGAGAGAGAGCGGGTAAATGGAGTTGAAATCAGCCATGATTGAATGGTGGAGTGGACTCGATGGGCCGAATGGCCTTACTTCCGCTCCTATGTCTTATGGTCTAAGACAATACGGGTTTTCATTAAACAAGGGCCTCTGGGATAAAGTTACTCTGAAACAAATATAATTTGTAATGTGGGTGAAGAGTTTCTATTTCCTCCTCGAGTTTAATTCATTTAAATGGATCTATTTCTAGTAATGAACTGAGAACATTTTCAGTTTGGTGAAAGATTTTATTTCAAATGCATTTCGAGTTGCAATTACTGGTCTCAGGCCAACAGCTGGAGTACGGTCTGGGGCCTAGCTGGACATGACCTTGTTTATACTGCAGGAGACAGGCAGCAAGGTCACACACATGTGCAGACTTAGCTTCTCCAGCCCATTGAAAGTTTAATGCTTCACCTCTGTCCCCTCAGCATTTAAACCAACTGAAGGCATATCTCCTCACCCCCCCCCCCCCCCCCCCCCCCGCCCCAAGTACTCCGGGTATCCCCGTCGGAGCACTTTGTAGACTTGCTTTGAAGTTGAGTTACAGTCTCTGTGGTGCCAAACTCAAATTGTGAGAGACTGACGCCTGCAGGGAATCTCACACGAGCCCCCTCGGGAATGGGCAACACCCGATTTCGCCATGACACCAACATTGTAGCACAAATAATTATTTTTTAATCAACCTGTTGTTATATGCGTAGGTGTCTGAAGCAACACGCGAACTGTGAGTGAAGTGATCTCAACTCGTGTCTCAGCTGCTAACATTGCTATGGTGAGGAAGTGGGTAGTGGGGGAGGAGTCGGCGTGGAGGCTCTGAGGAGGGTGAACGCATCCTTGTCATGCGCGAGGCTCATCCTTATCCAGTTTAAGGTAGTTCACAGGGCACATATGACGGTGGCGAGGATGAGAAGGTTTTTCGAGAGGGTGGAGGACAGGTGTGGGCCTGTCCGAAGCTAAAGGGGTTCTGGCAGGGGTTCGCGGCCGAGGTGTTGAGGGTGAAGGTGGTCCAGAGCTGGCGATATTCGGAGTGTTGGAAGACCTGGGGGTCCAGGGGGTGAAAGAGGCCGATGTTCTGGCCTTTGCCTCCCTGGTAGCCCGGAGATGGATTTTGCTCGAGTGGAGGGGCTCGGGGCCTCCGAAACCGGGGGTGTGGGTGAGTGACCTGGCAGAGGTCCTGAGACTGGAGAAAATCAAGTCTCTCTTAAGAGGGTCGGTTGCCCGGAGATGGAATCATTCATCGACTGCTTAAAGGAAAATAGAGGAGTCAGGGGAGGGGGGGGGGGGGGGGGGGGGTGGCTAGCAGGGGGGTTGGAATGTTTGTTAGTTATTTATTTATTATGATGCTCCTGTTTGTTCTTGCTTGTGTTGGTTTGTATTTACTGTTCATGCAAATGCCTTAATAAAAATATATATTTTTTAACTTGTGGCTCAGCTGTCGTCACTTGGTTCAACCCTGATTGAAGTGAGGGTATGTTGAGGAAATTTGGAGTTTCTGTTATTGAACGCCTGTGAGGACTTTATTCCCTGGCATGGAGCACCCACAACCTCTTTGACATTGTACTATTAACAATGCAGAAGCAGGGTGTCAGAGCCCGATTTGAGGATATAATGTCAGGGTTGGAGCTGCCGTTCATTCTGCGACATGTTGCGAGTGCTGACCTGCATTCTGGTGAATAAATCATCTGCGATTTTATCCCTTTTTCTATCCAGAGAGAAATTTGTAAACCATTGATGACATTTTCTGTTTAGGAGACAAATGGTGCGATCCTATGGCCACGCCGCAGCCGGTGGATTCGGTGGTCGGTGTAATCCGGGAGACTCCACTCTCGGGATCTTCCCGGCTCGCAATGCCTCTCATGATCCAACACGGAATTGCAATACATTGCGATGTAAATCCCGCCCATTGTGGGCAGAATCACATAGGGGCTGGTTTAGCACAGGGCTAAAGAGCTGGCTTTTAAAGCAAACCAAGGCAGGCCAGCAGCACGGTTCAATTCCCGTACCAGCCTCCCCGAACAGGTGCCGGAATGTGGCGACTAGGGACTTTTCACAGTAACTTCATTGAAGCCCACTTGTGACAATAAGCGATTTTCATTTTAGCAAAACTGCATATTAGACCGAGACAATAAGCCTCACTCTAATGTGCAGATTCCCGAGGTACTGGAGACTTTGGGATTCAATCCCTTCGCCTCAGGGACCTCGGGCAATCGCCGTTTGGTACTGGTCCCGATACACGGGGACCCGACGGAACATCACTTGTGGGGGTCTCCCAGGGGATCGGAGGCCCTCAGCTGCATGCCCTTTGGGCAGGGTGGTGACCTGCCACTGCTGGTGCTACCTGGGCACCCTGGCACTGCCAAGATGGCACTTTGTGCACACGATCAGGCTGGGGGGGGTGCCCTTTGTGGGGGGTTGCGGGGACCCTCCCATCGTGTGTTCGGGCTGGGGGAGGAGGTTGGGATCTCTTTGGGAGCCTCGGAGTTCGGGACGTCATCAATCTCTTGCTACACTGGGGGTTCCGGCGAGCGGAGCTGCCACTGTATAAAACGGGGCTGTGAGCAGCCTCAGCCGTGCGGTCCCCGTTCAGGCCCTTTGTACAATGTGAGTCGTGTTGAACAGCCGGGCGTTTCTCAGCTCTGCCAGTGCCGGGACAGGCGGCTAAATGCTTTGTGCCCATTTGGTAGAATCGCAGCCAAAGTGTTGCTGTTGGGATTGAATTGCGAGCGGTTCGTGTTCCCGATGTGGGCGCTATTTCAGGACACGCTAATGGGCCACTGCTCTGTCCACGTGAATCCAGAGCAATTCCCAATCCCGCCGGTGTCAGACTCGCTGGAGCTGGAATTGGTGCTGGAGAGCCGGACTCCACAACCCCCACCCCCCACTTACCCCAACCCCCCCCCACATCCCCCTCACCCCCCCCAACCCCCACCCCCCACTTACCCCAACCCCCCCCACATCCCCCTCACCCACCCCAACCCCCACCCCCCACACCCACCGCCACCCACACCCCCCCCACCCCCACCCCCCCCAACCCCCACCCCAACCCACACCCCCCCCAACCCCCCACACCCCCTCCCACACCCCCCAACCCCCACCCCCTCGGGGAGGCGGGGCTGCTGGGCGGGGGGCGGGGGGGCGGGGCTGGCGGGGGGGCGGGGCTGGTCGGCGGGGGGGGCTGCTGGGGGGGGCGGGGCTGGTCGGGGGGGGGGGCGGGGCGGGCCGGGGGGGCGGGGCTGGTCGGGGCGGGGCTGGTCGGGGGGGCGGGGCTGGTCGGGGGCGGGAGGGGGCGGGGCTGGTCGGGGGGGAGGGGGCGGGGCTGGTCGGGGGGAGGGGGCTGGCCGGGGGCGGGAGGGGGCGGGGCTGGTCGGGGGGCGGGGCTGGCCGGGGGCGGGAGGGGGCGGGGCTGGTCGGGCGGGGCGGGTAGGCCCCAGGCCTCGGGCTGATGGAGTCGGAGCAGCCGGACAGCCTGGAGGGCTGGGTGGCGATCAGAGCCGATGTGTTCGCGGAGGCGGAGCGCGGCCGCCTGCGCTTCCTGGTGGGCTGGAATGAGGTGGAGGGGAAGTTCGCGCTGACCTGCCACAGCGGCGGGCGGCAGCGGGGCGACGCCGAGCCCCAGGCCCCGGGCAGCTGGGCCGCGCTGTACCGGCCGGAGGAGCTGGGCGCCATCCACCGGCAGCTGGCGGGCAGCTGCTCGGCCCTGGAGCCCTGCTTGCCGGCGCTGCCCGAGCTGCGGCCCGCCGGCCTGTGGGGCCTCCTGTTCCCGGCCCAGGGCCCGCCGCCCGGCCCCGGACTCGAGCCCGTCTGCCGCCAGCTGGAGCGCTACCTGGGCGCCGCCGCCGAGCTGTGCGGCCGCCGCATCCTCCTGGAGTCCGTCTTCCCCGCCGCCGCCGCCGGAGAATATTTCGAGAATCTGACCGAGTTCCGCAGGAAAAGTCTGGAACACAGAGTGGCTCGCGGCCGGGAGGCGCTGAGGGAGGTGAGGGGGGACCGGGGGGGGGGGGGGGAGGTGAGGGGGGACCGGGGGGGGGGGGGGAGGTGAGGGGGGACCGGGGGGGGGGGGGGGAGGTGAGGGGGGACCGGGGGGGGGGGAGGTGAGGGGGGGACCGGGGGGGGGGGGGGGGAGGTGAGGGGGGACCGGGGGGGGGGGGGGGGGGAGGGTGAGGGGGGACCGGGGGGGGGGGGGGGGGAGGTGAGGGGGGACGGGGGGGGGGGGGGGGAGGTGAGGGGGGACCGGGGGGGGGGGGGGGGGGAGGTGAGGGGGGACCGGGGGGGGGGGGGGGGAGGGTGAGGGGGGACGGGGGGGGGGGGGGGGGGGAGAGGTGAGGGGGGACCCGGGGGGGGGGGGGGAGGTGAGGGGGGACCGGGGGGGGGGGGGGGGGGGGGAGGTGAGGGGGGACCGGGGGGGGGGGGGGGGGGAGGTGAGGGGGGACCGGGTGGGGTGGGTGGGGGGGGGGGGAGGTGAGGGGGACCGGGTGGGTGGGTGGGGGGGGGGGTGGAGGTGAGGGGGGGACCGGGGGGGGGGGGGAGGTGAGGGGGGACCGGGTGGGTGGGGGGGGGGGTTAGGGGGGGACCGGGTGGGTGGGTGGGGGGGGGGGGAGGTGAGGGGGGACCGGGGGGGGGGGGGGAGGTGAGGGGGGGACCGGGTGGGTGGGGGGGGGGGGTTAGGGGGGGACCGGGTGGGTGGGTGGGGGGGGGGGGGAGGTGAGGGGGGACCGGGGGGGGGGGGGGAGGTGAGGGGGGACCGGGTGGGTGGGGGGGGGGGGTTAGGGGGGGACCGGGTGGGTGGGTGGGGGGGGGGGGGGGAGGTGAGGGGGGGACCGGGGGGGGGGGGGGAGGTGAGGGGGGACCGGGTGGGTGGGGGGGGGGGTTAGGGGGGGACCGGGTGGGTGGGTGGGGGGGGGGGGGGAGGTGAGGGGGGGACCGGGGTGTGGGGGGGGGGGGGAGGTGAGGGGGGACCGGGTTGGGGGGGCCGGGGAGGTGAGGGGGGACCGGGTTGGGGGGGGCCGGGGGAGGTGAGGGGGGACCGGGGTGGGGGGTGGTGAGGGGGGACCAGGTGGGGGGGGGGGTTAGGGGGGACCGGGTGGGGGGGGGGGGGTTAGGGGGACCGGGTGGGGGGGGGGGTTAGGGGGACCGGTGTGGGGGGGGGGGGTTAGGGGGACCGGGTGGGGGGGGGGTTAGGGGGGCCGGGGGAGGTGAGGGGGGACGGGGGGGGGAGGTGAGGGGGGACGGGGGGGGAGGGTGAGGGGGGACCGGGTGGGGGGGGGGGGGGGGGGGTTAGGGGGGCCGGGGGAGGAGGGGGACGGGGGGGGGGAGGTGAGGGGGGACCGGTTAGGGGGGGGGGGTTAGGGGGGACCGGGTGGGGGGGTGGTGAGGGGGGGACCGGGTGGGGGAGGTGAGGGGGGGACGGGTGGGGGGGGGGGGTTAGGGGGGCCCGGGGGAGGTGAGGGGGACGGGGGGGGGGAGGTGAGGGGGGACGGGGGGGGAGGTGAGGGGGGACCGGGTTGGGGGGGCCGGGGAGGTGAGGGGGGACCGGGTGGGGGGTGGTGAGGGGGGACCGGGTGGGGGGAGGTGAGGGGGGGACCGGTGTGGGGGGGGGGGGGGGGGGGGGGGGTTAGGGGGGCCGGGGGAGGTGAGGGGGGACGGGGGAGGTGAGGGGGGACCGGGTGGGGGGGGGGGTTAGAGGGGGGGGGGGGTTAGGGGGACCGGGTGGGGGGTGGTGAGGGGGGGACCGGGTGGGGGGAGGTGAGGGGGACCGGGTGGGGGGGGGGGGGTTAGGGGGGCCCGGGGGAGGTGAGGGGGGACGGGGGGGGGAGGTGAGGGGGACCGGGTTAGGGGGGCCGGGGGAGGTGAGGGGGGGACGGGGGGGGGAGGTGAGGGGGGACCGGGTTGGGGGGGCCGGGGGAGGTGAGGGGGGACCGGGTGGGGGGTGGTGAGGGGGGACCGGGTGGGGGGAGGTGAGGGGGGACCGGGTGGGGGGGGGGGGGGTTAGGTGGGCCGGGGAGAGGTGAGGGGGGACGGGGGAGGTGAGGGGGGACGGGGGGGGAGGTGAGAGGGGGACCGGGTGGTTGGGGGGGTGGGGTGAGGGGGGACCGGGTGGGGGGGGGGGGTTAGGGGGACCGGGTGGGGGGTGGTGAGGGGGGACCGGGTGGGGGGAGGTGAGGGGGGACCGGGTGGGGGGGGGGGGTTAGGGGGGACCGGGTGGGGGGGGGTTAGGGGGGCCGGGGGACCGGGGGAGGTGAGGGGGGGGGGTTAGGGGGGCCGGGGGAGGTGAGGGGGACGGGGGGGGGAGGTGAGGGGGGACCGGGTGGGGGGGGGGGGGGTTAGGGGGGCCGGGGGAGGTGAGGGGGGACCGGGTGGGGGGAGGTGAGGGGGGACCGGGTGGGGGGTGGTGAGGGGGGACCGGGTGGGGGGAGGTGAGGGGGGGCCGGGGGAGGTGAGGGGGGGACCGGGTGGGGGGAGGTGAGGGGGGACCGGGTGGGGGGGGTGGTGAGGGGGGGACCGGGTGGGGGAGGTGAGGGGGGCCGGGGGAGGTGAGGGGGGACCGGGTGGGGGGGGGGGGCCGGGGGAGGGGGACCGGGGGAGGTGAGGGGGGACCGGGTGGGGGGGTGGGGGTTAGGGGGGCCGGGGGAGGTGAGGGGGGACCGGGTGGGGGGGAGGTGAGGGGGGACGGGGGGGGGAGGTGAGGGGGGACCGGGTGGGGGGGGGGGGGGTTAGGGGGGCCGGGGGAGGGGGGGACCGGGGGAGGTGAGGGTGGGACCGGTGGGGTGGGGGGGGGGGGGGAGACCGGGGGAGGCGAGGGGGGGGGAGGACTTGGGGAGTGATGATTCTGGGGAAGTGTGTGTTGATAGTCTGTGTCCACTGTTGGATGTCGTGGCAAGTGTGAGGGGCCCATGTTATTGATGCCAGTGATTGACTGGAGTTGGCAGTGGCCTGAATGCTGAGTATTGATTATCCAGAAATGGACGATTGCAATCTGTGGGCATCTGTTTGGGTTTCCTGAGTGAATCGTGTGTCCATTGGAAATACATTGAATTTGTGGTGCAGTTGACCTGACTGGCCACCTCCTGTGAAACAGTGAAGGTGCTAAATACGTGCAGGTTGTTATTGTCAGTCCATGAGCATGAGGTCAGGTGGATCTGGTATGTCTCTCTTCTGGGGTCCATGAATTGGATTCAATTTTGAATTGTTTTTGGAGCAGGCAAGGAGCTGGATTAGGGGTTTGCCCCTGTCCACACTCTGTAACTCTGAATAAAATAAACGCAGCTAGTGAGTAAACTCTGGCAGTACAGCAACTTCTCAATCACTGTTGCTGGGGTGGGGATCAACCACTTTGCTGCCCCCATTTCCAGAACAGATCTGACCCGTCTAACTTGCGAGGGGATGGAACTGAATTGGTGGCCCCGGTGGGTCCCCTGATCTTTGCTTTCTCTCCTGGTTAGTTGGAATGATAAAAATCTGTAAAGAGATTGTGTCACAGGATAGTACAAAGGAAGATGATTAAACTATATAAACAAAATATAATGAGTTAATTTTTTCCCCTTCCCCTCCTCCACCCACTTGAAACAATAGCCAAGAGCAAAGCAGATTTTCAACTTCTGCCAACCAGCATTAATAACAACTTCTTAATCCTTTCATGCAGTGGAGTTTTACATTGCCAGTGTCACCAGGTCTCAAATCCTTCTCTATGAGGAGCAAGAGTGTGGTCTAGGGCTACACATTCTGCCCACCTCCTGTCCTAAAAGACCTTTCACTCCCTTGTCAATTGAGAATCTGTCTAACTCTGCCTTCAAAATATTCATTACACGACACCCATATTAGAGAACCTGCGTTGCACTCTGCTAGTAACCAATTGGTCCACTAAATCAGACTCTTAGCAACCTCGCTGCCATTTTGGCCTGAGCTGTATTCACCTGAATCAAAAGTGCTGACACCTGTCACCACTCCCACCTCAACTTATCTGCTGTTGAGATCATCCTCAGAAACACTGTACAAATTCTTTCTCTCTCTTTCCCCCCCCCAAAAAAAGAAACTGGGCCCCAGTGGTGTCAACTGTTTGAAGCCTTTAATATTTTAATAATGCTGTGGTGCCACTGCCCTTTGGGTTGTGCTAAGGAGCAGTGACTTGGTCCACAAGTCATTCTTCTGTTAACAGATGTACATTCCTTATGGGGCGACTCGGTAGCACAGTGGTTAGCACTGTTGCTTCACAGCACCAGGGACACTGGTTCGATTCCCGTCTTGGGTCACTGTCTGCGTGGGTTTCCTCAGGGTACTCTGGTTTCTTCCCACAAGTCCCGAAAGACATGCTGTTAGCTGAATTGGACATTCTGAATTCCCCCTCAGTGTACCAGAACAGGCACCAGAGTGTGGCGACTAGGGGATTTTCACTGTAGCTTCATTGCAGTGTTAATGTAAGCCTACTTGTGACACTCATAAGGATTATTATTATCTCTTCCAGATTCTGCACCAACACAATACCGCTAAAGAGATGGTAACCCTGAAAGCCATTTACCAAGAAGAAGATGAGGCCTACCAGGAATTGGTCACTGCGGCCACACAGTTCTACCAGTATTTACTCCAGCCTTTCCGGCACATGAGAGAGTGTGCCTCATTCTGTAAACAGGAGGTCTTGGTAATTCAATCCATACTGTTGTGGTTTCTTTACAGACTAATTTTTTTAATTAGCAATGTGTTTAATCAGTAATAACAATTGAACACAAAATAAAAGCAGGAATAGACCACACACCCCGTAGAGCCTGCTTTTTTATTCATTTTACGGGATGTGGGTGTTGTTGGCTTGACTAGCATTTATTGCCCATCCCCAGTTGACCTTCAGAGTGGCAATTGGCTTTGGATTCCTGGGATGGCAGGACGGTCATATGAGGAGAGACTAAATCGTTTGGGATTATATTCATTGGAGTTTAGAAGCGTGAGACGGGATCTCATAGAAACTTTAAAATTCTGACAGGGTAGATTCAGAAATAAGTTACCAATGGTGAGGGAGTCCAGAACTAGGGGGTCATAGTTTGAGGATATGGGGTACTTGTCATTTGCCAGGGTATCATCCAGGTCTTGCTGCATTTGAACATGAACTGCTTCAGGATCTGAGAAGTCACAAATGGTGCTGAACATTGTGCAAGCATCTGCGACCCATTGCCACCTTTCACCTGAGGATGGAAGGAAGGTCATTGACAAAGCAGCTGAAGCTGATTGGGCCGAGGACACTACCCTGAGGACCTCCAACCAACAGAGAATTCTCTCCATGATTCCCAATGCCTCCGTTTTTACTCGGGTTCCTTGATGCCATACTCGGCCTTCAGCTGTTTCTGAAATGTTCGGCCGTTTCATACAATCACGGCCGATCTTGGACTTCAACTCCATTTTCCTGTCGGCTCTCCATATCTCGTGATTCCGCAAGAGAGAAGAAATCTGCCGATCCCACTGATGGAGCACCCACACCCTCTGGGGTAGAAAATTCCAAAGATTCAGTAGCCTTCGGTGAAGGCATTTCTCATCTCGATCCTAAATGATCGGCCCCTTGTCCCAAGACTGGGCCCCCATGTTTTAACCCTCTCAGCGTCCCCTCCGTCTAACCTTTTTGAAGACTGAATGGAGTGGGTTCTTTAACACCAGAATCTCGAGGAACTGAATTAAAATTCTGTCCAGTGTTCAAGATCTCTCTCCTGCTGACTGCCACTGGAGACAAGTTTCTGAAGCCATTAAGTATTGCTGGAGGTGGACTAACTTCACGCTGGAGTTACAATATTATATGTGCTTGATCTAGGAGTATCTGGTACTGCACCGTGGCAACATGCTCCATACCTTAATGTTAATATCATTCACCAAAAGGTTAACAAGAACAGACTTATTTGGAACATTGGCACTTGAATCCAAATCAGGTGACTTCAATTCCTTTTTTTAATATAAATTTAGAGTACCCAATTATTTAGAGTACGCAGCTAACCACTGCGCCATTGTGCTGCCCTTCATTATTTGAATTCTGATTGCCATGACTTTATCCACAAGGTGACTGGCTCTTTTATCGTTGCAGAAATCTTTGGAGTTTGACGAGTTGGGTCCGAGGAGGATTCAAAGCCTACAGAAAGATGCAGAGGAATGGACCAGGAGGATGCAGGAAGCGGTTTGCTCAATCCAGGACATAACGGTGGATTACTTTAAAGAGACTGTGAAAGCACTGGCCGGTAAATCTGATCAGTGACACGACAGCTTGAGAAGCGGCCTGTGATTTATAGTATTAGATGATAACCATGTTTGATTCCATGTGATTTTATATCAGTAAACCTGGCTTGTGTGCAGCAGGAGGAGGGAGCATTGTCCTGGTCAGCTGAGGGTTCAGGTGAACACAGGGTGGATGATACAACAACAAAGTTGGGAAGAACGTTGTTCCATTTCAGGAAATATGTTTTGCTGTGTGTAGCTTTTGGAGGGAATATGGAAAGATCCGTAACATCCTAGAGAATGGCAACCAGCTTTGGATTGCCACTCCGTGCCTAATTACCCAGCATCCCTGGGTTTAAATTACACTTTCTGATGGCTCCCAGTGCAGGGCAATTGCCCAGAGGACATTTACGCTTCTGGGTCATTGCCATGCAAAGCCTGACCACTGAGAATCGTTTTTTTAAAAGGCCTTATCTGAAAGAGAGGGCGAGGGTGCCAAGGGAAAAGGAGGAATCTCCTTGCGCAAAATGTCAGGGACCTGAAAAAACCTAAATGCGTTATACAACTCCTCAAGACCAAGGGCGGCACGGTGGCGCAGTGGTTAGCACTGCTGCCTCACGGCGCCGAGGACCCAGGTTCAATCCCGGCCCTGGGTCACTGTCCGTGTGGAGTTTGCACATTCTCCCCTTGTCTGCGTGAGTCTCACCCCCACGACCCAAAGATGTGCAGGGTCGGTGGATTGGCCGCGTTAAATTTCCCCTTAATTAGAAAAACTTTTTTTTTCAAGTAGTTGAAGCCTGTTGGCCGATAGCTACTGGCTTTGACAGAACAGCTCTGTTCCTCCAAAATCACCCCTAGGAGGCAGAGCTCCAAGTGCATTTCCAGAACCTTCACCAACAGCTTAGTGTCCTCTTTCAGTACGAATAGGGCGATACGGCCCCCTCTCTCAGATCCTTATCCTTCAAAATCAAGGAGATTGATGCCTGCACCGGTGTGACCGGACATGGAATCGTTAAACATATCGAACAACAATGGGATCAGCTGACCCGCAAATGTCTTCTAAAATTCAATCAGCAATCCATCCGGGCACACCGCTTTACCAGGATGCATTAACCCGTACATTTCAGGATTTTCACCACTAGGGTAGACAAGCCATCCAATAATTCCGTCACCAGCAACCTCTCGTCCAGGGGCTCCGACTTGCAGAGGCTTCGGCAAAAGTCTTCAAAAGCAACATTGACCTTCTCTGGGCCGGAGACTAACCTGCCACTCGAGTCCTTCACCTGCACTATGTCCCGGGAGACAGCCTGCCGCCTCAGCTGGTGCGCTAATAGGAACTGGCCTTCTCCCCATATTCATAAAATGCCCCACTCGAGCCTCGCAGCTGGTGTGCCGCCTTGCCTATCGAGAACAGCTCAAATTCCATCTGCAACTTCAAGGATGGAGTCCACCAACTTCTGCCTATCCACCCTTTCACTCTTACGCTTATGTGCCTTATAGGAGATTATCTCCCCCCACCCCCCGGTAATCCATAATCCAGCAACTACTCCTAGAGTGCCCACACCAGGCTCGCCCAGGTCTGGTGTGGGGAGGGACTATATTTTGTACAAACTCAGTAGCACCTTTTAAAATCTGACACCGAGCAAAGAGCCAAGTGCTCAGTGAGAGATTTAGGAATGTGTCCGTAATGAAACTATTAGTTGATATTTCTCCCAAACCCTGTAGCCATGCAGAAACAGATGGAGGAAGATCAGAATCATTTTGGCAAAGCTGCCTGGAGCAGTGTCGCACCCAGACTGGAGAAGCTAAAGTTCATGTTTGCCAAGGAAACCTTGCAACACACAAGGGCGAAAGAACTTTGCCTCAATCGCAGGAAAGCAGAGATTCAGCACAAGGTAACACCTGTTGCATTGATTCATTTTTCCCTCTTGAGGGTGTGGCACATTCCCTTAACTCTTGCTTTAATTTTAGATGGAATATCTTGATACTGAGGAAGCAGTGGAAATGGTGGATGGGTTAGAAATACAGTATTATGAAACACAGCTGGAACTGTACAATATTCAGCTGGAAATGTTAAAGTATGAGGAGCTGCTCCTTTTCGCACAGTTGGACACCATTCGTCGACAGATCAAAGGTGGGCAGCACCTGTTAACCTGTTGGTTTATTCTGACTAACCCATTCACCCTTTAACAGTGAGAAAATTCAAAGATGCCCTGAAGCTGGTGTCTACCACCAATATGGAGAGGAATGGGGATTGATGTGTATTAGGGCAGATGTGGTCTTTGGCTTTGTCTAATGTCATAACCTCTCAGCAATGCCTCGTTCATATTGTGACGATTGGAAGACTTAAGAACTTTGGATTCTAACTATTGGGCAATTTAAGGGTTAGAGTCTGTTTGACTGCAGTGGTCATGTTTTTTTTTTGTAATACTGTTTTGCAGGGTTTGGGTGCTTTTAGCAGCCAGAAGTTGAAATTGACAAAGGAATAAGCTTTTCAGTCTGGACTAATATACTGTGGTTTGACTGGGAAAGTCCCCGTGGAGTTAATGAGCTTTGCAGCCTGCAGAGATCATTTTTTTCAGCTTGGGGAGATGAGGTCATTGCTGGGTGGGGGCAAGGAATACAGAACAGATATGTTGTTTTTTGAAGAGAAGGGAGTAGATTCTGATCTGCCTGATGCTGAGTCCACAACTCTCCCACAGTAAGATAGATTGAGAGCTGTATGTTTATTTCCTTGTTGTTTAATGGGAAATTGAGTAGTAGTGTTTAAGGTGTAATTGTAAGATGTTCTTTTCGGGTGTGAAGTTAAAAAGTTTAATGGTGTATGCATAATAAAGTTTTGTTTTAAAAATAACCAAGCGCTGTTTCTTCGTGCAATCACTCCTGGAGCGAATCATTCTTGCCGCACAGTCTTACAAATCAACTGAAATATTGGGATTTTGGTCCAGTATCCTAGCAACTGCTGTACCTGGTCTGGGATGATAATATGCTGAATTGCATAGAAAGACACTGGCCACTGAGTAGGAAAACAAGCAGCTGCTATTGCCCAGCAATGAGGCTAGAGATTCTGTTCTACTTTTTGGTATTTGATATCCGTTTGCCCGGACATCAGGAATAATGTCAGCGGATTTTTAAAGTCAGTGTTAACTCGAGAATGGGGAGGTGGATCCTCTGTTCAATATCTCATCCAAAGCTTGATGACCAGTGGTGTGCCTCAGGGATCAGTGCTGGGTCCACTGTTATTTGTGATTTATATTAATGATTTGGATGAGAATTTAGGAGGCATGGTTAGTAAGTTTGCAGATGACACCAAGATTGGTGGCACAGTGGATAGTGAAGAAGGTTATCTAGGATTGCAACGGGATCTTGATCAATTAGGCCAGTGGGCCGACGAATGGCAGATGGAGTTTAATTAAGATAAATGTGAGGTGATGCATTTTGGCAGATCGAATCAGGCCAGGACCTACTCAGTTAATGGTATGGCGTTGGGGAGAGTTATAGAACAAAGAGATCTAGGAGTACAGGTTCATAGCTCCTTGAAGGTGTAGTCGCAGGTGGACAGGGTGGTGAAGAAGGCATTCGGCATGCTTGGTTTCATTGGTCAACATTGAATACAGGAGTTGGGACGTCTTGTTGAAGTTGTACAAGACATTCGTACGGCCACACTTGGAATACTGTGTGCAGTTCTGGTCACCCTATTATAGAAAGGATATTATTAAACTAGAAAGAGTGCAGAAAAGATTTACTAGGATGTTGCCGGGACTTGATGGTTCGAGTTATAAGGAGAGGCTGGATAGACTGGGACTTTTTTCCCTGGAGCGTAGGAGGCTTAGGGGTGATCTTATAGAGGTCTATAAAATAATGAGGGGCATAGATAAGGTAGATAGTCAACATCGTTTCCCAAACGTAGGGGAGTCTAAAACTAGAGGGCATAGGTTTAAGGTGAGAGGGGAGAGATTCAGAAGGGCCCAGAGGGGCAATTTCTTCGCTCAGAGGGTAGTGAGTGTCTGGAATGTGCTGCCAGAGGTAGTAGTAGAGGCGGGTACAATTGTGTCTTTTAAAAAGCATTTAGATAGTTACATGGGTAAGATGGGTATAGAGGGTTATGGGCCAAGTGCGGGCAACTGGGACTAGCTTAATGGTAAAAACTGGGCGGCATGGACTGGTTGGGCCGAAGGGCCTGTTTCCATGCTGTAAACTTCTATGATTCTACCTCACGAATATTGGTCTTCATTCTCTCCTCTGACCTTCGCTGTTGCTGGGTAAAAATCCTGGGGTTCCCTCCCTCACAGCACAGTGGGTGTATCTACATCATATGGACTGCAGCGGTTCGAGAAGGCAGCTCACCACCACCTTCTCGGGCAGTTATGGATGGGCAATAAATGCTGGGCTGGCCAGCGGCGCCCTATTCCCTTGACATAAGCCAGTGATGGCAATCTGCCCCTCATTCCATGCTCACTGGTCTAAGAGTGTGATCGATGCAACACTGGTGTCCGTCTGTAATTTACTAATCAGACCGTAACCAACCTCCTTCATACTCTGATCAACTTTTAACAATTCTGATTTTATGTTTTGGAAATTCACTGTGAACCTATTGTCTGATTGGTGCCTATAAGTTTTGGAACTCTATAACTCTATAACTTAACTGCTATCAAAGTTTCTCTCGCGTTGCATCCCTCTCGATATTGAATTAGCAAATCACAAGTTCTCGGCTCAGTCTTTCCTGGGAAGTTGAGAAATCCGATTCAAAAATCTGGGGTTTTTTCAGACGTCTGTTCATAACCACGTTTATTTTCACAGTAAATATTTTGAACCAAATACATTGTTGCCCAAAATAAAAACAAAATGCTGACCGTTGGGAACAGGGGCGAAGATCCACTGCCTGAGATTGGCTGTGTGAAGTGTTCATTTAGCAGAGTGTTCTGGAATATTCTGTGCCACCATGAGGAATTGGGAAGTTTTGTAACTACTGAAAATAATTGTTTGTTGTTCATCCATTTGTTCATTTTACTTTTCAATCGATTTGCCTATTGGTTTGAAACCTGAAGCCAGGTTCAGGGTATTGTCATGTTGCGGCTCCAAGGTAGGGAGTGTGGTGAAGCCATTCACTGGAATCAGTTGCTAAAGGAATGTTCCACGTTGTCCTGGGAATGGTATCGGGCATCCAAGTATAAACAGACTGCAGCGCATCGGCCCGAAATAATGAGTAAAAAGGCGCAAAAATATAACGAGTTAAAAATGTACCCAGATTGAAAAAGAAAAATACTGCCACTTCACAGAAACTCTTTGCTATTCTTCATTCCAGAAAAAGAGGAGGAGGTGATTTATTATGACACCTGTGAAGACCCTCAGCAGCTTCAGACCACTGATGAACAGGGGTTGATACATGACACTCGTTCAGTAGACATGAAGAAATTATGGCGCAAGGCTCGCCAGCTGGAGACGAAGCGAGGTCATATTGGTGCACGCCGATCCTATTTGAGAAATAAGCGGGTAATTGGTACAATGTTCCTTAACTGAGGTGTTTTGTTTAGATAATTGGATCCCCTCTATTTTTCCCGTCTCTGCAGCCTCCAGAATTGTAATTTCACAAATCTTATCAGCAAAGATTATTTTCTCTCGCGTGACCTTTGTTCAGCCAATCAATCTTGTCAATCTGTAACTGGAACATGAAGTCACTCACTGTTGTGACCTCATTAACTCTGTCTGTTTCTTGATTGAGGGAACTGCCTTGTTCTTAGTGCAGTAAGAAGTCTTACAACACCAGGTTAAAGTCCAACAGGTTTGTTTCAATATCACTAGCTTTCGGAGCTCACCTGAGGAAGGAGCAGCGCTCCGAAAGCTAGTGACATCGAAACAAACCTGTTGGACTTTAACCTGGTGTTGTAAGACCTCTTACTGTGCTCACCCCAGTCCAACGCCGGCATCTCCACATCTTGTTCTTAGTGGATCAGCTTTTTTTAAATTCATTTTTACGGGATGTGAGTGTCATTTGCTAGGCCAGCATTTGTTGCCCATCCTTAATTGCCCTTGAGAAGATGGTGGTGAGCTGTCTTCTTGAACTGCTGGAGTCCATGTGGTGTAGGTACACCCACAGTGCTGTTAGGGATGGAATCCTAGGATTGTGACCCGGCGACAGTGAAGGAACGAAGAAGATATTCCCAAGTCAGGGTGGGTGAATGACCTGGAGGGAACTTCCATGTGGTGGCGTTCCCAGGTATCTGCTGCCCATGTCCTTGTAGATGGTACAGTAAGAAGTCCAACAGGTTTGTTTTGAATCACTAGCTTTCAGAGCACTGCTCCTTCATCAGGTGAATGTTCTAAGTTTGAGGAAGGAGCTGTGCTCCGAAAGCTAGTGATATCGAAACAAACCTGTTGGACTTTAACCTGGTGTTGTGAGACGTCTTCCTGTGCTCACCCCAGTCCAACGCTGGCATCTCCACATTCTAGATGGAAGGTGCTGCCTAAGGAGCTGCCTTTTTTTTTCATAGAATTTACAGTGCAGAAGGAGGCCATAAGGCCCATCGCGTCTGCACCGACTCTTGGAAAGAGCACCCTACCCAAGTCCACACCTCCACCCTATCCCCATAACCCAGTAACCCCACCAACACTAAGGGCAGTTTTGGACACGAAGTGCAATTTATCATGGCCAATCCACCTAACCACATCTTTTGGACTGTGGGAGGAAACCGGAGCACCCGGAGGAAACCCACGCGCGCACGGGGAGAACGTGCAGACTCCGCACAGACAGTGACCCAGCGGGGAATCGCACCTGCGACCCTGGAGCTGTGAAGCAATTGTGCTAACCACTGTGTTACCGTGCTGCCCATTCTTGTAGATGGTACACACGGCTGCTAGTGTGTGTCGGTGGTGGAGGGAGTGAATGTTTGTGTAAGGATACCAATCAAGCGGGGCTGCTTTGTCCTGGATGATGTCGAGCTTGAGTGTTGTTGGAGCTGCGCTCATCCAGGCAAGTGACTCCTGACTTGTGCCTTGTAGGTGATGGACAGACTTTGGCGAGTCAGGTGGTGAGTTACTCACCACAGAATTCCTAGCCTCTTACCTGATCTTGTAGCCATAATATTTATATGGTTAATCCAGTTCAATTCCTGGTCAATGGCAGCCCCCAGGATGTTGATAGTGGGGGATTCAGTAATGGCAATGCCACTGACTGTCATGGGCCGATGGTTTGATTCTCTCATTGGAGATGGTCATTGTCTGGCACTTGTGTGGTGTGAATATTACTTGCCAAATGTCAGCCCAAGCCTGGATATTGGCAGGTCTTGCTGCATTTGGACAAGGACAGCTTCAGTGTGTGAGGAGTTGTGAATGGTGCTGAATATTGTGCAGTCATCAGTGAACGCCACTTGGTGGCACTCTGACCAGATCAGGCCAAGGACACACTGGAGCTTTCATCCCCATTTCATTGGAGTAGGAATGTTGCCCGCATCACTTTCTCTTACTTTGCAGCAAACTTAGAACATCACTTACACCATGTGGGTGCCTTCAGGGTGTAAATTAATCTTTTGTACAGAGTTGCCTCGATGGTTGCTTCGCCTCTGGCCTAACAACCAGTGACTAATCCATCTCAAAATGGATTGTTCGTTACATTTTATAGCATATGAATTGGGAGCTGGAGTACTTCAATCAGCCCATCAATAAAATCCCGTCTGATCAGATTGTAGCTTCAATTCCACTTTGCTGCCTATTCCCAAAAACTCATGGCTACCTTGTCAAAAACATATCTGACTCGGCCTTGAATATATTCGACGACCCAGCCTCCACTGCTGACTGGGGAAGAGCATTCCAAAGATTAATGGTCATCTCGGAGAAGAAATCCCTCATCTCCGTTTTAAACAGGAGGTTCCTTGTTTTGAAACGGTGCCCCCAAAGTTCCAGATTCCTCCACAAGGGGGAAACATTCCCTCGGCGCCTACCCTGTCCAATCACTCGGCACCTACCCTGTCCAATCCCTCGGCACCTACCCTGTCCAATCCCTCGGCCCCTACCCTGTCCAATCCCTCGGCACCTACCCTGTCCAATCCCTCGGCCCCTACCCTGTCCAATCCCTCGGCACCTACCCTGTCCAATCCCTCGGCACCTACCCTGTCCAATCCCTCGGCACCTACCCTGTCCAATCCCTCGGCACCTACCCTGTCCAATCCCTCGGCACCTACCCTGTCCAATCCCTCGGCCCCTACCCTGTCCAATCCCTCGGCACCTACCCTGTCCAATCCCTCGGCACCTACCCTGTCCAATCCCTCGGCACCTACCCTGTCCAATCCCTCGGCACCTACCCTGTCCAATCCCTCGGCACCTACCCTGTCCAATCGCTCTGCGCCTACCCTGTCCAATCACTCGGCACCTACCCTGTCCAATCACTCGGCGCCTACCCTGTCCAATCACCCGGCGCCTACCCTGTCCAATCACCCGGCGCCTACCCTGTCCAATCACTCAGCGCCTACCCTGTCCAATCCCTCGGCACCTACCCTGTCCAATCCCTCGGCACCTACCCTGTCCAATCACTCGGCGCCTACCCTGTCCAATCACTCAGCGCCTACCCTGTCCAATCCCTCGGCGCCTACCCTGTCCAATCCCTCGGCGCCTACCCTGTCCAATCCCTCGGCGCCTACCCTGTCCAATCCCTCGGCGCCTACCCTGTCCAATCACTCGGCTCCTACCCTGTCCAATCCCTCGGCACCTACCCTGTCCAATCCCTCGGCGCCTACCCTGTCCAATCCCTCGGCGCCTACCCTGTCCAATCCCTCGGCACCTACCCTGTCCAATCCCCCGGCGCCTACCCTGTCCAATCCCTCGGCACCTACCCTGTCCAATCCCTCGGCGCCTACCCTGTCCAATCCCTCGGCACCTACCCTGTCCTATCCCCCGGCGCCTACCCTGTCCAATCCCTCGGCACCTACCCTGTCCAATCCCTCGGCACCTACCCTGTCCAATCCCTCGGCACCTACCCTGTCCAATCCCCCGGCGCCTACCCTGTCCAATCCCCCGGCGCCTACCCTGTCCAATCACTCGGCGCCTACCCTGTCCAATCACTCGCCTCCTACCCTGTCCAATCCCTCGGCGCCTACCCTGTCCAATCCCTCGGCGCCTACCCTGTCCAATCCCTCGGCACCTACCCTGTCCAATCCCTCGGCGCCTACCCTGTCCAATCCCTCGGCGCCTACCCTGTCCAACCCCTCGGCGCCTACCCTGTCCAATCCCTCGGCGCCTACCCTGTCCAATCCCTCGGCGCCTACCCTGTCCAATCACTCGGCACCTACCCTGTCCAATCCCTCGGCACCTACCCTGTCCAATCACTCGGCACCTACCCTGTCCAATCACTCGGCACCTACCCTGTCCAATCCCTCGGCACCTACCCTGTCCAATCACTCGGCACCTACCCTGTCCAATCACCCGCCGCCTACCCTGTCCAATCACTCGGCACCTACCCTGTCCAATCACTCGGCACCTACCCTGTCCAATCCCTCGGCGCCTACCCTGTCCAATCCCTCGGCGCCTACCCTGTCCAATCCCTCGGCACCTACCCTGTCCAATCCCTCGGCACCTACCCTGTCCAATCCCTCGGCACCTACCCTGTCCAATCACTCGGCACCTACCCTGTCCAATCCCTCGGCGCCTACCCTGTCCTAATCCCAGGATTTTTCAATAATCCTAACCGGTTAGTGTTTTACAAGGAAATTCCCACATTAAAGGTTTCATGTTTGAGATATTTGAAGGAATCAATCAAATTCCAATTAACATGTTTAGCCGACAGACTGAATAATCATCACACATTTACTAAAGATGCTTTTTTAATAAATTTAGAGTTCCAAATTATTTTTTTCAATTAAGGGGCAATTTAGTGTGGCCAATCCACCTACCCTGCACATCTTTGGGTTGTGGGGGCGAAACCCACGCAGACACGGAGAATGTGCAAACTCCACACAGACAGTGACCCGGGCTAGAATCGAACCCGGGACCGTGGCGCCGTGAGGCAGCGGTGCTAACCACTGTGCAGCCCCCTTACTAATTCAGCAAAGTGATGTATTTTGATAGATTGGCGGTTATTGGTCACTGGTGTTCTGGCTCCTTTGTATGGGCTCCCCTCCTATGACTGCATTACTTTGCTGTTCTCTAACGCTGTGTAGAGGATATAGAAGGAATGCTTTGTCTACTGATGAGGTCTGTGTTTGCAGATTGGCAAGGTATCCTCCAGGAATCAGTTAGCTGTGAGGGTGGTTGCATTGAACAGGTTAGTCTCCGGTTAGCTCCAGGTCAAAATTAACAAGCACCGTGGACAGATCATAGAGACGTACATTACACTGAAAACTCTGCCTATATGTAATTCACGGTAACATTTTCATATGTATTGCCCACAAATGTTTAATCTCGATTTGCCTTCGGCGGTTGAGAGGTAGAGAAACTGGGAACATCCCGCAAGATATATTATCTAGAAAGTCAAGTTATTGGATTCCATCTTGAAGAACAGAATCTAACTGCACTTCCTGTGAATAGGATCAGTGTGAGGAATCTCAAAAAGCAAAGCAGCAGCAGGAGCGAGGAAACCAGGAGCGGCAGCAGCATCATCACAGTATCCAGGCGGTGAGTGAACACAAAGCACTGGCATGTCAGGGCTGGTCTGGGGAGACCTTGCATTCTGACTCACTCTAAAGCTGTCTTTACACAGAAACGTGATCAGAAAAAGGAAGAAGACAAAAGGAGGAGGGAATGGGTCAACCAGGAGCGGGAGAAGACTTTGCAGCGACTACGTACATTTAAGGAGGTAGAGATAAATCCTGCTGTTCTGATTTCACATTCATAATCCTGGTTTTCAGAGTTGGGCGATGTTTTGGGAATACTGTGCTGGGGCTATACATGAACAAAACTCTCACTTTCCAGGATCTGTTCCCTTTATGTTGTCTTGACCTTGGCTGTGGTTTTGGTACAAGAAATATCGAGTGCAATGCTTGTTTCTCTCCCCCTACATTCCCCTCCCCTACCTTTGTTTCCCAAGTACCTTTGCTCATCAACTTCTCATTCTCGTGCTGCCCCTCAGCGCCATCATCCAAAAACAGCATTTGTTTCCACGGATACACTGACACCAGTGCTACCTGTTTCTCCCATTGTTCTCGGTCCCCATCACGTATTCCATTTCCCAGCCACTGACCCCAACCCCTCTCTCTCCCTGGCAACTGCTTGAGGTGAGCTGGGTTATTCGTAACCTTTTGTCATATTTAACTGAGATGAACATCCACCGACATCAGTGCCATCACTTAGACTGCCTATTTCCCCCTGACTCTGTCCTACTTGAGTTTCCAAAACCCTCATTCATGTCTTTGTCACCTCCTAGACATCACTATTCCAATGCGTTCCTGGCTGCTCCTCCCACATTCTATCCTCTGTGAGCTTGAAGTCATCCAAACCTCTGCTGCCTCTGTCTAAACTCACAGCAATTCCTGTTTCCCTACCAGACCTGTGCTACGCTGCTCCATGCTAAGCAACACTTTTTTTTTTAAATTTAATTTAAAAAAAAAATAAATTTAGAGTACCCAATTCATTTTTTCCAATTAAGGGGAAATTTAGCGTGTTCAATCCACCTACCCTGCACATCTTTGGGTTGTGGGGGCGAAACCCACGCAGACACGGGGAGAATGTGCAAACTCCACACGGACAGTGACCCAGAGCCGGGATCGAACCTGGGACCTCGGCGCCGTGAGGCAGCAGTGCTAACCCACTGCGCCACCGTGCTGCCACTGCACCTTCATTTTTAACATAATCATCCTTGTTTTCACATCCCTCCGTGGCCTTCCCTCCTTTTCCCTGAAATCTCCTCCAATCCCACAATCCTCCGATCTCTGCGCTCATCTACCTCATCCTGACCTCTTTAGCGTTTCTGATTTTAATCACTACGCCGTTGGCAGCTGCCTTGACCCCGAGGATGTCTTGATCGCTGCCCCAAGCGTTGGCGATCGGCGGCCCGCGCCTGGGCGATCGGCGGCCCGCGCCTTGGCGATCGGCGGCCCGCGCCTTGGCGATCGGCGGCCCGCGCCTTGGCGATCGGCGGCCCGCGCCTTGGCGATCGGCGGCCCGCGCCTTGGCGATCGGCGGCCCGCGCCTTGGCGATCGGCGGCCCGCGCCTTGGCGATCGGCGGCCCGCGTCTTGGCGATCGGCGGCCCGCGTCTTGGCGATCGGCGGCCCGCGTCTTGGCGATCGGCGGCCCGCGTCTTGGCGATCGGCGGCCCGCGTCTTGGCGATCGGCGGCCCGCGCCTTGGCGATCGGCGGCCCGCGCCTTGGCGATCGGCGGCCCGCGCCTTGGCGATCGGCGGCCCGAGTGTTGGCGATCGGCGGCCCGCGCCTTGGCGATCGGCGGCCCGCGCCTTGGCGATCGGCGCTCTAAACCTTGCCACCTCGCTATCTCTGTTTGCTCCTTTAGGACATTCCTCCTTGACCAACCTTTTGGTCAACTCCATTTGTGACTCAGTGTCAAATGTCAGATAAACATTCCGATGAAGCACTTTGAGACGTTTTACTCCATTAAACAGAGGAACCCATGTCCTGAACATAGCGCCTTTGTATTACCTCGTTATTTAGCTGGTGGTGTGACTCCTGCAGCCCTTGTGATGATAACTCTGCTGTAATTACCCAGCCTGGAGTTGTTCCCTCATTCCTTGTGATGAAATCCCATTGAGGATGTAAACCAGAGTCCTGGTTCCCACAGACCCTGCCACCCCCCCCCCCCCCCATTATTACAGACTCTACATTTTATGTGGTGTGAATGAAACATTTGATTTCATTATTAAGTTGCAGAATTTGTGATTTTAAAATTAATTTCTATTCCAGAAATCTTCAGCACATTTTGTATTTCAACCTTGTTGCCAAACTCTCGACGCGCAGAGACAATTCACACCTTTATCTCCAGCTTCCTCCATATCTGAACAGCCAATGTCCCTCATGGATCATTCACCGAGAAAGAAACAAACACGAACCAGGACCTCAAAAGCAGAAAAGGGCAGACCTCCAGCTCCCAATGATATTCCAGTGCAGATCTTCTCTCCGGCAGGCACTGTGCCACCAGGACAGGCGGAGACACAAGGGATTCCTCCAGTACCTTCGGCAATTCCCCCACCACCACCACTGCCCCCTCCTCCACCGCTGATGCCAGCTTCCCCGAGTACTTTGCTGGGTCACAAAAGCACTTCAGTTGACAATGACCAGGTTCAATCACTCATCTTCTCCGCAGAGAATTCGGCAAAGAAAACCCTGAAGGAAAATATAGGTAAAGAAATTGCAGTGCCGGGTGATATAGGTAAATAAATCGCAATTACGGGTAATATAGGTAAAGAAATCGCAATTACGGGTAATATAGGTAAAGAAATCTCAATTACGGGTAATATAGGTAAAGAAATCGCAGTGCCTGTAATATAGGTAAAGAAATCGCAGTGCCGGTAATATCAGTAAAGAAATTGGTGCCGGTTATATAGGTAAAGAAATCACAGTGCCGTGTAATATCGGTAAAGAAATCCAGTGCCGGGTAATATCGGTAAAGAAATCACAGTGCCGGGTAATATAGGTAAAGAAATCGCGATTACGGGTAATATAGGTAAAGAAATCGCAGTGCCTGTAATATCGGTAAAGAAATCGCAATTACGGGTAATATAGGTAAAGAAATCGCAGTGCCGGTAATATCAGTAAAGAAATTGGTGCCGGTTATATTGGTAAAGAAATCACAGTGCCGGTAATATTAGTAAAGAAATCACAGTGCCAGGTAATATCGGTAAAGAAATTACAGTGCTGGGTATTATAGGTAAAGAAATCACAGTGCCGGGTATTATAGGTAAAGAAATCACAGTGCCGGGTAATATAGGTAAAGAAATCACAGTGCCAGTAATATCATAGAATCATAGAAGTTTACAGCATGGAAACAGGCCCTTCGGCCCAACCAGTCCATGCCGCCCAGTTTTTACCATTAAGCTAGTCCCAGTTGCCCGCACTTGGCCCATAACCCTCTATACCCATCTTACCCATGTAACTATCTAAATGCTTTTTAAAAGACACAATTGTACCCGCCTCTACTACAACCTCTGGCAGCACATTCCAGACACTCACTACCCTCTGAGTGAAGAAATTGCCCCTCTGGGCCCTTCTGAATCTCTCCCCTCTCACCTTAAACCTATGCCCTCTAGTTTTAGACTCCCCTATCTTTGGGAAAATATGTTGACTATCTACCTTATCTATGCCCCCCATTATTTTATAGACCTCTATAAGATCACCCCTAAACCTCCTACGCTCCAGGGAAAAAAAGTCCCAGTCTATCCAGCCTCTCCTTATAACTCGAACCATCAAGTCCCGGTAACATCCTAGTAAATCTTTTCTGCACTCTTTCTAGTTTAATAATATCCTTTCTATAATAGGGTGACCAGAACTGCACACAGTATTCCAAGTGTGGCCGTACCAATGTCTTGTACAACTTCAACAAGACGTCCCGACTCCTGTATTCAATGTTCTGACCAATGAAACCAAGCGTGCCGAATGCCTTCTTCACCACCCTGTCCACCTGCGACTCCACCTTCAAGGAGCTATGAACCTGTACCTAAATTAAACTCCATCTGCCATTCGTCGGCCCACTGGCCTAATTGATCAAGATCCCGTTGCAATCCTAGATAACCTTCTTCACTATCCACTGTGCCACCAATCTTGGTGTCATCTGCAAACTTACTAACCATACCTCCTAAATTCTCATCCAAATTATTAATATAAATCACAAATAACAGTGGACCCAGCACCGATCCCTGAGGCACACCACTGGTCACAGGCCTCCAGTTTGAAAAACAACACTCTACAACTCTTCTGTCGTCCAGCCAATTTTGAATCCAATTGGCAACTTCACCCTGGATCCCGTGAGCTTTAAACTTCTGCAACAACCTACCATGCGGTACCTTGTCAAAGGCTTTGCTAAAGTCCATGTAGACAACGTCTACTGCACTGCCCTCATCTACCTTCTTGGTCACCCCCTCAAAATATTGGTAAAGAAATCACAGTGCCGGTAATATAGGTAAAGAAATCACAGTGCCGGGTATTATAGGTAAAGAAATCACAGTGCCGGTAATATCGGTAATGAAATTACAGTGCCGGGTATTATAGGTAAAGAAATTACAGTGCCGGGTATTATAGGTAAAGAAATTACAGTGCCGGGTATTATAGGTAAAGAATTCACAGTGCCGGTAATATCGGTAAAGAAATCAGTGCCGGGTAATATCGGTAAAGAAATCACAGTGCCGGGTATTATAGGTAAAGAAACCACAGTGCCGGGTATTATAGGTAAAGAAATCACAGTGCCGGTAATATCGGTAAAGAAATCAGTGCCGTGTAATATCGGTAAAGAAATCACAGTGCCGGGTATTATAGGTAAAGAAATCACAGTGCCAGTAATATCATAGAATCATAGAAGTTTACAGCATGGAAACAGGCCCTTCGGTCCAACCAGTCCATGCCGCCCAGTTTTTACCATTAAGCTAGTCCCAGTTGCCCGCACTTGGCCCATAACCCTCTATACCCATCTTACCCATGTAACTATCTAAATGCTTTTTAAAAGACACAATTGTACCCGCCTCTACTACTACCTCTGGCAGCACATTCCAGACACTCACTACCCTCTGAGTGAAGAAATTGCCCCTCTGGGCCCTTCTGAATCTCTCCCCTCTCACCTTAAACCGATGCCCTCTAGTTTTAGACTCCCCTATCTTTGGGAAAATATGTTGACTATCTACCTTATCTATGCCCCCCATTATTTTATAGACCTCTATAAGATCACCCCTAAACCTCTACCGCTCCAGGGAAAAAAAGTCCCAGTCTATCCAGCCTCTCCATATAACTCGAACCATCAAGTCCCGGTAGCATCCTAGTAAATCTTTTCTGCACTCTTTCTAGTTTAATAATATCCTTTCTATAATAGGGTGACCAGAACTGCACACAGTATTCCAAGTGTGGCCGTACCAATGTCTTGTACAACTTCAACGAGACGTCCCAACTCCTGTATTCAATGTTCTGACCAATGAAACCAAGCATGCCGAATGCCTTCTTCACCACCCTGTCCACCTGCGACTCCACCTTCAAGGAGCTATGAACCTGTACCTAAATTAAACTCCATCTGCCATTCGTCGGCCCACTGGCCTAATTGATCAAGATCCCGTTGCAATCCTAGATAACCTTCTTCACTATCCACTGTGCCACCAATCTTGGTGTCATCTGCAAACTTACTAACCATACCTCCTAAATTCTCATCCAAATCATTAATATAAATCACAAATAACAGTGGACTCAGCACCGATCCCTGAGGCACACCACTGGTCACAGGCCTCCAGTTTGAAAAACAACACTCTACAACTCTTCTGTCGTCCAGCCAATTTTGAATCTAATTGGCAACCTCACCCTGGATCCCGTGAGCTTTAAACTTCTGCAACAACCTACCATGCGGTACCTTGTCAAAGGCTTTGCTAAAGTCCATGTAGACAACGTCTACTGCACTGCCCTCATCTACCTTCTAGGTCACCCCCTCAAAATATTGGTAAAGAAATCACAGTGCCGGTAATATAGGTAAAGAAATCACAGTGCCGGGTATTATAGGTAAAGAAATCACAGTGCCGGTAATATCGGTAATGAAATTACAGTGCCGGGTATTATAGGTAAAGAAATTACAGTGCCGGGTATTATAGGTAAAGAAATTACAGTGCCGGGTATTATAGGTAAAGAAATTACAGTGCCGGGTATTATAGGTAAAGAAATTACAGTGCCGGGTATTATAGGTAAAGAAATCACAGTGCCGGGTATTATAGATAAAGAAATCACAGTGCCGGTAATATTGGTAAAGAAATCACAGTGCAGGGTATTATAGGTAAAGAAATCACAGTGCTGGTAATATAGGTAAAGAAATCACAGTGCCGGGTATTATAGGTAAAGAAATCACAGTGCCGGTAATATTGGTAAAGATATCACAGTGCAGGGTATTATAGGTAAAGAAATCACAGTGCTGGTAATATAGGTAAAGAAATCACAGTGCCGGGTATTATAGGTAAAGAAATCACAGTGCCGGGTATTATAGGTAAAGAAATCACAGTGCCGGTAATATTGGTAAAGAAATCACAGTGCTGGTAATATAGGTAAAGAAATCACAGTGCCGGGTATTATAGGTAAAGAAATCACAGTGCCGGGTATTATAGGTAAAGAAATCACAGTGCCGGTAATATTGGTAAAGAAATCACAGTGCCGGTAATATAGGTAAAGAAATCACCGTGCCGGGTATTATAGGTAAAGAAATCACAGTGCCGGGTATTATAGGTAAAGAAATCACAGTGCCGGTAATATTGGTAAAGAAATCAGTGCCGGTAATATAGGTAAAGAAATCACAGTGCCGGGTATTATAGGTAAAGAAATCACAGTGCCGGGTATTATAGGTAAAGAAATCACAGTGCCGGGTATTATAGGTAAAGAAATCACAGTGCCGGGTATTATAGGTAAATAAATCACAGTGCAGGGTATTATAGGTAAAGAAATCACAGTGCCGGGTAATATAGATAAAGAAATCACAGTGCAGGGTATTATAGGTAATGAAATCACATGCAGGGTATTATAGGTAAAGAAATCACAGTGCAGGGTATTATAGGTAAAGAAATCACACTGCCGGTAATATTGGTAAAGAAATCACAGTGCCGGTAATATTGGTAAAGAAATCACAGTGCAGGGTATTATAGGTAAAGAAATCACAGTGCCGGTAATATAGGTAAAGAAATCACAGTGCCGGGTATTATAGGTAAAGAAATCACAGTGCCGGGTATTATAGGTAAAGAAATCACAGTGCCGGTAATATTGGTAAAGAAATCACAGTGCCGGTAATATAGGTAAAGAAATCACAGTGCCGGGTATTATAGGTAAAGAAATCACAGTGCCGGGTATTATAGGTAAAGAAATCACAGTGCCGGGTATTATAGGTAAAGGAAGCACAGTGCCGGGTATTATAGGTAAAGAAATCACAGTGCCGGGTAATATAGGTAAAGAAATCACAGTGCAGGGTATTATAGGTAATGAAATCACAGTGCAGGGTATTATAGGTAAAGAAATCACAGTGCCGGGTATTATAGGTAAATAAATCACAGTGCAGGGTATTATAGGTAAAGAAATCACAGTGCCGGGTAATATAGGTAAAGAAATCACAGTGCAGGGTATTATAGGTAATGAAATCACAGTGCAGGGTATTATAGGTAAAGAAATCACAGTGCAGGGTATTATAGGTAAAGAAATCACAGTGCCGGGTATTATAGGTAAAGAAATCACAGTGCCGGGTATTATAGGTAAAGAAATCACAGTGCTGGTAATATCGGTAAAGAAATCACAGTGCCGGTAATATAGGGAAAGAAATCACAGTGCCGGGTATTATAGGTAAAGTAATCACAGTGCCGGGTATTATAGGTAAAGAAATTACAGTGCAGGGTATTATAGGTAAAGAAATCACAGTGCCGGGTAATATAGATAAAGAAATCACAGTGCAGGATATTATAGGTAATGAAATCACATGCAGGGTATTATAGGTAAAGAAATCACAGTGCAGGGTATTATAGGTAAAGAAATCACACTGCCGGGTATTATAGGTAAAGAAATCACAGTGCCGGTAATATTGGTAAAGAAATCACAGTGCCGGTAATATTGGTAAAGAAATCACAGTGCAGGGTATTATAGGTAAAGAAATCACAGTGCCGGTAATATAGGTAAAGAAATCACAGTGCAGGGTATTATAGGTAAAGAAATCACACTGCCGGGTATTATAGGTAAAGAAATCACAGTGCCGGTAATATTGGTAAAGAAATCACAGTGCCGGTAATATTGGTAAAGAAATCACAGTGCAGGGTATTATAGGTAAAGAAATCACAGTGCCGGTAATATTGGTAAAGAAATCACAGTGCCGGTAATATTGGTAAAGAAATCACAGTGCCGGTAATATAGGTAAAGAAATCACAGTGCCGGGTATTATAGGTAAAGAAATCACAGTGCCGGGTATTATAGGTAAAGAAATCACAGTGCCGGGTATTATAGGTAAAGAAATCACAGTGCCGGGTATTATAGGTAAATAAATCACAGTGCAGGGTATTATAGGTAAAGAAATCACAGTGCCGGGTAATATAGGTAAAGAAATCACAGTGCAGGGTATTATAGGTAATGAAATCACAGTGCAGGGTATTATAGGTAAAGAAATCACAGTGCAGGGTATTATAGGTAAAGAAATCACAGTGCCGGTAATATTGGTAAAGAAATCAGTGCCGGTAATATAGGTAAAGAAATCACAGTGCCGGGTATTATAGGTAAAGAAATCACAGTGCCGGGTATTATAGGTAAAGAAATCACAGTGCCGGGTATTATAGGTAAAGAAATCACAGTGCCGGGTATTATAGGTAAATAAATCACAGTGCAGGGTATTATAGGTAAAGAAATCACAGTGCCGGGTAATATAGATAAAGAAATCACAGTGCAGGGTATTATAGGTAATGAAATCACATGCAGGGTATTATAGGTAAAGAAATCACAGTGCAGGGTATTATAGGTAAAGAAATCACACTGCCGGTAATATTGGTAAAGAAATCACAGTGCCGGTAATATTGGTAAAGAAATCACAGTGCAGGGTATTATAGGTAAAGAAATCACAGTGCCGGTAATATAGGTAAAGAAATCACAGTGCCGGGTATTATAGGTAAAGAAATCACAGTGCCGGGTATTATAGGTAAAGAAATCACAGTGCCGGTAATATTGGTAAAGAAATCACAGTGCCGGTAATATAGGTAAAGAAATCACAGTGCCGGGTATTATAGGTAAAGAAATCACAGTGCCGGGTATTATAGGTAAAGAAATCACAGTGCCGGGTATTATAGGTAAAGGAAGCACAGTGCCGGGTATTATAGGTAAAGAAATCACAGTGCCGGGTAATATAGGTAAAGAAATCACAGTGCAGGGTATTATAGGTAATGAAATCACAGTGCAGGGTATTATAGGTAAAGAAATCACAGTGCCGGGTATTATAGGTAAATAAATCACAGTGCAGGGTATTATAGGTAAAGAAATCACAGTGCCGGGTAATATAGGTAAAGAAATCACAGTGCAGGGTATTATAGGTAATGAAATCACAGTGCAGGGTATTATAGGTAAAGAAATCACAGTGCAGGGTATTATAGGTAAAGAAATCACAGTGCCGGGTATTATAGGTAAAGAAATCACAGTGCCGGGTATTATAGGTAAAGAAATCACAGTGCTGGTAATATCGGTAAAGAAATCACAGTGCCGGTAATATAGGGAAAGAAATCACAGTGCCGGGTATTATAGGTAAAGTAATCACAGTGCCGGGTATTATAGGTAAAGAAATTACAGTGCAGGGTATTATAGGTAAAGAAATCACAGTGCCGGGTAATATAGATAAAGAAATCACAGTGCAGGATATTATAGGTAATGAAATCACATGCAGGGTATTATAGGTAAAGAAATCACAGTGCAGGGTATTATAGGTAAAGAAATCACACTGCCGGGTATTATAGGTAAAGAAATCACAGTGCCGGTAATATTGGTAAAGAAATCACAGTGCCGGTAATATTGGTAAAGAAATCACAGTGCAGGGTATTATAGGTAAAGAAATCACAGTGCCGGTAATATAGGTAAAGAAATCACAGTGCAGGGTATTATAGGTAAAGAAATCACACTGCCGGGTATTATAGGTAAAGAAATCACAGTGCCGGTAATATTGGTAAAGAAATCACAGTGCCGGTAATATTGGTAAAGAAATCACAGTGCAGGGTATTATAGGTAAAGAAATCACAGTGCCGGTAATATTGGTAAAGAAATCACAGTGCCGGTAATATTGGTAAAGAAATCACAGTGCCGGGTATTATAGGTAAAGAAATCACAGTGCCGGGTATTATAGGTAAAGAAATCACAGTGCCGGGTATTATAGGTAAAGAAATCACAGTGCCGGGTATTATAGGTAAATAAATCACAGTGCAGGGTATTATAGGTAAAGAAATCACAGTGCCGGGTAATATAGGTAAAGAAATCACAGTGCAGGGTATTATAGGTAATGAAATCACAGTGCAGGGTATTATAGGTAAAGAAATCACAGTGCAGGGTATTATAGGTAAAGAAATCACAGTGCCGGGTATTATAGGTAAAGAAATCACAGTGCCGGTAATATTGGTAAAGAAATCACAGTGCCGGTAATATTGGTAAAGAAATCACACTGCAGGGTATTATAGGTAAAGAAATCACAGTGCCGGTAATATAGGTAAAGAAATCACAGTGCCGGGTATTATAGGTAAAGAAATCACAGTGCCGGGTATTATAGGTAAAGAAATCACAGTGCCGGTAATATTGGTAAAGAAATCACAGTGCCGGTAATATAGGTAAAGAAATCACAGTGCCGGGTATTATAGGTAAAGAAATCACAGTGCCGGGTATTATAGGTAAAGAAATCACAGTGCCGGGTATTATAGGTAAAGAAATCACAGTGCCGGGTATTATAGGTAAAGGAAGCACAGTGCCGGGTATTATAGGTAAAGAAATCACAGTGCCGGGTAATATAGGTAAAGAAATCACAGTGCAGGGTATTATAGGTAATGAAATCACAGTGCAGGGTATTATAGGTAAAGAAATCACAGTGCCGGGTATTATAGGTAAATAAATCACAGTGCAGGGTATTATAGGTAAAGAAATCACAGTGCCGGGTAATATAGGTAAAGAAATCACAGTGCAGGGTATTATAGGTAATGAAATCACAGTGCAGGGTATTATAGGTAAAGAAATCACAGTGCAGGGTATTATAGGTAAAGAAATCACAGTGCCGGGTATTATAGGTAAAGAAATCACAGTGCCGGGTATTATAGGTAAAGAAATCACAGTGCAGGTAATATCGGTAAAGAAATCACAGTGCCGGTAATATAGGTAAAGAAATCACAGTGCCGGGTATTATAGGTAAAGAAATCACAGTGCCGGGTAATATAGGTAAAGAAATCACAGTGCCGGGTATTATAGGTAAAGAAATTACAGTGCCGGGTATTATAGGTAAAGAAATCACAGTGCCGGGTAATATAGGTAAAGAAATCACAGTGCCGGGTAATATAGGTAAAGAAATCACAGTGCCGGGTATTATAGGTAAAGAAATCACAGTGCCGGTAATATTGGTAAAGAAATCACAGTGCCGGTAATATTGGTATAGAAATCACCGTGCCGGTAATATAGGTAAAGAAATCAGTGACGGGTAATATAGGTAAAGAAATCACAGTGACGGGTATTATAGGTAAAGAAATCACAGTGCCGGGTATTATAGGTAAAGAAATCACAGTGCCGGGTATTATAGGTAAAGAAATCACAGTGCCGGGTATTATAGGTAAAGAAATCACAGTGCCGGGTATTATAGGTAAAGAAATCACAGTGCCGGGTATTATAGGTAAAGAAATCACACTGCCGGGTATTATAGGTAAAGAAATCACAGTGCCGGTAATATTGGTAAAGAAATCACAGTGCCGGTAATATTGGTAAAGAAATCACAGTGCAGGGTATTATAGGTAAAGAAATCACAGTGCCGGTAATATAGGTAAAGAAATCACAGTGCAGGGTATTATAGGTAAAGAAATCACACTGCCGGGTATTATAGGTAAAGAAATCACAGTGCCGGTAATATTGGTAAAGAAATCACAGTGCCGGTAATATTGGTAAAGAAATCACAGTGCAGGGTATTATAGGTAAAGAAATCACAGTGCCGGTAATATTGGTAAAGAAATCACAGTGCCGGTAATATAGGTAAAGAAATCACAGTGCCGGGTATTATAGGTAAAGAAATCACAGTGCCGGGTATTATAGGTAAAGAAATCACAGTGCCGGGTATTATAGGTAAAGAAATCACAGTGCCGGGTATTATAGGTAAATAAATCACAGTGCAGGGTATTATAGGTAAAGAAATCACAGTGCCGGGTAATATAGGTAAAGAAATCACAGTGCAGGGTATTATAGGTAATGAAATCACAGTGCAGGGTATTATAGGTAAAGAAATCACAGTGCAGGGTATTATAGGTAAAGAAATCACAGTGCCGGGTATTATAGGTAAAGAAATCACAGTGCCGGTAATATTGGTAAAGAAATCACAGTGCCGGTAATATTGGTAAAGAAATCACACTGCAGGGTATTATAGGTAAAGAAATCACAGTGCCGGTAATATAGGTAAAGAAATCACAGTGCCGGGTAATATAGGTAAAGAAATCACAGTGCCGGGTATTATAGGTAAAGAAATCACAGTGCCGGGTATTATAGGTAAAGAAATCACAGTGCCGGGTATTATAGGTAAAGAAATCACAGTGCCGGGTATTATAGGTAAAGGAAGCACAGTGCTGGGTATTATAGGTAAAGAAATCACAGTGCCGGGTAATATAGGTAAAGAAATCACAGTGCAGGGTATTATAGGTAATGAAATCACAGTGCAGGGTATTATAGGTAAAGAAATCACAGTGCCGGGTATTATAGGTAAATAAATCACAGTGCAGGGTATTATAGGTAAAGAAATCACAGTGCCGGGTAATATAGGTAAAGAAATCACAGTGCAGGGTATTATAGGTAATGAAATCACAGTGCAGGGTATTATAGGTAAAGAAATCACAGTGCAGGGTATTATAGGTAAAGAAATCACAGTGCCGGGTATTATAGGTAAAGAAATCACAGTGCCGGGTATTATAGGTAAAGAAATCACAGTGCAGGTAATATCGGTAAAGAAATCACAGTGCCGGTAATATAGGTAAAGAAATCACAGTGCCGGGTATTATAGGTAAAGAAATCACAGTGCCGGGTAATATAGGTAAAGAAATCACAGTGCCGGGTATTATAGGTAAAGAAATTACAGTGCCGGGTATTATAGGTAAAGAAATCACAGTGCCGGGTAATATAGGTAAAGAAATCACAGTGCCGGGTAATATAGGTAAAGAAATCACAGTGCCGGGTATTATAGGTAAAGAAATCACAGTGCCGGTAATATTGGTAAAGAAATCACAGTGCCGGTAATATTGGTATAGAAATCACCGTGCCGGTAATATAGGTAAAGAAATCACAGTGACGGGTAATATAGGTAAAGAAATCACAGTGACGGGTATTATAGGTAAAGAAATCACAGTGCCGGGTATTATAGGTAAAGAAATCACAGTGCCGGGTATTATAGGTAAAGAAATCACAGTGCCGGGTATTATAGGTAAAGAAATCACAGTGCCGGGTATTATAGGTAAAGAAATCACAGTGCCGGGTATTATAGGTAAAGAAATCACAGTGCCGGGTATTATAGGTAAAGAAATCACAGTGCCGGGTATTATAGGTAAAGAAATCACAGTGCCGGGTATTATAGGTAAAGAAATCACAGTGCCGGGTATTATAGGTAAAGAAATCACAGTGCCGAGTATTATAGGTAAAGAAATCACAGTGCCGGGTATTATAGGTAAAGAAATCACTGTGCCGGGTATTATAGGTAAAGAAATCACAGTGCCGGGTATTATAGGTAAAGAAATCACAGTGCCGGTATTATAGGTAAAGAAATCACAGTGCCGGGTATTATAGGTAAAGAAATCACAGTGCCGGGTAATATAGGTAAAGAAATCACAGTGCCGGGTATTATAGGTAAAAAAATCACAGTGCCGGGTATTATAGGTAAAGAAATCACAGTGCCGGTAATATTGGTAAAGAAATCACAGTGCCGGGTATTATAGGTAAAGAAATCACAGTGCTGGGTATTATAGGTAAAGAAATCACAGTGCCGGGTATTATAGGTAAAGGAAGCACAGTGCTGGGTATTATAGGTAAAGAAATCACAGTGCTGGGTATTATAGGTAAAGAAATCAGAGTGCCGGTAATATAGGTAAAGAAATCACAGTGCCGGGTATTATAGGTAAAGGAAGCACAGTGCCGGGTATTATAGGTAAAGAAATCAGTGCCGGGTATTATAGGTAAAGAAATTACAGTGCCAGTAATATAGGTAAAGAAATCACAGTGCCGGGTAATATAGGTAAAGAAATCACAGTGCCGGGTAATATGGGTAAAGAAATCACAGTGCCGGTAATATTGGTAAAGAAATCACAGTGCCGGGTATTATAGGTAAAGAAATCACAGTGCCGGTAATATTGGTAAAGAAATCACAGTGCCGGTAATATTGGTATAGAAATCACCGTGCCGGTAATATAGGTAAAGAAATCACAGTGACGGGTAATATAGGTAAAGAAATCACAGTGCCGGGTATTATAGGTAAAGAAATCACAGTGCCGGGTATTATAGGTAAAGAAATCACAGTGCCGGGTATTATAGGTAAAGGAAGCACAGTGCCGGGTATTATAGGTAACGAAATTACAGTGCCGGGTATTATAGGTAAAGAAATCACAGTGCCAGGTATTATAGGTAAAGAAATCACAGTGCCAGGTATTATAGGTAAAGAAATCACAGTGCCAGGTATTATAGGTAAAGAAATCACAGTGCCGGGTATTATAGGTAAAGGAAGCACAGTGCCGGGTATTATAGGTAAAGAAATCACAGTGCCGGGTATTATAGGTAAAGAAATCACTGTGCCGGGTATTATAGGTAAAGAAATCACTGTGCCGGGTATTATAGGTAAAGAAATCACAGTGCCGGGTAATATAGGTAAAGAAATCACAGTGCCGGGTAATATAGGTAAAGAAATCACAGTGCCGGTATTATAGGTAAAGAAATCAGTGCCGGGTATTATAGGTAAAGGAAGCACAGTGCCGGGTATTATAGGTAAAGAAATCACAGTGCCGG
Source organism: Scyliorhinus torazame (assembly GCF_047496885.1). NCBI lineage: Eukaryota > Metazoa > Chordata > Chondrichthyes > Carcharhiniformes > Scyliorhinidae > Scyliorhinus > Scyliorhinus torazame. The sequence goes on from NC_092718.1 coordinate 4,193,179, forward strand.
TATTATAGGTAAAGAAATCACAGTGCTGGTAATATAGGTAAAGAAATTACAGTGCCGGGTATTATAGGTAAAGAAATCACAGTGCTGGGTAATATCGGTAAAGAAATCACAGTGCCGGGTAATATAGGTAAAGAAATCACAGTGCCGGTAATATTGGTAAAGAAATCACAGTGCCGGGTATTATAGGTAAAGAAATCACAGTGCCGGTAATATTGGTAAAGAAATCACAGTGCCGGTAATATTGGTATAGAAATCACCGTGCCGGTAATATAGGTAAAGAAATTACAGTGCCGGGTATTATAGGTAAAGAAATCACAGTGCCGGGTAATATCGGTAAAGAAATCACAGTGCCGGGTAATATAGGTAAAGAAATCACAGTGCCGGTAATATTGGTAAAGAAATCACAGTGCCGGGTATTATAGGTAAAGAAATCACAGTGCCGGTAATATTGGTAAAGAAATCACAGTGCCGGTAATATTGGTATAGAAATCACCGTGCCGGTAATATAGGTAAAGAAATCACAGTGACGGGTAATATAGGTAAAGAAATCACAGTGCCGGGTATTATAGGTAAAGAAATCACAGTGCCGGGTATTATAGGTAAAGAAATCACAGTGCCGGGTATTATAGGTAAAGAAATCACAGTGCCGGGTATTATAGGTAAAGAAATCACAGTGCCGGGTGTTATAGGTAAAGAAATCACAGTGCCAGGTATTATAGGTAAAGAAATCACAGTGCCGGGTATTATAGGTAAAGAAATCACAGTGCCGGGTATTATAGGTAAAGGAAGCACAGTGCCGGGTATTATAGGTAAAGAAATCAGTGCCGGGTAATATAGGTAAAGAAATTATAGTGCCAGTAATATAGGTAAAGAAATTACAGTGCCGGGTATTATAGGTAAAGAAATCACAGTGCCGGGTAATATAGGTAAAGAAATCACAGTGCCGGGTAATATAGGTAAAGAAATCACAGTGCCGGTATTATAGGTAAAGAAATCACAGTGCCGGGTAATATAGGTAAAGGAAGCACAGTGCCGGGTATTATAGGTAAAGAAATCACAGTGCCGGGTATTATAGGTAAAGAAATCACAGTGCCGGGTATTATAGGTAAAGAAATCACAGTGCCGGTAATATTGGTAAAGAAATCACAGTGCCCGTAATATAGGTAAAGAAATCACAGTGCCGGGTGATGTACATCTAAAAACTCTTGTTGCTGTTTGTTTTTCTAAATGGTGGAGCAGTGACGGTTGGTGTTAAAATCCATATTTTGACTGTTGTCTTGTTTTGGGGATCAGGTGATAGTAAATCTTGAGCAAAGTGATGCACAATTCTGAATATGTATGAGCGACTGGACCATGCAGTTATATTATAACAGAGTTTATACCCTCCTTCCCCCTCTTGTGTCCGTACAGGAACAATGGATGATGTGCTCGCTTCCTTGAAGCGTGGGGAAATCTTACTTAAAAAGGTGGAACGGGCAAAGCCGCAATCTGTGGGCAGGTCGGATGACCCACGTGAAAACATGTTAGCTACAATTCGAAAAGGCATCCAATTGCGAAAAGTGACAGTGGGACCGAACGTGCCTGCGAATAGCAATCCAGTCAATGACTTGGAGCGTAGCATTAAAGCAGCCATGAAGCGGATGAAGAAAGTCTCCCCAGACTCTGATGATGACGCAGATGATGGCAGTCAGTCTGAAGAATGGGAGAGCTGACCATGCACTCTTTCCTCCACATTTACTGCGCAGTTTGAATCAGCGTGCTGCTAAATCTGTTTCTTTCTTGTCTGACGTAGTTGACAGAATCATTGTAACAAAGTGGAATAAAAGTTGAGGTGTTTAATCACCAACTCGATTTTCTGCCAAGTGATCTAACCAGTGGCCAGGTGAGGTGAAAGGATTTATTTATAATTTTGCAGAATTCCCTGTTTTACTAGAGTCGCTCTCTCTCTGACACACCCTGATCCACTGGCAAATCAGTTATCACACTGGCATTAAATTGTGCACTAGTTGGAGTTGAGTAGCTTCGGCCTCCTGTAACTTGCATCTTTATTTATTTTAGGAACGAGCAAAGACCATAAGATTCTTGTCTTTCTCCTTCGCCGCCCCTCGTGTCGCCTCCTAATTCCCTGTACACTGTCTCCTAGGAACATAGAACTTGGGAGCAAGAGTAATCCACTCGGCCCTTTGCGAAGATCATGGCTGATACCATTGTGGTCCCTCACCTGTCTATCTAAAATCTGTAATTATTCTACATTTAATAAATTCTATGACGCAGATCATATTGAAACGTGTACGATCCCAAGGGGACTGGACAAGGTGGTTACTGGAAAGGATGTGTCCTCTTGTCAGAGAGACTAAAACTAGGGGGACATAGATTAGTCTCCTTTTTAAGACTGAGGTGAGGAGAAATTTTCCGTTAATACCTTCTCTCTTCCTCCCATTCTCTGTGACTGCCTTTTTGCTGACTCACTTTTTTCATTTCCTCCGTTTGAGTTTTGAGCTTTAATCATGCACCTGAATTAACAATGCCCTTCAATTCAGGGCCTTTGTTTTGGTTGAATCATGAATTTAGTCATAGCCATGATGCCTTTTGTCAATAACAATTTCCATTTCGTGTCACATCCCCAAGTGCTTCAGCAACAAGGATGGGAAAAGAACACACAAACTTGCATTTATAAAGCACCTTTCACAACGTCAGGACATCCCAAAGTCCTCCACAGTTAATGTAGTACAGTACTTTCAATTTGCAGTGTACTTCGTAGAATGTAGAAAATGTGGCAGTCGATTTGCACAAATCTAGCTCCCACAAATAGCAACGTGAGAATGACCATTTCTTTGTGATATTGTTTGTAGGCTAAATATAGTTTCAGGGCACTGGCGGAGCTCCTGCCTTCCTCTTTGACTAGTGGCTGTGGATATTTTTTGTCTCTCTCTCTCTCTCTCTGTCTCTCTCCCCCTCGGCCTCACAACCTGCTGATGTGAGCGGCAGCGGCACCAACTGAAACAGAGATTAGACTATCGGGGTGTGGGTGCCTTTCAAGGTATTTAAACACCAGCCTGAGAATTTTAAAATCTGGGACTTTGGGTGATCGAGATCAGAAGCTAATGTCGCCATCGAAGTGAATGATTCCGAGCAGGGTAGGTTAAAAAGGAAGATTTGGATAAGCTGAGATTCATGCCAACGCAACAAATCAGCAAGATTGAAACAGCATAAACCCATCTGCTTACACTGTTACCTGACTAACCATGAGTAACACTGCCTGTGATGCACTAGGATTGTTTAATAAGCACGATACAGGCTGTGTCAGTGATCTCACTCAGTGGGAGTGAGATAATGAGCAATTTGGGACAGTTTCCCAAAACTCTAGGTATTAACTGTGATGTATTGTCAGAGTCGGCACTTACACAGTCACCAACCTATCCTGAATACATCATTAGAGCAGTGATGCCCCTTCTCTGTTTTATATGAGGACACGCCAACAGCACACTCCGAAAGCAGTGGTAACCCTAAATGTCCTCTACATTCTTTATTAAATTCTGGTTTATCAGCCTCATCAAGGAACCATGTGGTCCTGCCAACTACAGCACAGGAATAGACGCCTCGGGTTTGGCCCGAGCCAGGGGCGCAGTTAGGGTATCCCAGGCCACAGTGGGGCACACATGATTCGAGCTGCTGCTCACTAAGACCTTGGCTGAGAGCAGGATTGGCCTTGACTGTGATGCCTTCTGCAGTTGAATAACATGCTTGCTATCATCATTTAGCCTCACGAGTATGGAAATTAAATCACAATAAATGATGAGAACTGAGGGGATGTTCAATTAACATTTAATTAGACTTTTTGGTGTATTCTGAATTATTCCATCTAGACCACTGCACTCGGTGAACAAACCTTTGAAATATATTAATTAAGGCACAATTTACCATTTTAAAACTAGCTTCTGCAAATGTAATTATAAACTGTATTTTTTTGCACAGAATTTACAATAGAAATTGGTCATCTATTTTAATAAGAATATTCAGGTTATCAATCTAAGGCACTTTAAAATGTAATTGCAGAGCACTTGGAACATGCTCTCTTTCAGAAGGCTGCTTATATCAGAAAAGCTTAAATATTGTAAAGTATATCTAATTCCATTTGCTTATGCCATCAAGTTTTCTCTGAAGCGGCTACATACAACCGGCCGTTTCCACTGTTGCTCTGCCTCTGTAGAAATTACTGATATTAAAATATTATTTTTTAAACCTTCTCGTTCTCAGCATTGTGCTAATTGACCAATTTAGATCAAGGTTTCAGCAGATCTACTCTAATCGAGGAAGGAAACGTACTACTCGACTAATGAGCTGGTGACTTTGTTGGTGAGATGTGGATTTGTCTGCAATAATTGGGAGCAGAAAGCTGTGTGGAGAAAAGAGTTTTTAAGTTGCTGTAACCGTGGCGAGATCCTATTAATGCGGTAGGTGGACTCTTGTCAGATAAATGACCAAGAAGGCATCTTGACACAGCAAGTTATAAACTGGAATGTACCGACTGAATGTGTGATGAAAACAGATTGAATAACTTTCAAAATGAAATTGAGTAAATATTTGAAGTGAGGAAATTTTCAGGGGGATTCATAGGAGCTGGGGATTGAGACCAATTGGATAGCTCTTTGACATTAAAAATTTTTTTTTTTTTTTTTAAAGAGTAGCCAATTATTATTTTTTTCCCAACTAAGGGGCAATTTAGCGTGGTCAATCCACCTATTCTGCACATCTTTGTGTTGTGGGGGTGAGACACACGCACACCCAGGGAGAATGTGCAAACTCCACACGCACTGACCCAGGGCCAGGATTCGATCCCAGGTCCTCGGCGCCATGAGGCAGCAGAGTTAATCACTGCGCCACCGTGCTGCTCGGATAGCTCTTTGACATACTCAGCACAACCATGATTGGCCAAATGGCTTTCCGTGTTGTAAGATCTGATTAGGAGCATAGGAACAGGAGGAGGCTGCATCACCCGTTAGCCCCATAACCCTCGTCCCTCTCAAACCCTCCTCCACACCCCTAGCTTCACTGGAACAGAGTCCCAGGGTTTCACTGCTCTTGTGAAGATGTACTTTTGTCATCAGCCCTGAATGGCCTGGCTCCAATTTTAAGCCCCCCCCCCCCCCCCCCCCCCCCGTTCCAGACCCCCCAGCAGCAGACTAAATATTTTCTCTGTGTGCGATCAACCTTCACTGTAAACTTATCAAGTAAATAACCCCTTTACTGTCTCGGTTCAAGGCAATACAAGCCTAGTCTATGCAACCTCTTAATTTAAGTGCTTTGGTCCTGATATTCTGATGTGAATCTGCACAGTTGCCCCTCCCAAGGCCAATTTATCCTTCCTGTGGAGCAGTGTCCAGACTGAATGCGGTTGTTCCAGACACACATCTTTGTTCCTCCACCCCTTTGTGTTCCAGCCTGTCTGAGATAAAGTTGCTAAAATGTGTTTGTTTTGATGCGTCGATTTAATGAGAGCCTGAAGTTCATGTGTTTTACTTCCTGAATCTTTTTTTTCTGTGCCATCTGACTTCGTCTAACAATTGTACAAAGCATTGAGCATTAATGATAACTTCACTTACTCCCCTTAGCTGTACCTCGAATAATCGCACATGCTCAGCTCTATATCTGCAGATAACCAGTGGGGCTGTGCTGGGACAGCAGTGTGCATACCACACTGTTTAAAACATTAGGCTGTACAAATCTCCTGTACTTACTCCTGACGTCTATGTGGTGTGTGTGTTACATATGCAAACCGTGCTCCCCCCACCCTGGTAATTTAAAGGCAGTTAAAGCATTTTTTAAAAACCCATCCTTCCCCTAAAACAATTATTGTTTCCTAATGACTAAAGTTAAAACCGAACTGTTGATCTGTAGACTCGCATGACTTCAGCAGGGTCACATCTCAACAGATTGGTAGATATTTTTCAGAGGTTTTACTGGCGTGGTCAGCATATCCTTGGCATTCAAAACGTGACAGTAGACTAGAGACCAGTAGGTTTGCAGGACTGGCCTTGGCATGGATAAGCAACTGTTTCAATTCTCATGGACTGAAGGTTGTGAATGTGGTTACAGGTAGATTCCCATGGCTGTGTTGGGACCGTTTCACTTCACTGTAATAATGGAGGCCTTCCTGAGTTGAGCCTCTGACCGCACATTTGTACCATCACTAAGACTGCCTATTTCCACCCTGTTTTTAATTTAAAAATTTAGCGTTCCCAATTATTTATTTTTTCCAATTAAGGTGGAATTTAGCGTGGCCATCCACCTAATCTGCACATCTTTGGGTTGTGGGGGTGCAACCCACGCAGACACGGGGAGAATGTGCAAACTCCGCTCGGGCAGTGACCCGGGGCCGGGATCGAACCCAGGTCGTCGGTGCCGTAGGCAGCAGTGCTAACCGCTGCGCCACCGTGTTCCCATATCTCCGCCCTGTGGAAACCCTCATCCATTCCTTTGTTGCTTCTAGACTCAACTCAACTCTTTCTAAGAACTCCTGGCTGGTCTCCCACATTCTACCCTCCATAAAGTTGAGGTCATCGGAAACCCTCCAGCCCATTTCCTAATTCGCACCACGTCCCCCGTTCTCTCTTCTTCCCCCCCCCGGCCTGTGCTTGCTGACGTACATTACCTCCTGGTCAAGCAACACCTTGATTTTAAAATTCTCATCCTTGATTTCAAATCTCTCCTTCGCCTCAATCTCTCTAACTCCAGCTCTACAACCCTGCAAGGTAGCAATCACATCGAGACTCATAAAATTATAACAAGACTAGACAGGATATGAGCATTCCTCATTTAACTTCTCTCTTGAAATCCCTCCGCCTCGCTTTCTTCCTTTAAAGCGCTTCTTAAAACTGGTCTTTGTGACCAAACGTGTGGTCACCTGGCCTAAAATCATATTATCTATGGATCAGTGTCGTGTTTTGTTTTCTAATGCACCTATGAAGGACCTTGGAATGTTTTATTATGTTCATAGATTATCATAGAATTTACAGAGCAGAAGGAGGCCATTCAGCCCATCGAGTCTGCACCGGCTCTTGGAAAGAGCACCCTACCCAAGGTCAACACCGCCACCCTATCCCCATAACCCAGTAACCCCACCCAACACTAAGGGTAATTTTGGACACTAAGGGCAATTTATCATGGCCAATCCACCTAACCCGCACATCTTTGGACTGTGGGAGGAAACCGGAGCACCCGGAGGAAACCCACGCACACACTGGGAGGATGTGCAGACTCCGCACAGACAGTGACCCAAGCCAGAATCGAACCTGGGACCCTGGAGCTGTGAAGCAATTGTGCTATCCACAAGGCTACCGTGCTGCCCCAAAAGGAGCTATTTGAATACATACATAGAAGATGGGAGCAGGAGGAGGCCTTTTGGCCCTTCGAGCCTGCTCCGCCATTTATCACTATCATGGCTGATCATCCAACTCAATAGCCTAATCCTGCTTTCTCCCCATAGCCTTTGATCCCATTCTCCCCAAGTGCTATATCCAGCCGCCTCTTGAATATATTCAATGTTTTAGCATCAACTACTTCCTGTGGCAATGAATTCCACAGGCTCACCACTCTTTGGGTGAAGAAGTGTCTCCTTATCTCTGTCCGAAATGGTTTACCCTGAATCTTCAGAATGTGACCCCTGGTTCTGGACACACCTGCCATTGGGAAATCTTCCCTGCATCTACCCTGTCCAGTCCTGTTAGAATTT